>NC_041386.1:190750118-191035342 GCF_002162155.2 Triticum dicoccoides | reverse complement strand
TACTCCTACCGGGAGTAGGACTCCCCCCTTTCCCTAGTTGGATTAGGACTTGGGGGGAAGGAGGAGAGGGAAGAAAGGAAGGGGGGGGGGCGCCGCCCCCCTCCTTGTCCAATTCGGACTTGGGGGGGAAGGGGCGCGCGGCAGCCCCTAGGCCTCCTCTCCTCTTCCTCCACTAGGCCCATTAAGGCCCATTAGGTTACCGGGGGGGGGTCCGGTAACCTCCCGGTACTCCCGTAAAATGCCGATTTCACCCGGAACACTTCCAATGTCCAAACATAGGCTTCCAATATATCAATCTTTATGTCTCGACCATTTCGAGACTCCTCGTCATGTCCGTGATCACATCCGGGACTCCGAACAAACTTCGGTACATCAAAATATATAAACTCATAATGAAACTATCATCGTAACGTTAAGCGTGCGGACCCTACGGGTTCGAGAACAATGTAGACATGACCGAGACATGTCTCCGGTCAATAACCAATAGCGGAACCTGGATGCTCATATTGGCTCCCACATATTCTACGAAGATCTTTATCGGTCAGACCGCATAACAACATACGGTGTTCCCTTTGTCATCGGTATGTTACTTGCCCGAGATTCGATCGTCGGTATCTTAATACCTAGTTCAATCTCGTTACTGACAAGTCTCTTTACTCGTTCCGTAATACATCATCTCACAACTAACTCATTAGTTGCAATGCTTGCAAGGCTTATGTGATGTGCATTACCGAGAGGGCCCCGAGATACCTCTCCGACAATCAGAGTGACAAATCCTAATCTCAAAATACGCCAACCCAACATGTACCTTTGGAGACACCTGTAGAGCTCCTTTATAATCACCCAGTTACGTTGTGACGTTTGGTAGCACACAAAGTGTTCCTCCGGCAAACGGGAGTTGCATAATCTCATAGTCATAGGAGCATGTATAAGTCATGAAGAAAGCAATAGCAACATACTAAACGATCGGGTGCTAAGCTAATGGAATGGGTCATGTCAATCACATCATTCTTCTAATGATGTGATCTTGTTAATCAAATAACAACTCTTTTGTTTATGGTTAGGAAACATAACCATCTTCGATTAACGAGCTAGTCAAGTAGAGGCATACTAGTGACACTCTGTTTGTCTATGTATTCACACATGTATTATGTTTCCGGTTAATACAATTCTAGCATGAATAATAAACATTTATCATGATATAAGGAAATAAATAATAACTTTATTATTGCCTCTAGGGCATAGTTCCTTCAGTCTCCCACTTGCACTAGAGTCAATAATCTAGTTCACATCGCCATGTGATTCAACACTAATAGTTCACATCACCATGTGATTAACACCCATAGTTCACATCGTCATGTGACCTATACCCAAAGGGTTTACTAGAGTCAGTAATCTAGTTCACATCGTTTATGTGATTAACACCCAAAGAGTACTAAGGTGTGATCATGTTTTGCTTGTGAGATAATTTTAGTCAACGGGTCTGTCACATACAGATCCATAAGTATTTTGCGAATTCTATGTCTACAATGTTATGCACGGAGCTACTCTAGCTAATTGCTCCCACTTTCAATATGTATCTAGATAGAGACTTAGAGTCATCCAGATCTGTGTAAACTTGCATCGACGTAACTTTTTACGACGAACCTTTTTTCACCTCCATAATTGAGAAATATTTCCTTATTCCACTAAGGATAATTTTGACCGCTATCCAGTGATCTACTCTTAGATCACTATTGTACTCCCTTGCTTAACACAGTGTAGGGTATACAATAGATCTGGTACACAGCATGGCATACTTTATAGAACCTATGGCTGAGGCATAGGGAATGACTTTCATTCTCTTTCTATCTTCTGCCATGGTCGGGCTTTGAGTCTTACTCAATTTCACACCTTGTAACACAGCCAAGAACTCTTTCTTTGACTGTTTCATTTTTGAACTACTTCAAAATATTGTCAAGGTATGTACTCATTGAAAAAACTTATCAAGCGTCTTGATCTATCTCTATAGATCTTGATGCTTAATATGTAAGCAGCTTCACCGAGGTCTTTCTTTGAAAAACTTCTTTCAAAACACTCCTTTATGCTTTGCAGAATAATTCTACATTATTTCCAATCAACAATATGTCATTCACATATACTTATCAGAAATGCTGTAGTGCTCCCACTCACTTTCTTGTAAAACTATATGCTTTGGTCATCTCATCAAAGCGCATATTCCAACTCCGAGATGCTTGCACCAGTCCATAGATGGATCGCTGGAGCTTGCACATTTTGTTAGCACCTTTAGGATTGACAAAACCTTCTGGTTGTATCATATACAACTCTTCTTTAATAAATCCATTAAGGAATGCATTTTTGTTTATACATTTGCCGGATTTCATAAAATGCGGCAATTGCTAACATGATTCGGACAGACTTAAGCATAGATACGAGTGAAAAACTCTCATCGTAGTCAACACCTTGAACTTGTCGAAAACCTTTTTGCGACAATTCTAGCTTTATAGATAGTAACACTACTATCAGCGTCCATCTTCCTCTTGAAGATCCATTTAATCTCAATGGCTTGCCGATCATTGGGCAAGTCAATCAAAGTCCATACTTTGTTCTCATACATGGATCTCATCTCAGATTTCATGGCCTCAAGCCATTTCGCGGAATCTGGTGTCATCATCGCTTCCTCATAGTTCGTAGGCTCATCATGGTCAAGTAACATGACCTCCAGAACTGGATTACCGTACCACTCTGGTGCGGATGTCACTCTAGTTTACCTACGAGGTTCGGTAGTAACTTGATCTGAAGTTACATGATCATCATCATTAGCTTCCTCACTAATCGGTCTAGTAGTCACAGGAACAGATTTCTATGATGAACTACTTTCCAATAAGGGATCAGGTACAATTACCTCATCAAGTTCTACTTTCCTCCCACTCACTTCTTTCAAGAGAAACTCCTTCTCTAGAAAGGATCCATTTTCAGCAATGAATAACTTGCCTTCGGATCTATGATAGAAGGTGTACCCAACAGTCTCCTTTGGGTATCCTATGAAGAAATATTTCTCCGATTTGGGTTTGAGCTTATCAGGATGAAACTTTTTCATATAAGCATCACAACCCCAAAATTTAAGAAACGACAACTTTGGTTTCTTGCCAAACCACAGTTCAGATTGTGTTGTCTCAACGGACTTAGATGGTGACTTAGATGGTGCCCTTTTAAACGTGAATGCAGCTGTCTTTAATGCATAACCCCAAAATGATATTGGTAAATCTATAAGAAACATCATAGATTGCTCTATATCCAATAAAGTACGGTTATGACGTTCGGACACACCATTATGCTGTGGTGTTCCAGGTGGCACGAATTTGTGAAACTATTCCACATAGTTTTAATTGAAGACCAAACTCGTAACTCAAATATTTGTCTCTGTGATCAGATTGTAGAAACCATATTTTTCTTTTTACGATGATTTTCCACTTCACTCTGAAATTCTTTGAACTTTTCAAATGTTTCAGACTTATGTTTCATCAAGTAGATATACCCATATCTGCTCAAATCATATGTGAAGGTCAGAAAATAACGATACCCGCCACGAGCTTCAACACTAATCGGATCGCATACATCAGTATGTATTATTTCCTATAAGTCAGTTGCTCGCTCCATTGTTCCGGAGAACGGAGTCTTTAGTCATCTTGCCCATAAGGCATGGTTCGCAAGCACCAAGTGATTCATAATCAAGTGATTCCAAAATCCCATCAGCATGGAGTTTCTTCATGCGCTTTACACTAATATGACCTAAACGGCAGTGCCACAAATAAGTTGCACTATCATTATTAACTTTGCATCTTTTGGTTTCAATATTATGAATATGTGTATCACTACGATCGAGATCCAATGAACTATTTTCATTGGGTGTGTAACCATATAAGGTTTTATTCATGTAAACAGGACAACAATTTATTCTCTTACTTAAATGAATAACCGTATTATAATAAACATGATCAAATCATATTCATGCTCAACGCAAACACCAAATAACACTTATTTAGGTTCAACATTAATCCCGAAAGTATAGGGAGTGTGCGATGATGATCATATCAATCTTGGAACCACTTCCAACACACATTGTCACTTCACCCTTAACTAGTCTCTGTTTATTCTGCAACTCCCATTTCGAGTTACTAATCTTAGCAACTGAACTAGTATCAAATACTGAGGGGTTGCTATAAACACTAGTAAAGTACACATCAATAACATGTATATCAAATATACTTATGTTCACTTTGCCATCCTTCTTATCCGCCAATCACTTGGGGTAGTTCCGCTTCCAGTGACCAGTCCCTTTGCAGTATAAGCACTTAGTCTCAGGCTTAGGACCAGACTTGGGCTTCTTCACTTGAGCAGCAACTTGCTTGCTATTCTTCTTGAAGTTCCCCTTCTTCCCTCTGCCCTTTTCTTGAAACTAGTGATCTTGTCTACCATCAACACTTGATGTTTTTCTCGATTTCTACCTTCGTCAATTTTAGCATTATGAAGAGCTTGGGAATCGTTTCTGTTATCCCTTGCGTATCATAGTTCATCACGAAGTTCTACTAACTTGGTGGTGGTGACTAGAGAATTCTGTCAATCACTATTTTATCTAGATGATTAACTCCCACTTGATTCAAGCAATTGTAGTACCCAGACAATCTAAGCACATGCTCACTAGTTGAGCGATTCTCCTCCATCTTTTAGCTATAGAACTTGTTGGAGACTTCATATCTCTCAACTCGGGTATTTGCTTGAAATATTAACTTCAACTCCTGGAACAACTCATATGGTCCATGACGTTCAAAACGTCTTTGAAGTCCCAATTCTAAGCCGTTAAGCATGGTGCACTAAACTATCAAGTAGTCATCATATTGAGCTAGCCAAACATTCATAACGTCTACATCTACTCCTGCAATAGGTCTGTCACCTAGCGGTGCATCAAGGACATAATTCTTCTGTGCAGCAATGAGGATAAACCTCAGATCACGGATCCAATCCGCATCATTGCTACTAACATCTTTCAACACAATTTTCTCTAGGAACATATCAAAATAAACATATGAAAGCAACAACGCGAGTTATTGATCTACAACATAGACATGCTAATACTACCAGGACTAAGGTCATGATAAATTAAAGTTCAATTAATAATATTACTTAAGAACTCCCACTTAGATAGACATCCCTCTAATCCTCTAAGTGATCACGTGATCCAAATCAACTAAACCATGTCCGATCATCACGTGAGATGGAGTAGTTTCAATGGTGAACATCACTATGTTGATCATATCTACTATATGATTCACGCTCGACCTTTCGGTCTCCGTGTTCCAAGGCCATATCTGTTATATTCTAGGCTCGTCAAGTTTAACCTGAGTATTCCGCATGTGCAACTGGTTTGCACCCGTTGTATTTGAACGTAGAGCCTATCACACCCGATCATCACATGGTGTCTCAGCACGAAGAACTTTCGCAACGGTGCATACTCAGGGAGAACACTTCTTGATAATTAGTGAGAGATCATCTTAAAATGCTACCGTCAATCAAAGCAAGATAAGATGCATAAAAGATAAACATCACATGCAATCAATATAAGTGATATGATATGGCCATCATCATCTTGTGCTTGTGATCTCCATCTTCGAAGCACCGTCATGATCACCATCGTCAGCGGCGCGACACCTTGATCACCATCGTAGCATTGTTGTTGTCTCACCAATCTTATGCTTCCACGACTATCGCTACCGCTTAGTGATAAAGTAAAGCATTACAGCGCAATTGCATTGCATACAATAAAGCGACAACCATATGGCTCCTGCCAGTTGCCGATAACTCGGTTACAAAACATGATCATCTCATACAATAAAATTTAGCATCATGTCTTGACCATATCACATCACAACATGCCCTGCAAAAACAAGTTAGACGTCCTCTACTTTGTTGTTGCAAGTTTTACGTGGCTGCTACGGGCTTAAGCAAGAACCAATCTTACCTACGCATCAAAACCACAACGATAGTTTGTCAAGTTGGTGCTATTTTAACCTTCGCAAGGACCGGGCGTAGCCACACTTGGTTCAACTAAAGTTGGAGAAACTGACACCCGCCAGCCACCTATGTGCAAAGCACGTCGGTAGAACCAGTCTCGCGTAAGCATACGCGTAATGTCGGTCCGGGCCGCTTCATCCAACAATACCGCCGAACCAAAGTATGACATGCTGGTAAGTAGTATGACTTATATCGCCCACAACTCACTTGTGTTCTACTCGTGCATATAACATCAACACATAAAACCTAGGCTCGGATGCCACTATTGGGGAACGTAGTAATTTCAAAAAAATTCCTAAGCACACGCAAGATCATGGTGATGCATAGCAACGAGAGGGGAGAGTGTTGTCTACGTACCCTCGTAGACCGACAGCGGTAGCGTTATGACAACGCGGTTGATGTAGTCGTACGTCTTCACGGCCCGACTGATCAAGCACCGAAACTACGGCACCTCCGAGTTCTAGCACACGTTTAGCTCGATGACGATCCCCGGACTCCGATCCAGCAAAGTGTCGGGGAAGAGTTCCGTCAGCACAACGGCGTGGTGACGATCTTGATGTTCTACTGTCGCAGGGCTTCGCCTAAGCACCACTACAATATTATTGAGGACTATGGTGGAGGGGGGCACTGCACACGGCTAAGAGAACGATCTTGAAGATCAACTTGTGTGTCTAGAGGTGCCCCCCTGCCCCCGTATATAAAGGAGCAAGGGGGGTGCGGCCGGCCCTAGGAGGAGGCGCGCAGGAGGAGTCCTACTCCTACCGGGAGTAGGACTCCCCCTTTCCCTAGTTGGATTAGGACTTGGGGGGAAGGAGGAGAGGGAAGAAAGGAAAGGGGGGGGGGCGCCCCCCTCCTTATCCAATTCGTACTTGGGGGGGAAGGGGCGTGCGGCAGACCCTAGGCCTCCTCTCCTCTTCCTCCACTAGGCCCATTAAGGCCCATTAGGTTACCGGGGGGTTCCGGTAACCTCCCGGTACTCCGGTAAAATGCCGATTTCACCCGGAACACTTCCGATGTCCAAACATAGGCTTCCAATATATCAATCTTTATGTCTCGACCATTTCAAGACTCCTCGTCATGTCCGTGATCACATACGGGACTCCGAACAAACTTCGGTACATCAAAATATATAAACTCATAATGAAACTGTCATCGTAACGTTAAGCGTGCGGACCCTACGGGCTCGAGAACAATGTAGACATGACCGAGACATGTCTCCGGTCAATAACCAATAGCGGAACCTGGATGCTCATATTGGCTCCCACATATTCTATGAAGATCTTTATCGGTCAGACCGCATAACAACATACGGTGTTCCCTTTGTCATCGGTATGTTACTTGCCCGAGATTCGATCATCGGTCTCTTAATACCTAGTTCAATCTCGTTACCGACAAGTCTCTTTACTTGTTCCGTAATACGTCATCTTGCAACTAACTCATTAGTTGCAATGCTTGCAAGGCTTATGTGATGTGCATTACCGAGAGGGCCCAGAGATACCTCTCCGACAATCGGAGTGACAAATCCTAATCTCGAAATATGCCAACCCAACATGTACCTTTGGAGACACCTGTAGAGCTCCTTTATAATCACCCAGTTACGTTGTGACGTTTGGTAGCACACAAAGTGTTCCTCCGGCAAACGGGAGTTGCATAATCTCATAGTCATAGGAACATGTATAAGTCATGAAGAAAGCAATAGCAACATACTAAACGATCGGGTGCTAAGCTAATGGAATGGGTCATGTCAATCACATCATTCTTCTAATGATGTGATCCCATTAATCAAATAACAACTCTTTTGTTTATGGTTAGGAAACATAACCATCTTCGATTAACGAGCTAGTCAAGTAGAGGCATACTAGTGACACTCTGTTTGTCTATGTATTCACACATGTATTATGTTTCTAGTTAATACAATTCTAGCATGAATAATAAACATTTATCATGATATAAGGAAATAAATAATAACTTTATTATTGCCTCTAGGGCATATTTCCTTCAGGAACGAGCATCAAGCATCCTCGCCGCACCCCTCGGTGCGGCGGGACGGCCGCACCACCACTCCATCGCTGACCCGTCCGGTTCGTCATCCCACGCTCGTCGCGCTCCCGTGGATGCGCAGGCCGCTCTGTGCATGGCGCGCGAGCTCCTACACTACCGCCCTGTCGACGACCTCTACGAGGACTAGCTCGACCGCATCACCGAGCTTGTCAGCGCCGCAGGGGGCTCCCCTGCACCGTCCCTCTCGCTGCCTCGCCCTCCGCTGGCCGCGGGCGGCATGGCCCATGGAGCACCTCCACCACCTCTGCCCCAAGACGGAGTCTTGGCGCCCAGGCGCGCGACCCCGCGGCGCGGCCTGCCGTGTCCGGTGCCCGCGCAAGAAGAAAGAAGCTGCCAAGAAGTCCCTCGGCCGCGAGAAAACATCCCCGCGCTCCCTGCGCCACCACAGCAAGACCACGTGCCGCCTGTGGCGGCGGTGCGCAAACCCCATCAAGGACAAGTTCTCCACTAGTGCAGAGTCCCAGAGACCACGACAGGCTGCCACGCCTTCACCCCTGAGCTGCGTAGCATCGCTTGGCCGGGCAAGTTCCAGCCGGATCTGCCTCCTCGCTATGATGGCACCCCCGACCCCGCGGAGTTCCTGCAGCTCGACGAGCTGAGCATCGAGGTGGCCAATGGCGACGAGAAAGTCATGGCGAACTGGTTCTGCATGGCTCTCAAGGATGGTGCCCGCTCCTGGCTCCTGAACCTGCCTCCAGGCTCGATCTCCTCCTGGAACGAGATGCGTGACCGTTTCGTTGCCAACTTCCAGGGCACTCGCGACCGCCCACCGGTTGCGGGTGACCTACGCCGCGTCAAGCAACAACCAAGAGAGACCCTCCAGAAGTACATCCAGCGCTTCAACAATGTCCGCCTCAAGATCCCCAAGGTGACGGACGAGGCCATCATCTCCGCATTCTCCGATGGCGTCCGCGACGTCAAGATGGAGGAGCTCGCCATCCACGAGGAGCTGTGCACGTCTCTAGAGCTGTTCAACCTGGCAACCAAGTGTGCAAGAGCTAAGGAGGGGCGCCTCTCCCTCCTCGAGCTCCCGGCTGTGGACCCGAAGGAGAAGAAAGCCAAGGCCAAAGACGTGAAGCATAAGGGAGAAGCCGTGCTCGCGGCGGAGCCGGACACAAAGCGCGGCAGGGACCAGCCCGAGTCATCCAAGAGCAGCTGACCGTTCTGCGCCTTCCATAACCTGCATAGCCACAACACCAGCGACTATCAAGAGCTCAGAGCCATTCGAGAAGGACGCTTCGGTCGACGCCCCGAGCGCAACGACTGGGGCTACGACCGAGGAGGAGGACGTGGTGGCAGACGCTGGGATGACCGTGGCCCGCGCCAGGAGTGGCGCGACCGGCCTCATGAGGACCGCTGGCAGGATCAGTCTCGCGAGGGCGCCTGGAGGGATCAGCCTCATGAGGATCGTCCTCAGGGCAACGCCGGTCTCCCTCCACTACCGCCACCACCAAGGAGAAATGACGACCACCATCATGACGAGGGGGCTGGGGGCTTCTAGGAGCCGCGTGCCATCGCCTGCATCTTGGGTGGAGCTCAAGCCCCAGCCTCACAGCGTATCTTCAAACAGTTCGCTCGTGAAGTGAATGTAGTCCTCCCCAAGCTCGAGGCCATGCGCCCGCTCAGACGGTCCAAGTGCGCCATCACGTTTAGCTTGCTAGATCGGCTCAAGTGCGCGGCTACCGCCGGTGCCCTCCCGATGTTCTGTTCACCAGTTATTAGCAACGTGCAAGTTACCAAGACTCTCATCGATGGCGGCACAGGGACTCAATGTCCTGTCCGTCGACATGTTCGAAAACCTCCAAGTGCCGTATGATCAGCTTCAGCCCACCAAGCCTCTCTCAGGAGTGACCGACGGCTCCACCACCCCGATCGGGCAGGTCCACCTCCCCGTCACCTTCGGACAGCGCGACAACTACCGCACCGAGCTCATCGACTTTGACGTCGCCCACATCCGTCTGCCATACAATGCCATCCTCGGGTAGCCCTGGCCAAGTTCATGGCCGTGGCGCACCATGACTACAATGTCCTCAAGATGCCAGGAAGCGGCGGGATCATCACAGTCCCCTGCAAAGAAAGAGATGCGGTGTGCTCCCTTGAGCGTGCCTTCCAAGCAACATCAATCGAAGACCCTGGCAACAATGCAGCTCGGTACCCTCGAAGTCGTCCCCAAGAAGAAGAAGTAGCTACTCTGTGCCGGACCTCAGGAGGGCAGCACCGCAAGTGGCACCTCGTCAGGATAAGCGCCCGCACCTGGGCGCCTCCCTCTGACGCATAGGAAGCCGCGCCCAGCGCCCTCCTTGGGCAGGGCTTGGGGGCTCTCTTCTAGAGGGCCTCAGACCTTGCCAACGTCACGAGGGAGGCGCTCGGGCACTACTTGGAGGCGTGTTTCGTGGCACGTCTCCCTCAGGAGGACATTGGGCAAGGAGTGCCTGGCGCTCAGGAGTTCATCACCAAGGTATCTCAGGAGCTTCAGGAAGCAAGAGCAATATGCGGCGACCGCCACCCACCTGGCTTTGCTGCCCACCCAGGAGAGGGTGGTGAGCTGCGCGTCTGCATCGATATACCAGGGCTCAACCGAGCCGCATCTCAGGAGCGCTTCTGGCCTTCGTGTGTTGGGCGCTGCGAAGGTCCACCTCAAAGCTACGTTTGTATGCCGTTCGGCCTGCCGAGCGGGGCTGCTGCCTTCCAGCGCAACCCGCGGAGCGTCATGGCGGGTCAGGAGGCCAGGCACCACGCAGTCCTGGCGGAGATGGCGATGGTCCTCAAGGAACCGCCTGGACCCCCAGGGCCTCCCGAGGCTCAGGGCTCCGGTGGCTCATGAGGGGCAACCCCTTCGCCGCGTACCTTCAGCTGCCTCAACACCCCTTCATCAACGGAACCAGGTGACATTTTCCAAGTTCATTTAGCTGGGAGCGCCCAGGGGGCTGCATTATTCCCAGGCCGCATGGATCCGTCCCTATGGCATGTATCCCTTCTTTTTTTATGTCTTTAGCTTACCTTGCTGGGGCGCCCCTCGGGCTGCATCATCTCCAAGCCGCTCGGGCTGGACCTAGTGGCGTGTATCGTTCATGCATTTACCTGAGCTAGTTTGCCTTCCATGCTTAATCTATCTATGATTATCACCTGCTTGATTGTCGCCCACTGCGGGAGCCGCGCGCCAGTCGTCTTTCTTCAGGACCCTTCGCGTGAGAGGGTTAGGCACAATGTTTGTGCTCGGGTCCGTCCCTGCAGCGTCGATAAATCCAATGGCTGAGCTCTGTCTGGCGGGTCGGCCCCGTTTACCTCACCTCATGGGGCCGTTGGTGCTTGGCTTTCTCACGCGATAACCTCAGGAGATTCGTTCGGCGCAGGTTGTCTGACCACCTCGCAGGACCAACACAGCGAAGAAGAATCAAGACCAGGCGCAACCCACCTTGAGGTAGGGCCTCCTGAGTCCCGCGCTGGCTCACGAGTGCCTACACACACCTTGTCTAGCCCTGCCGTGCAAGCCACGTGTCAGGGCAGGGCTGTACATGCCCCAGGGGCTCTCCGCAGTAGGGAGTCCCCTCCCACGTACCAGTGGAAGCACCATGCTCCGCGCTGGCAGTCGACACTGCCGAGGAGCGGCTATGCCTGTGCAAGTGCGGAAGCGCCATGGTCCGTCCTGGTGATAAACAACTGAGGGCGGCCTCACGGCCATATCAACCTCAGAGAGCCTCCGGGCTCGGTGTCTGGCCTCAACGCAATGCGCGAGGGGGCTGGGCACGGGGGCTGCGCTCGGGTCACGCCCAAGCGTATGCCACCCCACCAGGTCCCTCGGACCTGGTCGTCGCGCGCCCTCCCAAGCGGAGCTAAGGTATGAAGGTCGTTTGAACATCAAGGGGGACTCCTGAGCATCGCGACTCAGGAGCCTAACTGATCATGTAGCCCCTTACTCTTTGGCCCGTCCTGGTGATCCGGTCGGACCAATGGCGGTTGAGGTATGCGCGGGGTCGGGCCCTGCCGACATAGAACACAAGACCTACCATTGCATCTCCTTTCCACAAGCTGTTTGCGTGTCAAGGGGGACTCCTGAGCATCGCGACTCAGGAGCCTAACTGACCACGTAGCCCCTCACTCCTTGGACCGTCCTGGTGATCCGGTCGGCCCAATGACGACTGAGGTATGCGCGGGGTCGGGCTCTGCCGACATAGAACGTAATGCAAATGGGAAGGAAATTGCAAAATCTCAAAGAAAATATTACAAGACATATTGTTCTCTGAATATCAAACACAAGTTTAAATGCCTCCACGAGGCACGCTACATGCCACAAGAGTTTCAACAGGAAAGGAGCCGCAAGCCAGTCATCCCTCGATACCGTCGGTAGATGCAAGAGGTGCCCCTCCTGGGTGGCGTCTCCTTCACCTACACCATCGGTCGAAGGCACGGGGGCGAAGGCGTCGAACTTCTCCAGCAGGGCTTCCACCTGACCTTTCATGACTGCGGCGGCGGCTGAGAAGTGTTCATCAGCCACGGGCTCCAGCAGCTCGTCAAGGCGGGCGGCAGGATCGCGAAGATGGAGGTGGCTGAAGATGTGTGTCAGCGCAGCTGAAGAAAGGACACGAGCCTCTGCCTCTGCCATGGGGCTGATGCCGCGCATGACTTCCTCAAGCGCCTTGACCAAGTAGGAAGCAACTGGGCGGGGCCATCCTCATTGGTGGCCAACGGCTTCTCCAAGCCCTTCTCATAGAGTGACTTCAGGGCCTCGCGAGACCTCTTCTCCAGAAGCGCAAAGACCATGCGGTCCTCGGCCAAAACCTTCGCCTTGGCATCGAGTTCGGCCTTTTCAGCCTGCACCTTTTGCTCCAGCTCCTCTAGCCGGCCGTGCTCAACGGTGCTAGCTGCTCCAGCTCGGCGTCGCGACCCTTGACGATGTCCTCCCAGGCCTTCATCCTCTCTTCCTTCGCCTTACGGCCACGGGCAACTTCAGCATGCTCGTCACGCAGGACCTTCAGTGCTGCCTCGCGAGCAGCTGCTGCCTGAGCTGCGGCTCGCTTCTCCCCCTCAGAGGTCGCCGCGCACCTGGTTCAGCACCGCCCGAACGGACATGTCAGAATGGAGCCAATCGGAGACTAGCTCCAGGCGACCAGCCGCCAGGAGGGGTTCGGCGCTCTGGAGATCTTCTCACAGCCGAGCCATCTCAGAAAGGGCCCGCTCCAGGACGTCAGGAGAAGCGGAGGAACCTGGGGTCAGCAACATGGCAGAAGAAGGAGGAAGAGGCGTCGTCGTCACCATGGCCTGGGAGGTAGGAAGCTCCTAAGCCTCCCGGACCTCAGCACCTGAGCTGGGCACTGGCGCCTCCTGAGTCAGTGGCGCTTCGGGGGCTGACTCCTCCCGAGGATGCTCCACCCAGCCTCGCGAGGATGATCGGGCTGGAGAAGCACGAGAATGGTCCCCACCTTTGCTCATGGAGAGGGGCGCGGTCGCAGGAGGCGACCCGGACTCAAGCAGCACCACCTCGCTCTCCCCTCTCCTCTTCGCCGCAGGCGTCGGCCTGGTTACACAACAAGGAAAAAGAGTCTGAAACAAGCATCAACAGTAAGAACAAGGCGAGACGGGGACACTTACTGATCCGCCGCGACATAGTCCCTCTGCTTTGGGAGCTTGAAGCCGGAAAGCTTTGCAACCTGAGGTGCGGGCGCGCCAGCTCCGGAAGCAGAAGCAGGAGCGGCAGCTGGGCCGGAAGCGGCTCCAGGCGGCGCTAGAGCAGAAGCAGCGTCCCGGGAGATCAACACCGATCGGTCCCTCATCGGGATGACGGGCGGCTCTCCTTTCTTCGGGTGGGCGTCAACCTCGTCATCATCAGGAAGGGTGCGGAGGATGTCAGCTTTGCTCAAGGGGGAGGTCTACCCCGTCCCTTCAGGGGTCTCCTCCGAGTCTTCCTCCTCCTCCTCCTCTTCCTCCCCGCGGGACTCACCAGAAGACAGCTCCACCAACGTCAGCGCTGCATGGGCCTCGGTGGGCGCCGGTGGCACCACTCCACGCCCGTTAAAGGTTGGCCTGGAGGCCACAACCAGCGCCCCGTCCTTGTGGCGGAACAAGGGAGTGAAGACATTCAGCGGGTACTCTTGGTCGTCCCCGGCCAGGATGCGGAGAGCCACAGCCAGCTTATCATTGGACAAGGCTTTCGGGCTCAGGCGAACCTTGTCCTCTTCGTTCCCAAGCTCCCACAAGGGGCGCGTACGCGCCTGGAGTGGGGCTACGCGCAGCATAAGGAATTCCCTTAGGAGCATGGCCCCTGTCACCTTCGCCGCCTTCGCGTTGCCCGGCTTTAGGTCCGCGTTCATCTGCTCCAGCACCAACATCGCCCGCTCGTCAGTGAGTTTCGCACGAGATCACCCCTTGTCGGACTGGGGCATCTCCGTCGGCAGCGTCAAGCGTGGGTGGACACACTTGGCGTCCATCATGGCCCACTTGCTCCGGAAGCCGTCGACCTTCTTCCCAGTCGTCGAGATTGAGTTGGCCTTGCCGACCGCGATGAAATTGGCACACCCAGAGGTATGGCCATTGTTGATGCGGAGGAAGAAGAAGTGGCGCAGCAGAGCCACGGACGGCATCACGCTGAGGTACGCCTCGCAGTAGTAGGCGAAGATAGACAAGAGAAGGATAGAGTTGTGATGAAGATGCAGCGCCTGCAGTCCGTAATGGTCCAGGACCTCGAAGAAGAAGTTGGAAAAGGGGGGAACCAGCCCCGTGACGATGCTGCTCGTAAAGAAGGGGAAGAAGGTGCTTCCCTCAGGCTTCGGCACGTCGGAGCCGGCCCGGAGCCCGGTCTTCCCCTTCTCGTTGCTTTCCCCCGTCGTCAGCAAGCGCGTGGCGGCGAGGTTCTTCTCCGAGACATTAGGCGCATCGAGGAGGGCTGGCTCATACCAAGCCGACAACGAGGCGGGCTTGACCCTCGGGACGCCATTGGTCGCTGATGCGGGAAAGGATGGGAGTAGATCTAGAGATTTCAGAAGCAGGGAGCAAGAAGGGGATCTGGAGCAAGGCGAAAGGAAGCAGTGAAGGCAAGCGCTGTCTACGCCAGCCTTTTGACAGTCAAGCAGTTGCCGAGGCTGCATGGGGAAGCGGAGACGCCCACGTCCAATCAACCGCCATGCGTCGACCAAGGCCGCAGGCTATTGGGGCCCGCGACGGTCCGCACTTGACCTTTGGATTCACCTCGAAGCCAAGCCCGAGCGTGCCTTGGGCCCAGGGGCTACTATCGGCGTTCTGGGAACGGGGGTCCCCAGACTTGCCTGCCTACGGCCCACGGCGTGGCTTTGTGAGCGGGCCCGTACGACCCATCTTCACCAACAAGCACTCAAGACCCTCGCGAGGGGCCAAGCCTCGCGAGGCGGACGACACAAGACCAACTCAGGAGCGGCCTCACCAGGATGGCTCGCGAGGGGCAGAGAGACCAAGGCAAGACAAACCTCGCGAGGTTCCAGTGACGTGAGCCATGACGACCAAGGCCAGGCGGGCGCCAGTGTGCACGGTGTCCTTGTTTCCTCTTTGGTGCTAAGGAAGCAAGCGCAGGTGCGGAGTACCGAGGCATCAAGCAAAGGTTTCCATATCAGTGCAACGAGACCAATGCCAACAAGATGGCAAGATGGAGGTCACCATGGAGCCCAAGGCGGGTCACCACCAGAGCCTTTTATAGGCGAAGCCTGCTTTTGTCAGGATAAGCTGTACTAGTTGTCCCCTTTCAAATTGGCCATTGTTGGCTCCCTTCCCGCTCAATATTTGGGGAGAGGACCAGGGCCTCTATAAATGGGATTAGCCACCACAGTAGGAGGGGGTTCAACTCATTCAGTTCATCCTCACACCCACCAAGCACAAGAACACCTCGCCTAAGGAGGCTGTTCTTCCCCTTGTACTGTTCATCCTTAGCCCAAGAGGCAATCCACCACACCACACTGGAGTAGGGTATTACACCACAATGGTGGCCCGAACCAGTATAAATCTTGTGTCCTTTGTGTTGCGAGTTCGTCGAGTTTTCCCTTGAGATCTTAGCGAAGCTAGGACATGGACCGGTAGGGGGAGATCTTCGCGCGCACCCTAGTGTTCGAACCTTGAGGGTTTTGCCGGAACCTGAGATCCGACAAGATGAAGTTGTAAGAAGTCTGCAAATGAATTCAGACTATGAGAACAAGAGACTCGCCCACGGACATGTACCTGTGAAAGAATTAGAGATACTGATACGTCCATTTTGCACCATGCTTTTATATCGATATTTATTGCATTATGGGCTGTTATTACACAATATGTCACAATACTTATGCCTATTCTCTCTTATTTTACAAGGTTTACATGAAGAGGGAGAATGTCGGCGACTGGAATTCTAGGCTGGAAGAGGAACAAATTTGAGAGACCTATTCTGCACATCTCCGAAAGTCCTGAAATTTCACGGGAGCACGTTTCAGAATATATATAAAATATTGGGTGAAAGAAGTACCAGAGGGGGGCCACCCACCATCCACGAGGGTGGGGGGCGCGCCCCCTGCCTCATGGCCCCCCGGCAGCCCTCTGATGCCCATCTTTGGCTATATGGAGTCTTTCATCCTGAAATAAAATCAAAAGCAAGCTTATGAGACAAAACTCCGCCACCACGAGGCGAAACCTTGGTGGAACCAATCTAGGGCTCCGGCGGAGCTGTTCTGCTGGGGAAGCTTCCCTCCGGGAGGGGGAAATCATCACCATCGTCATCATCATCGATCCTCTCATCGGAAGGGGGTCAATCTCCATCAACATCTTCACCAGCACCATCTCATCTCAAACCCTAGTTTATCTCTTGTATCCAATCTTTGTCTAAAAACCTTAGATTGGTACCCGTGGGTTGCTAGTAGTGTTGATTACTCTTTGTAGTTGATGCTAGTTGGTTTATTCGGTGGAAGATCATATGTTCAGATCCTTTATGCATATTAATACCCCTCCGGTGATGAACATGAATATGATTTGTGAGTAGTTACCTTGGTTGCTGAGGACATGGGAGAAGTCTTGCTAAAAGTAGTCATGTGAATTTGGTATTCGTTTGATATTTTAATGAGATGTATGTTGTCTCTCCTCTAGTGGTGTCATGTGAACGTCGACTACATGACACTTCACCATTGTTTGGGCCTAGGGGAAGGCATTGGGAAGTAATAAGTAGATGATGGGTTGCTAGAGTGACAGAATCTTAAACCCTAGTTTATGAGTTGCTTCGTAAGGGGCTGATTTGGATCCATATGTTTCATGCTATGGTTAGGTTTACCTTAATACTTCTTTTGTAGTTGCAGATGCTTGCAATAGGGGTTAATCATAAGTGGGATGCTTGTCCAAGGATGGACAATACACAAGCACCGGTCCACCCACATATCAAATTATCAAAGTACCGAACGCGAATCATATGAGCGTGATGAAAACTAGCTTGACGATAATTCCCATGTGTCCTTGGGAGCGCTTTCCTTTATATAAGAGTTTGTCCAGGCTTGTCCTTTGCTACAAAAAGGATTGGACCATCTTGATCCACCTTATTTACTTTATTTACTTGTTACCCGTTACAAATTACCTTATCACAAAACTATCTGCTACCGATAATTTCAGTGCTTGCAGAGAATACCTTACTAAAAACTGCTTATCATTTCCTTCTGCTCCTCGTTGGGTTCGACACTCTTACTTATCGAAAGGACTATGATAGATCCCCTACACTTGTGGGTCATCAAGACTCTTTTCTGGCATCGTTGCCGGGAGTGAAGTGCCTTTGGTAAGGAAAAATTTATATAGTGTCCTGAAATTTACTGTCACTTGTTACTATGGAACATAATCCTTTAAAGGGCTTGTTCGGGGTATCTTCACCCTAACCAGTAGAGCAAAGAGTTGCTCCTCAACCTACTGAACCTACTGAAAATGTTTACTTTGAAATTCCTCCTGGTATGATAGAGAAACTGCTAGCTAATCCTTTCACAGGTGATGGAACATTACATCCCAATTTGCTCCTAATCTATGTGGATGAAGTTTGTGGATTATTTAAGCTTGCAGGTATGCCCGGCGATGTTATCAAGAAGAACGTCTTCTCTTTATCTTTGAAGGGAATGGCATTGACATGGTTTAGGCTATGTGATGATATGGGATCATGGAACTACAACCGATTGAAATTAGAATTTCATCAAAAGTTTTATCCTATGCATCTTGTTCATAGTGATCGTAATTATATATATATAATTTTTGGCCTCGTGAAGGAGAAAGCATCGCTCAAGCTTGGGGGAGGCTTAAGTCAATGTTATATTCATGCCCCAATCATGAGCTCTCAAGAGAAATTATTATTCAAAAATTTTATGCTCGGTTTTCTCTCGATAATCGCTCCATGCTCGATACTTCTTGTACTGGCTCCTTTATGATGAAGACTATTGAATTCAAATGGGATTTATTGGAAAGAATTAAACACAAATCTAAAGATTGGGATCTCGACGGAGGTAAGGAGTCAGGTATAATACCTAAGTTTGATTGTGTTAAATCTTTTATGGATACCAATGCTTTCCGTGAACTTAGCACTAAATATGGACTTGGCTCTGAGATAGTTGCTTCTTTCTGTGAATCCTTTGCTACTCATGTTGATCTCCCTAAGGAGAAGTGGTTTAAATATAATCCTCCCATTGAAGTAAAAGTAGTTGCACCTATTAAAGTTGAAGAAAAGACTATCACTTATAATGATTCTATTGTTCCTACTGCTTATATTGAGAAACCACCTTTCCTTGTTAGAATAAAGGATCATGCTAAAGCTTCAACTATGGTTCCTAAGAGTAATACTAGAACACCTACACCCTCTGAGAAAATTAAAGTTGAATCTAGTGTTGCTATGGTTAAAGATCTCTTGGCCAATAATATTGATGGGCATGTTATTTACTTTTGTGATGAAGCTGCTAGAATTGCTAGACCTGATACTAAAAATAAGCATATACCTGTTGTAGGCATGCCTGTTTTTTTTGTTAAAATAGGAGATCATTGCTATCATGGCTTATCTGATATGGGTGCTAGTGCAAGTGCAATACCTCATTCCTTATACAAGAAATTATGCATGATATTGCACCTGCTGAGATAGAAGAGATTGATGTTACAATTAAACTTGCCAATAGAGACACTATTTCACTAGTTGGGATTGTTAGAGATGTTGAAGTATTGTGTGGGAAAGTTAAATATCCTGCTGATTTTCTTGTTCTTGGTTCCCCACAAGATAACTTTTGTCCCATTATATTTGGTAGACCCTTCTTGAATACTGTTAATGCTAAAATAGACTGCAAAAAGGATGTTGTTACTATTGGTTTGGGGGATATGTCTCATGAGTTTAACTTTGCTAAATTTTGTAGACAACCTCATGATAAAGAATTGCCTAGCAAAGATGAAATTATTGGTCTTGCTTCTGTTGCCGTGCCTCCTAATGATCCTTCAGAACAATATTTGCTAGACCATGAAAATGATATGTTTATGAATGAAAGAAGGGAAATAGATGAAGTATTCTTTAAACAGGGACCTATTCTGAAACACAACTTGCCTGTTGAAATCCTAGGGGATCCTCCTCCACCCAAGGGTGATCCCGTGTTTGAGCTTAAACCTTTACCTGATACTCTTAAATATGCTTATCTTGATGAGAAAGAGATATATCATGTTATTATTAGTGCTAACCTTTTAGAGCATGAAGAAAAGAAATTTTTGAAAACTTTGAAGAAGCACCATGCTTCTATTGGATATACTCTTGATGATCTTAAGGGCATTAGTCCCACTCTATGCCAGCACAAAATAAAATTGGAGAAAGACGTGAAACCGCTTGTTGATCACCAACAACGGTTAAGTCCTAAGATGAAAGAAGTGGTAAGAAAAGAAATACTAAAGCTTCTGGAGGCAGGTATAATTTATCCCATTGCTGATAGTCAGTGGGTAAGTACTGTCCATTGTGTCCCTAAGAAGGGAGGTATTACTATTGTTCCTAATGATAAAGATGAACTGATCCCACAAAGAATTGTCACAGGTTATCGAATAGTAATTGATTTTCACAAATTAAATAAAGCTACTAAAAAGGATCATTACCTTTTACCTTTTATTGATCAAATGCTAGAAATATTATCCAAACATACACATTTTTGCTTTTTAGATGGTTATTCTGGTTTCTCTCAAATACCTGTGTCCAAAGAGAATCAAGAAAAGACAACTTTTACTTGCCCTTTCGATACCTTTGCTTATAGACGCATGCCTTACGTTTTATGCAATGCACCCGCTACCTTTCAAAGATCTATGACTGCTATATTCTCTAACTTCTGTGAAAAGATCGTTGTGGTTTTCATGGATGATTTCTTCGTATATGGAACTTCTTTTGATGATTGCTTAAGCAACCTTGATCGAGTTTTGCAGAGATGTGAAGAAACTAATCTTGTCTTGAATTGGGAAAAGTGCCACTTTATGGTTAATGAAGGTATTGTCTTGGGGCATAAAATTTCTGAAAGAGGTATTGAAGTTGATAAAGCTAAAGTTGATGCTATTGAAAAGATGTCATGTCCTAAGGACATTAAAGGTATAAGAAGTTTCCTTGGTCATGCTGGTTTTTATAGGAGGTTCATTAAGGACTTCTCTAAAATTTCTAGGCCTCTGACTAATCTCTTACAAAAAGATGTTCCTTTTGTCTTTGATGATGATTGTGTAGAAGCATTTGAAGTACTTAAGAAAACTCTGATTTCTGCACCTATTGTTCAGCCACCTGATTGGAATTTACCATTTGAAATTATGCGTGATGCTAGTGATTATGTTGTAGGGGCTGTTTTAGGACAAATGGTTGATAAGAAATTAAATGTTATCCAATATGCTAGTAAGACTCTAGACAGTGCCCAAAGAGATTATGCTACTACTGAAAAGGAACTTTTATAGCAGTTGTATTTGCTTGTGATAAGTTCAGACCCTATATTGTTGATTCTAAAGTAACTGTTCACACTGATCATGCTGCTATTAAATATCTTATGGAAAAGAAAGATGCTAAACCTAGACTTATTAGATGGGTTCTCTTGCTTCAAGAATTTGATTTGCATATTATTGATATAAAGGGAGTTGAGAATCCCGTTGCAGACAACTTGTCTAGGCTAGAGAATGTTCTTGATGACCCACTACCTATTGGTGATAGCTTTCCTGATGAACAATTGGCTGTCATAAATGCTTCTCGTACTGCTCCATGGTATGCTGATTATGCTAATTATATTGTTGCTAAATTTATACCACCTAGTTTCACATACCAGCAAAAGAAAAAGTTTTTCTATGATTTAAGACATTACTTTTGGGATGACCCACACCTTTATAAAGAAGGAGTAGATGGTGTTATTAGACGTTGTGTACCTGAGCATGAACATGAACAGATCCTACGCAAGTGTCACTCTGAGGCTTATGGAGGACACCATGCTATAGATAGGACTGCACATAAGGTATTGCAATCCGGTTTTTATTGGCCTAATCTCTTCAAGGATGCCCGTAAGTTTATTTTGTCTTGTGATGAATGTCAAAGAATTGGTAATATTAGTAGACGTCAAGAAATGCCTATGAATTATTCACTTGTTATTGAACTATTTGATGTTTGGGGCTTTGATTATATGGGACCATTTCCTTCCTCCAATGGGTATACACATATTTTAGTTATTGTTGATTACGTTACTAAGTGGGTAGAAGCTATTCCAACTAGTAGTGCTGATCATAACACCTCTATTAAGATGCTTAAAGAAGTTATTTTTCCGAGCTTTGGAGTCCCTAGATACTTAATGGCTGATGGTGGTTCACATTTTATCCATGGTGCTTTTCGTAAAATGCTTGCTAAGTATGATGTTAATCATAGAATTGCATCTCCATATCATCCCCAGTTTAGCAGTCAAGTAGAACTGAGTAATAGAGAGCTTAAATTGAGGAAGAGAACTGAGTACCACTTTGGGCCATCAACTGAGGAAGAGATGGAGGCCGACTTAAAAAGGATAGATGCCATGGAGGAGGATCAAGAAGTTACTTCTCGTTTTCGAGCCGGATTCACGATGGGGGAACACAGACCTCAACTATTCCAAACTCGGTCATCCCTTCCAACGTTAGATTTCTTTCTTATGAAAATATGAAAAAGAGTGTTATTTGTTCTCCCGCAGCTATGCAACATCCTTGGGTGAGAGGAGCTTTAGCCATCACGGGCAAGCTCCGTAAGGAAATAATGGACCTCAAGCAGCAAGTCAATAAGCTTGAGGAAGAGAACCATATCCTGAAGGGCATCATCGCCAAGAATATCACATCACCACCCCTAAAGAAGGAGACATAAACACATGGGTATGGGCACTCCCCTTGGCAACTGCCAAGCTTGGGGGAGTGCCCTGGTATCGTATCACCATCACACTTTTATCTTTTCCATTTTTTCTTAGTCCGATCCTTTTGATAATATCTTGATCTAGTAGAATAAAGTTTTAGTATGATCTGGTTTTGAGCTTTGCTTTATGATCCTTCTATGTAATTGAGTCCGTGAGCTATATATAATAAAGATTAGTGTTGAGTCAAGGGCTTTGCCATCTTGCTATGATCTTGAGGGTATAAAAACAAAAGAGTAGAGAAAGAATAAAAAGAAATAAAGAGATCATATGGATCTTATGGAAAGTAATGACTTCACATATAAAGAGTATGATGAATAAAAGTTGTTGAAAGTTGACAAACTTAGTTTTGGTCATCGTTGCAATTAATAAGAAGTAATAAAGAAAGAGCTGTTTTCACATATAAATATACTATCTTGGACATCTTTTATGATTGTGAGCACTCATTAAAATATGACATGCTAAAGAGTTGATGTTGGACAAGGAAGACAACTTAATGGCTTATGTTTTCTTACATCCGAAATAAATTATATTGTCATGGATCATTCAACATGTTGAGCTTGCCTTTCCCTCTCATGCTAGCCAAATTCTTTGCACCAAGTAGAGATACTACTTGTGCTTCCAAATATCCTTAAACCCAATTTTTCCATAAGAGTCCACCATATCTACCTATGGATTGAGTAAGATCCTTCAAGTAAGTTGTCATCGTTGCAAGCAAGAAAAATTGCTCTCTAAATATGTATGACTTATTAGTGTGGAGAAAATAAGCTTTGTACGATCTTGTGATGTGGAAGAAATAAAAGCAACAGACTGCATAATAAAGGTCCATATCACAAGTGGCAATATAAAGTGACGTTCTTTCGCATTAAGATTTTGTGCATTCAACCATAAAAGCACATGACAAGCTCTGCTTCCCTCTGCGAAGGACCTATCATTTTTTCTTGTCTATTACTTCATACAAGAGTCATGGTGATCTTCACCTTTCCTTTTTACATTTTATCCTTCAGTAAGCACAATGTGTTGGAAAGATCCAGATATATATAGCTAATTGGATGTGTGTTTTCATGAACTATTATTGTTGACATTACCCTTGAGGTAAAAGGTTGGGAGGCAAAACTATAAGCCCCTATCTTTCTCTGTGTCCGATTAAAACTTCATACCCATAAGTATTGCGTGAGTGTTAGCAGTTGTGAAAGACTAAATGATAGTTGAGTATGTGGACTTGCTGAAAAGCTCTTATATTGACTCTTTCCGTTGTTATGATAAATCGCAATTGCTTCAATGACTGAGATTATAGTTTGTTATTTCTCAATGAAGTTTATGATTCATACTTGAAATTGTGAATGAATTGTTACTTTAGCATAAGAAATCATATGACAATATATATATGTTGCTGTTATAATAATTATCATGATGCTCTCATGTCCGTATTTTATTTTATCGACACCTCTATCTCTAAACATGTGGACATATTTTACGATTTTGGCTTCCGCTTGAGGACAAGCGAGGTCTAAGCTTGGGGGAGTTGATACGTCCATTTTGCATCATGCTTTTATATCGATATTTATTGCATTATGGGCTGTTATTACACAATATGTCACAATACTTATGCCTATTCTCTCTTATTTTACAAGGTTTACATGAAGAGGGAGAATGCCGGCAGCTGGAATTCTGGGCTGGAAGAGGAGCAAATATTAGAGACCTATTCTGCACATCTCCAAAAGTCCTGAAATTTCACGGGAGCACGTTTCAGAATATAAAAAAATATTGGGTGAAAGAAGTACTAGAGGGGGGTCACCCACCATCCACGAGGGTGGGGGCGTGCCCTACCCCCTAGGCGCGCCCCCCTGCCTCATGGGCCCCCTAGCAGCCCTCTGATGCCCATCTTTGGCTATATGGAGTCTTTCGTCTTGGAAAAAAAATCAAAAGCAAGCTTACGAGACTAAACTCCGTCGGCACGAGGCGAAACCTTGGCGAAACCAATCTAGGGCTCCGGCGGAGCTGTTCTGCCGGGGAAACTTCCCTCCGGGAGGGGGCAATCATCACCATCATCGTCATCATCGATCCTCTCATCGAGAGGGGGTCAATCTCCATCAACATCTTCACCAGCACCATCTCATCTCAAACCCTAGTTCATCTCTTGTATCCAATCTTTGTCTCAAAACATCAGATTGGCACCTGTGGGTTGCTAGTAATGTTGATTACTCTTTGTAGTTGATGCTAGTTGGTTTATTCGGTGGAAGATCATATGTTCAGATCCTTTATGCATATTAATACCCCTCTGATTATGGACATGAATATGATTTGTGAGTAGGTACGTTTGTTCCTGAGGACATGGGAGAAGTCTTGCTATAAGTAGTCATGTGAATTTGGTATTCGTTCGATATTTTGATGAGATGTATGTTGTCTCTCCTCTAGTGGTGTCATGTGAACATCGACTACATGACACTTCACCATTGTTTGGGCCTAGGGGAAGGCATTGGGAAGTAATAAGTAGATGATGGGTTGCTAGAGTGACAGAAGGTTAAACCCTAGTTTATGAGTTGCTTCGTAAGGGGGTGATTTGGATCCATATGTTTCATGCTATGGTTAGGTTTACCTTAATACTTCTTTTGTAGTTGCGGATGCTTGCAATAGGGGTTAATCATAAGTGGGATGCTTGTCCAAGGAAGGACAGTACCCAAGCACCGGTCCACCCACATATCAAATTATCAAAGTACCGAACGTGAATCATATGAGCATGATGAAAACTAGCTTGACAATAATTCCCATGTGTCCTTGGGAGCGCTTTCCTTTATATAAGAGTTTGTCCAGGCTTGTCCTTTGCTACAAAAAGGATTGGGCCATCTTGATGCACCTTATTTACTTTATTTACTTGTTACCCGTTACAAATTACCTTATCACACAATTATCTGCTATCGATAATTTCATTGCTTGCAGAGAATACCTTACTGAAAACTGCTTATCATTTCCTTCTCCTCCTCGTTGGGTTCGACACTCTTACTTATCGAAAGGACTACGATAGATCCCCTACACTTGTGGGTCATCAGATGTGAGGGAAGAAGGAGAGGCCATATGCATTCTCAGAGGATTTTGAAGTTAAATTAGTTTGAAGATAATGATCTCATAGTGCGAAGACATTCACTTATAGAGAGATGTTGATTCTAGATTTGTATGAATCCGAGAATAGGTACAAGTGAGAATCATACTAGTCATGTACCATAAGTAAAGTATCTTTGCATGATATGAGATGTGAATGACCGAAGATAAAGATTTGGAAGTGGAAGAACAACTTATTAAGATATTCAAAAAGTCATCGGATCAAACAAATGGTAAAAAGTGAGTTTTGTTTACCGCATGATGAACATATGAAGAACTTCTCGATGAGGTGATAAGGAGGCCAAGTAGTTCAATCTCCCATGCCCTAACTTGGCGGCAGAAGACAGCTACGGTAGTGACGGGGCGACGATGTCCGTGGCCGGCATGAGTACGACATCGAAGAGGTCACGGCAGCTAAGCGCTTCTTCTCCGACGATGATGGAAGCTAGCGACGGTGCTAGGGGTCTGAAGGTGATACGTCTCCAACATATCTATAATTTTGATTGTTCCATGCTATTATATTATCTGGTTTGGATGTTTTATATGCATTAATATGCTATTTTATATTATTTTTGGGACTAACCTATTAACCTAGAGCCCAGTGCCAGTTACTGTTTTTTCCTTGTTTTTTAGCTTCACAGAAAAGGAATACCAAACGGAGTACAAACGGAATAAAACCTTTGTGATGATTTTTCTTGGACCAGAAAACACCCAGGAGACTTGGAGATCAAGTCAGAAGATCCACGAGGTGGCCACAAGGGTGGAGGGTGCGCCCCCCTACCTTCTGGGCCCCTCAGTGACCCTCTGACCTAGCTCTGCTTCCTATATATTCACATATATTCCCAAACCACCAGAAGCATCCACGAAAACACTTTTACACCGCCGCAACCTTATGTTCCCGTGAGATCCCATCTTGGGGCCTTTTCCGGCATCCTGCCGGAGGAGGATTCGATCATGGAGGGCATCTACATCAACACTATTGCCCTTCCGATGAAGCGTGAGTAGTTTACCTCAGACCTACGGGTCCATAGCTAGTAGCTAGATGGCTTATTCTCTCTCTCTCCCTCTCTTTGATTCTCAATACCATGTTCTCCTTGATGTTCTTGGAGATCTATCCGATGTAATTTTCTTTTGCGGTGTGTTTGTCGAGATCCGATGAATTGTAGATTTATGATCAGCTTATCTATGAATATTATTTGAATCTTCTCTAAATTCTTATATGCATGATTTGATATCTTTGTAATTCTCTTCGAACTATCGGTTTAGTTTCGTCAACTAGATTGGTTTTTCTTGCAATGGGAGAAGTGCTTAGCTTTGGGTTCAATCTTGCGGTGTCCTCTCCCAGTGACAGTAGGGGCAGCGAGGCACGTATTGTATTGTTGTGATCGAGGATAAAAAGATGGGGTTTACATCATATTGCTTGAGTTTATTCAACTACATCATGTCATCTTACTTAAAGCGTTACTCTGTTCTTCATGAACTTAATACTCTAGATGCAAGCAGGAGTCGGTCGATGTGTGGAGTAATAGTAGTATATGCAGGCAGGAGTCGGTCTACTTGACACGGACGTGATGCCTATATTACATAATCATTGCTTTGGATATTGTCATAACTTTGCGCTTTTCCATCAATTGCTCGACAGTAATTTTTTCACCCACCGTATTATTTGCCTTCAAGACAGAAGCCTCTAGTGAAACCTATGGCCCCCCGAGTCTATTTTCCATCATATAAGTTTCCGGTCTACTATTTTGCAATCTTTAATTTTAGATCTATACAATAAAAAACCCAAAAATATTTTATCCTTTGTTTAGTTTTATTTATCTATCTCTATAAGATCTCACTTTTGCAAGTGACCGTGAAGGGATTGACAACCCCTTTATCGTGTTAGGTGCAAGTGTTTGATTGTTTGTGCAGGTATTGGTGATTTGTGCGTTCTTATCCTACTGGATTGATACCTTGGTTCTCTAACTGAGGGAAATACTTATCTCTACTTTGCTGCATCACCCTTTCCTCTTGAAGGGAAAAACCAACGCAAGCTCAAGAAGTAGCAGGAAGAACTTCTGGCGCCGTTGCCGGATGAGGGAGTCCTGGATTAGGGGGTCCCCGGGCATCCGGGCTGTGTGACGTGGGCCGGACTGGTGGGCCGTGAATATACAAGATAGAAGGCTTCCCCCCGTGTCCAGATGGGACTCTCCTTTGCGTGGATGGCAAGCTTGTTGTTCGGATATATATGAAGATTCCTTTCTCTGTAAACCGACTCTGTATAACCCTAGGCCCCTCCGTTGTCTATATAAACTGGAGGGTTTAGTCTGTAGAGGCAATCACAATCATACAGGCTAGACATCTAGGGTTTAGCCACAATGATCTCGAGGTAGATCTCTTGTAACCCCTATACTCATCAAAGTCAATCAAGCAAGACGTAGGGTATTACCTCCATCAAGAGGGCCCGAACCTGGGTAAAACATCGTGTCCCCTTCCTCCTATTACCTTCGATCCTCAAACGCACAGTTCGGGACCCCCTACCCAAGATCGGCCGGTTTTGACACCTACATTGGTGCTTTCATTGAGAGTTCCTCCGTGTTGTCGACGGAAGGTTCGATGGCTCATTTGATCATCTGCAATGACGCTGTTTCGGATGAGACTTTCCTCCCTGGCCAAATCTTCGTATTCGGCGGCTTCACATTGTGCGCCAACTCGATTGGCCACCTTGAGCAGATCGACAGCTATGCGCCTGGTCATTAGATCAGTTTCGGGAACCTAAACTATGTCGCCGACATCCAAGGAGACCTGATCTTTGAAGGATTCGCGGCTCCGACCAGTGCCTATAGTTTTGTCTTGTTTCCACCTATCCAGTGAACCTGTCACATCAACTTATTGAAATTTTCAAATTTCAAATTTTTTTCAGATTCATATTCAAACTTCTTTTGATCATAACTTGAGTTTTATAACTCCGATAATTGATTCTTTTTGCAAATCGAAGCTCTTGACCTAAACTTTCTGATAAGGCCAAATTCACATAATTTTGATACTGTTAGAAATTGTTTTATGTTGCAAGAGTTATTTGCTTGGTTTTGATGTTTTCCGAACTGTCTTCTTCGCTCTTCCTGATCTTTTGAGTGATTGCTTATGTGTGGTTACTATTGCTTGCTCACAATAGATTGAATGGAGTGTGACGAGTAGAACTATCAGGAGTTATGTGTGCGAATCATCTTCGTCAACTCTACAAGGAAAGTTCACACTTTGATCATAATTTTCATACCCAGTTTTTATGCATTAGTTTCAACCCTCAAACATTGCATGAGTAGGATATCTTAACTTGTGGGTTTGGGAAGTAGATGATGAGGTAGAACCTATTGCCCTTTTATTATCAAACCATGGGAGTTACTACTACGTTATGCTTATATTGTTATGCTATGCTCGTATACGTGGATTGGTTTGAGACAATTCATGAAAGATGTGAGAGATTATTATTAACTAAGGTTTAACTTAAGGTGGCTACTTTAATACACATCTGGGTGGATTGGTTGGGGCACCATGGGGATATACCAGTGGACTTGCCCGGACACCTGGGGATATACCGGTGTTGTCCTAGGAGATCCCGGGGTAACCGTGTGATCACCCTATGGAATGCCAGCCAGGCTCAAAGGGATCATAAGGTTATTAATGCTAAAAACTTCCGTGTGCAGCCACAAGCTATTATGGGCCCTAGCATAGTTGAGTATGTTGCATGACCTCTTTCAGTGGTGGGCTAGCAAATGTAGGGGAAAGTAGGTGTAACTGTCCACCCAGAGTAAAGAGTTAATGTTTCTGAAAGACTGTGTCTCGGTCATCCATTTCTTACATACAATGTAATGCGAGAAATCCAACGGAGGAGATCGATTCTTGTGGGGAAAAGTGCACAAACCTCTGCAGAGTGTACAAACTAATCATGATTAGCCATGTCCCCGGTTATGGACATCTTGAGCATCTGGTTCTTGAATTATCATGTTGATCTCATCACTTATTGAATTAACTGGTTGGGTTAATGATTACTTTAATTGGGATTGAGATGGGGTTACCATTCTCAATGTTTTCAAGAAACTTTGTAGTAAATAAAATATATTCCTTTGTTGTAGGAAAAAATTAGCTTTATGCAAAATTAAACTTTGAGCCTCCACCAGCCAAATATGCATATAGAGATAGCCATTCTCATTTTATCCTATGGTGTGAATTTGCTAGTACATTCAATGTACTGACCCTTTGTGGCTGCAACGTCTCATGTTGTAGGAATCTTATGACGAGTAAGTGATACATTAGGGTTACGATTTCTACACTCAACTTTGCCGTTGGTGTTGATGGGAATCCACAACCTTGTTGTTACTTCCGCTATATGGATTGAGGTAATAGTATTTATGTTACTTTATACATGTGATTTACCTTTGTTATAAATCCTCAAGTACTGTGTGTGTCAGCATACCGATCCAGGGATGACACTTAAGCACATAGACTTGATCCATTTTTGTCGGGTCGCTACAAGATGGTATCAGAGTACATGTCGACTGTAGGACATGACCCCTAGAAACTAGCAAGCCCATAGGAAAGATTTTCTCTAAAACCTTATTTTCAAAAAGATCCTCTACCTCTCTTCTTTTCTGAGTTTTATCAAATATTCCCTTTTAGTTAGACCATACCCCTTTCCCCTTTTGACCACACGAAGATTCAACTGGTGAGACTACTCCAAGAAGTACACGATATCGGACAACTAGGACCACTTAGGAATGAACAAGATTTTACCGAGCATTATAATTATGGAAACTACAACGGTTGAAGACTCCGAAGACTAGGAGAATTTGAAGGCTCTGTAGAATTTCCAGATTTGTATGACCTAGGAAAGCTACCCTTATGGAACTTGTCAGACTAATGAAGTTGTCAATACCGAAGATCAAGGTGTATCAGAGAAAGACCGAAACATAGAGCATTAGAACTCAAAGATTTTGTCAAGAAAACCCTAAGGCAGGAGATATCAACTATGGAATGATAGCTCATGGAAATGACAAGAGCAGAAACATGGCTATCCATGATGTTATCGCCCGCTTATGCTAGTATCACTGTGCTGAGTTAAGCATGCATTTCTTTGGAAGGATTGGATGACAGATGGGCTGATGGAGCATCTGTCAGCAAAGGATGCAGTTTTCACCTTAGCTGGTGTATCGCCAGGAATCTGGAGTATTACATGAAGAATTTTTAGACGTACCTTCAGGAAGTCGTATTTAACAAGGAAGCAATTCATGAAGAACTTAGGACCCAGGAGCTGAAAGTAGCCAAGCTGAAGGAGCAAAACCTCGAGATACCTAAGATTCGTCAGGAACTGAAGGACAATAGGACATGGTTCATGCCAAGGATGTTGAAACCAGAAGTTTGGAACACAACTCCAGAATATTAAAGGACGTCACGAGAGACTTCGCGTCAACATAAATGATCTGGCAAAAGAACTTGAGAAGGACAAGCACGATCGAAAGAAGCCATGGGAGACATGAACAAGACTCGAAGAGTTTGACGACTTTGAAGATTTATTGACCTTTAGAAGACCCAGCCCCTGTTATTTGCCTATGTTAGATGCGACGTTTGTGAGCTGTCATTTGTTTGATGTTTTTCCGACAGCCACAGATAAAATCTGTCTTTTCAAAACCAATGTTTGTATTGTGTGCATCCCTCTCCATCTCTCTCATCTCACCCCAAAACCCATGGACCCAATAGAGGATGAATGGAGATGAACTCATATTTTCTGGACCGATGACTCAATCGGAGACAGACCGATGGATTCGGAACATGGAAGATAATATGAAGAATAACACTATAGCCGGAAAGGATATGGCTCATCATGCTCTTCAGTTCTTTGAAAGAGGTGCTGCTACCTGGTGGAAGATGTATCAAACCATCAATGGATGGCAAGGAGTAACCACTTGGAAAGAATTTAAGTTGACTTTGTCAAAGTCTCGGCTTGTGTCCCAGAAGTTGAAGCCTTATGGAAATGATATGAACAAACCTTGTGCATGCAAGCTCTATGGAGAAATAGGGCACAACCATAAAGAACACAAAGATGAATGCCCTAATTGTGAAGGAAGTCACCCAGCTGAAGAATGCCCAACTAGGCAGATTACTTGTTTCTTATGTAAAGGGACTACCAACTACCCTACTCAGTGTCACATTTATCCCATTGTACAACGAACTATCCAATAGAAGAAAGAAGCAACGAAAGGAGCCCTTATGGAAATTTTAGAAGAACATGTGATGAAGGAAGAGGTGGAGGACACACCCAGAGAAGAACCAATTAAACCTTGCACCAAGTCATGCTATTCATGTGGAGAAGGACACATCTCCCAGAATTGTATGAATGGGGACCTAGTAGAATTCCCGACAGAGGAAGTAGAGTATGACCCTCAGGAAATAGAAGCCCTTATTGGAACTGAAAAGTCCAGGAAGATAAATAGATTGGATTCCAGGAAGGACCTGAGTCATATCACCTGTTTCAGGTGCAAGGAGTCGGGGCATTACTACAGCAGTTGCCCAAAAAGGAAACCCCGAGACTTGTCAGAAGTAATATGTTTTCGTTGTAATGAAGCAGGGCACTTTGCCAGAGAATGTCCCAAGGAGAAGGAGACTTGTGATAATTAGTTGTGTTTGTGAGAAGTATAGTAGTAGTCAAAACATTTTCCTTTATATTGAGGCGATGAGTTAAGGCATGTAATGGAAAGGCAGGATATTGTAAAAATTTGAGAATCAATAAAGTTAGCATCGTTGGTACTGATTTGGATTTTTGAGTTGTTACTCTATGAAGAAAATATTTTTGACCATTTCGAGGATATGAGAAATATGGTCTATGGATGAATTTGTGCATTTCAAGGGTGGTAGTACCCTGTGAGGACACTTGACCTCTGGAAAGGATAATGATATTCCATGGAGTGGACTACGGACAAAATAATTATGAGTTTTATCTCGATATGTGGTATACCCCAAGAATATGGAGGGATGAAGTACTATTGGATATAAAGGAGGTATAATGTTGGTAATATGGAGCAATTGTAACTCCATGATGAGTCTGAGTAATCACGTCTCAGTTTGGTACAAATAGAAGGAAGGGAGACAATACAATTGGATGGATTTAAGAATGCTAGAAAGTTCGATGTTGGAATAATGATCAGTTGCCCCGATGATGGGTTCAAGGTTTACAAGTGATGATATGGGCTGTAACCCACAGGCCCCAGGCCCTGCCAAGAAGAAAGCACACTCTTGCTGAAGGAAAAACCCTGTAAGAAGTTACAACTTTAACAACAAACGATCTTATAGGAGTTTACGCAAAACTTGAGAGTTGTGAAGGAACGATAGATGTTTCTTTGGCTTGCAGAATCAATGGATTTTTTCCGAATCCAGTTCGTGGACAAGAGAAATTCTGCAATGCTTGTGAGGATGACCGAGTGTTACAATACGAGATTCGCTAAACCATATACAAGGTAATGATTTGGGTGTGGGATGGATTGATCACCATACCGACTTACTCTTTTTATTCGCCATGCTATATGGGATGGTAAATCTGAGTGACTTGCCTATAGTAGAGAGATGATGATATTAAACCTTGTTTGAACCTTAGAATGGTATAAGTATTTTTCCCTGGTACAAGGCAGCTGCTGCCAATCGTAGGTCATACGGTGAGAATGAAGCCCGGACCCATTTTCTGCAGGAGAAACCATAATTTTTTGACCACCATGAGATATCGATAGTTGTTTAGTATTGGCGCCATACCCATCAGCTAAGAAGACCCGATCACAAAAGAACCATACCAAGATGAAAAGGACAGAAGAATTGAGGAAAAGGTTAAGCCACCACCGAAAGAGCCCCGAGAAGGAATTATCCTAAAGATCTGAGAAGATTGACACTGCCAACAATGAGGACGGAGAATATGAGTTTTGATGGAACCGTAACAATGCTTCCAAGGGTGGTAGCACCCGAGACCCCGGAGATGATCGATGGATTTTGAGAAGACCCCAAACCTAACCTATTTCTTTCTAGCCTCTCAGAATCTCGAGGACGAGATTCATTTTAAGGGTGGTAGGTTTGTAACATCCCAAAATTCTAAATTTTGGAATGTTGTATTAAATAGATAGTTTTGTTTGATTGTTGTGTGATTGATTGACTGAAATTGAGTGAAATTCGAAACTTTTTGAAAGTTAAATGAGAGGGAATAAATGGACTTTCCCAAACTTTCATTTTTCTTTTATGTTCTCCGTGAATTCAAATTATTTTCAAATACAAAACCCTAGAGAGAAGATGACATGACTTCTTCCATTTAAATAAATGAAAAGGGTTTTTGAAAATATTTGAAATTTATTTGGAAATATTTTCCAACTCAGAAACTTTATGCAACTCAACAATTTTCACGGGAGAAGATAAAATGACTTGTTCGAAACATATGGAATATGAGTTGGAAGTTTTAAAAGAATTAATTTCAAAGTCCCATTGAAATTATTTTCAATTTGGGGTTATTTGGTTTTTATTCAAATTATTTTCCTCCAAAAATAAAATCGGTAAAATGATTCCCTACATTATAAAATTGGAGAGAAATAAATTTGAAATCATTTTGGTATTTTAAAAATGATTTTTATTGGATTGTATTAGAGCAGTAGCACTGTTTGATTTATTTGAATTTGTGTGGATTTTATTTGATGCTAGAAAAATTTTCAAGTCGTAAAAATCTTTTTCTGAAAATTTCGATATATAATATGCCTATATATAATTTTACTTTTATTTTCGTTATTCCACTTTCCATTTCTGTTTCTATTAAAAAAAGAAAACTGCGCGTGCGCCTGGAACTAACTGTCGCCCACGTGCGCAGCATAATGGCATCGGGCGCCCCATCATTTTTTTCTCCTACATGGGCCAGGCCCAGCCAGCCTTTTTTTATTTGACCGAATTTTGTTTAAAAAGAACTACAGCGCGCCCGGGCCTAACTTTTAGCCCATCATTTTTTTTTAAATTTCATCTACGTATGTATATGTTTAGTCCCACATTGCCTAGCCTTTGATCCCTAAACCTCTTTTCCACCTATAAATATAGACCCATAGAGCCTCCAAAAATCATCCGATTCGGGTTAAATCAATATTTTGGTTTGACTAGATTCATTAAAGAAAAATATTTTTCTCTTCTTTGGCGGGAATTCTGAAAATTGTCTCCTTTCTCCGAAGTTGTCTTTTCTCTGCCTTATAAAGGTATCTTTCTTCATTTTTTCTTTTTATATTTACGTAGTTTATTATTTCTTGACTAGTACGATAGAATAATTAGATTATCAATTAGTCTCTGTATTTATACATTAGACCTAGAATTGTTTTAGCCATAGTTATTTTTATTCCGTAAAACAGCTTGGCCCTGATTTTTCAAATAAACTTTTTACTCGTTCATCCAAATTAGATGAAACCAGCACCTATAGTTTTGTCTTGTTTCCACCAATCCAGTGAACATGTCACATCAACCTTTTGAAATTTTCAAATTTCAAAATTTGTTCAGATTCATATTCAAACTTCTTTTGATCATAACTTGAGTTTTGTAACTCTGATTTAATTGATTCTTTTTGCAAATCAAAGCTCTTGACCTAAACTTTCTGATAAGGCCAAATTCACATAATTTTGGTACTGTTAGAAATTGTTTTATGTTGCAAGAGTTATTTGCTTGGTTTTGATGTTTTCCGAACTGTCTTCTTCGTTCTTCCCGATCTTTTGAGTGATTGCTTATGTGTGGTTACTATTGCTTGCTCACGATAGATTGAACGGAGTGTGACGAGTAGAACTATCAGGAGTTATGAGTGCGAATCATGTCCGTCAACTGTACAAGGCAAGTTCACACTTTGATCATAGTTTTCATACCCAGTTTTTATGCATTAGTTTCAACCCTCAAACATTGCATGAGTAGGATCTCTTAACTTGTGGGTTTGGGAAGTAGATGATGAGGTAGAACCTATTGCCCTTTTATTATCAAACCATGGGAGTTACTACTACGTTATGCTTATACTGTTATGCTATGCTCGTAGACATGGATTGGTTTGAGAGAATTCATGAAAGATGTGAGAGATTATTGTTAACTAAGGTTTAACTTAAGGTGGCTACTTTAATACACATCTGGGTGGATTGGTTGGGGAACCCTGGGGATATACCAGTGGACTTACCCGGACACCTGGGGATATACCAGTGTTGTCCTAGGAGATCTCGGGGTTACCGTGTGATCACCCTATGGAATGCCACCCAGGCTCAAAGGGAGCATAAGATTATTAATGCTGGAAACTTCCGTGTGCAGCCACAAGCTATTATGGGCTCTAGCATAGTTGAGTATGTTGCATGACCTCTTTCAGTGGTGGGCTAGCAGATGTAGGGGAAAGTAGGTGTAACTGTCCACCAAGAGTAAAGAGTTAATGTTTCTGAAAGACTGTGTCTCGGTCATCCGTTTGTCAAACGCCATGTAGTGCGAGAAATCCAACGGAGGAGATCGAGTCTTGTGGGGATAAGTGCGCAAACCTTTGCAAAGTGTATAAACTAATCATGATTAGCCATGTCCCCGGTTATGGACATCTTGAGTATCTGGTTCTTGAATTATCATGTTGATCTGATCACTTAATTTAATTAACTGATTGGGTTAATGATTACTTTAATTGGGATTGAGATGGGGTTACCATTCTCATTGTTTTCAACATACTTTGTAGTAAATAAAATATATTCTTTTGTTGTAGGAATTTTTTTAGCTTTATGCAAAATTAAACTTTGAGCCTCCACCAGCCAAATATGCATATAGAGATAGTCATTCTCATTTTATCCTATGGTGTGAATTTGCCAGTACATTCAATGTACTGACCCTTTGTGGCCGCAACTTCTCATGTTGCAGGAATCTTACGACGAGTAAGTGATATGTTAGGGTTACGATTTCTACACTCAACTTTGCCGTTGGTGTTGATGGGAATCCACAACCTTGTTGTTACTTCCGCTATATGGATTGAGGTAATAGTATTTATGTTACTTTATACATGTGATTTACCTATGTTATAAATCCTCGAATACTGTGTGTGTCAGCATACCGATCTAGGGATGACACTTAAGCACAGAGACTTGATCCATTTGGGTCGGGTTGCTACACCAGACTCCCTGCAATTATGGAACTCGCTACCGGAGATCCGGAGGGGACGACGTCATCAGCAAACCCAAAGACGAACCAAACTCCCCTTGTCACTAGAGCACCGGACTCTCCCTCAGACTCTAAACCTGAACTCTCAAGGTCTGCGACAAGCAGGCATGGCCAGGAGACCCTCACCCCGGTCGGCCCAGCGTACTCTCGGCTCTATGACCAAACCTCGCTCCTAAACAAGGCTCTGGACTTAATGCGGTCCCTCGCCATAACAGAGGAATCGCTTCCGAATTACGCCCAACCCGGACTAGGGGCTGAGAGCGGGGAATTTTACGTCCCACCCGCCACCCACTTCATATCCACTGTCGAAGATCTAACTGATATGCTGGACTACGCCTCCGAAGACATCGACGGTATGGACGACAATGCCGGAGACGATCAAGGCCAAAACCCTCTGTTTACCGGACGTTGGACGGCCACCTCCACATACGACGTATACATGGTGGATACACCCAAAGAGGATGACAACGACGGCAAGAAGGATCCGGTTGAGGACAAGCCCGCCGAAGCACCTCCAAAGTGTCAACGTCAGCGGCGCCGCTCAAAATCTCGTCGCGAAAAAGACAGATCGGCACTGAAGACAATAACACTCCGGAAAATGCCAAAGACCCCGAAGCCCCTGTCGAGCCAACATACGTACATGATGATTGGGAGGATGGGCTAGTTAACCCTGACGATCCTGTCGAGAATGAGGACTCGGAGGACCGTAACTACCTACCGATCTCCGAAGAGGATGTGAGCCTCGACGACAAAGATTTCATCGTGCCGGAGGAACCCCTCGAACAAGAGCGCTTTAAGCGCCGGCTAATCACCACTGCAAGAATCTTGAAAAAGAAGCAGCAGTAGCTTCATGCTGATCAGGATTTACTCAATGATAGATGGACTAATGTCCTGGCAGCTGAGGAGTACGGCCTCGAAAGCCCAACTAAAAGTTACCCAAAGCGCAAGCTATTACCACAATTCAACGACGAGGCCCTTGAGCCAATGCCGCCAAAGCACAAAAATGCTGACGAGTCCGACCGACCACCACATGGACGGGACAGACCGGCTACTCATGCCGAACACCAGCCCACACCACCCCGCCGTCGAGGCAGGGAGGTAGCAGCCCCGGGCTATACATATGACCTACACAAGGACCTGCACAGTAGAGTGATACGTCTCCAACGTATCTATAATTTATGAAGTATTCATGCCATGTTCACAATAGTTTTATATGATTTTGGTATGATTTGATTAGAACTAACCCGGACTGACGCTCTTTTCGGCAGAACTACCGTGGTGTTGTTTTTGTGCAGAAATAAAAGTTCTCGGAATGCGATGAAAATCAATGTAGATTTTCTGGAAAATATAAAAAATACTGCAACAAAAATCTACCGGAGGGGAGTCCTGTGGGCCCCACGAGGGTGGCGGGCGCGCCCCTGTGCCTCGTGGACTTCTCGTGGGGCCCCCTGACTTGTTCTCGACACCAACCTCTCCTATAAATACCCAAACCTCCAGAAATTAACCTAGATCGGAAGTTCTGCCGCCACAAGCCTATGTAGCCACGAGAAATCAATCTAGGCCCTCTCTGGCACCCTGCGTGTCGGCGTTCTGGGAACGGGGGTCCCCAGACTTGCCTGCCTGCGGCCTGCGGCGTGGCTCAAAGGGGGCCCAGCATGGCCCGTCTTCATCAACACAGACCCAAGACCCTCGCGAGGGGCCAAGCCTCGCGGGGCGGACGACACGGAGCTTCCTCAGGCACGACCTCATCAGGCTGGCTCGCGAGGAGGCGGAGAGATCAAGGCGGGGTACCTCACGAGGTGCCCGTGACGCAAGCCATGACGACCAAGGGCGCCAGGCGGGCGCCAGCCCGCGCAGTGTCCTCCTTTCCTCTTTGGTGCAAAGGGAGCAAGCGCATGCGAGAGCATCAAGCAAAGGCACCCGTTTCGGTGCAACGAGACCAAGACCAGTCCAATGGCAGGGAGGAAGTCATTGTGGAGCCCAAGCCAGCGTCACCACCAGAGTCTTTGGCAGGCGAGGACCAACTTTAGTCAGGATAAGTGTACCAGATGTTCCCCTTCAAAATGGCCAATTGTTGGCGCCCTTCCCGCTCAATATTTGGGGAAGAGGCCCAGGGCCTTTGCCTATAAATAGGACTAGCCACCCACAGGGTAGAGGGATCGAGAATCGGCCAACCCAAAAACTAGCTAGGATCGCAATCGAGAAGAGAGAGAGAGAGAAGGGTGACTGAACTCCCCCTAGCAGTTCATCCCCCCAACCAAGAACAGACCCTCGCGAGGCTGTTCTTCCTTGTATTGCCCATCATCATCAGCCCAAGAGGCAATCCACCACACCACACACTGGAGTAGGGTATTACACCACAACGGTGGCCCGAACCAGTATAAACCCTGTGTCTCTTGTGCTGTTCTTTCCATAGCTTAGATCTTAGCAAGGCGGAGGGGTGCAGGTACATAGAAGGCGAAATCTCCGCGCGCACCCCAGTGTTCGAACCTCAAGGGTCTGCTGGAACCCGAAATCCGACATTTGGCGCGCCAGGTAGGGGTGTGTAACACCCTCGATGCGACTATATCTCCCACGTGTCGAGGCACGACTTAGAGGCATAATCTCATTGAAGGCATATGTCGCAAGTCAGGCAATCTTCACAACATCCCATGTAATTTAAATCATAAAGGGGAGATAACATAGTTGGCTTACACTCGCCACGTCAATCAAGTACATAAATAACATTACATCATCCAAACACTCATGGCCCGACTACGGCGCCAAAATAAAAGAGAACCCAACATGCGACATGGTCCCGATCACCCCCAACTGGGCACCACTATTGATCATCAGGAAAAGAAACATAGTAACGTTGAGAGTCCTCGTCGAACTCCCACTTGAGCTCGAGCGCGTCACCTGGAGCGGAATCATCTGGACCTGCATCTGGTGTAATAGTAATCTGTGAGCCACAGGGACTCAGCAATCTCGCACCCTCGCGATCAAGACTATTTAAGCTTATAGGTAGGGCAAGGTAAAAATATGTGGAGCTGCAGCAAGTGACTAGCATATATGTGAAGGAAATATGCCCTAGAGGCAATAATAAAGTTATTATTTGTTTCCTTATATCATGATAAATGTTTATTATTCATGCTAGAATTGTATTAACCGGAAACATAGTACATGTGTGAATACATAGACAAACAAAGTGTCACTAGTATGCCTCTACTTGACTAGCTCATTAATCAAAGATGGTTATGTTTCCTAACCATAAACAAGTAGTTGTTATTTGATTAACAGGATCACATCATTAAGTGAATGATCTGATTGACATGACCCATTCCACTAGCTTAGCACCCGATCGTTTAGTATGTTGCTATTGCTTTCTTCATGACTTATACATGTTCCTATGACTATGAGATTATGCAACTCCTGTTTACCAGAGGAACACTTTGTGTGCTACCAAACGTCACAACGTAACTGGGTGATTATAAAGGAGCTCTACAGGTGTCTCCAAAGGTACATGTTGGGTTGGCGTATTTCAAGATTAGGATTTGTCACTCCGATTGTCGGAGAGGTATCTCTGGGCCCTCTCGGTTATGCACATCACTTAAGCCTTGCAAGCACTGCAACCAATGAGTTAGTTGCGGGATGATGTATTATAGAACGAGTAAAGAGACTTGCCAGTAACGAGATTGAACTAGGTATTTGGAATACCAACGATCGAATCTCGGGCAAGTAACATACCGATGACAAAGGGAACAACTTATGTTGTTATGCGGTCTAACCGATAAAGATCTTCGTAGAATATGTAGGAGCCAATATGGGCATCCAGGTCCCGCTATTGGTTATTGACCGGAGACGTGTCTCGGTCATGTCTACATTGTTCTCGAACCCATAGGGTCCGCACGCTTAAGGTTTCGATGACAGTTATATTATGAGTTTATGAGTTTTGATGTACCGAAGGAGTTCGGAGTCTCGGATGAGATCGGGGACATGACGAGGAGTCTCGAAATGGTCGAGACATAAATATTGATATATTGGACGACTATATTCGGACATCGGAAAGGTTCCGAGTGATTCGGGTATTTTTCGGAGTACCGGGTAGTTACGGGAGAAGCAATGGGCCTTGATGGGCTTTAGTGGGAAGAGGAGAAAGGGCCAAGGGGCTGCTGTGCCCCCCCTCCCCTCTAGTCCGAATTGGACTAGGGAAAAGGGGGCCGGCCACCTCTCCTTCTCCTCCACTTCCTTCTCCCTTCCTCCCCTCTTGGTGGACTCCTACTAGGACTTGGAGTCCTAGTAGGACTCCACATCCTGGCCACACCTAGCCTTGGCCGGCCTCCTCCTCCTCCATTCTTTATATACTGAGGCAAGGGGCACCCCATGAACACAAGTTGATCCACGTGATCTTTTCCTTAGCCGTGTGCGGCGCCCCCAGCCACCATAGTCCTCGATAATATTGTAGCGGAGTTTAGGCGAAGCCCTGCTGCAGTAGTACATCAAGATCGTCACCACGCCGTTGTGCTGACGAAACTCTTCCCCGACACTTTGCTGGATCGGAGTCCGGGGATCGTCATCGAGCTGAACGTGTGCTAAAACTCGGAGGTGCCGTAGTTTCGGTGCTTGATCGGTCGGGCCGTGAAGACGTACGACTACATCAACAAAACGCTTCCGTTGTCGATCTACTAGGTATGTAGATCACACTCCCCCTTCTCGTTGCTATGCATCACATGATCTTGCGTGTGCGTAGGAATTTTTTTGAAATTACTACGAAACCCAACAGTGGCATCCGAGCCTAGGTTTTATATGTTGATGTTATATGCACGAGTAGAACACAAGAGAGTTGTGGGCGATATAAGTCATACTGCTTACCAGCATGTCATACTTTGGTTCGGCGGTATTGTTGGATGAAGCGGCCCAGACCGACATTACGCGTACGCTTACGCGAGACCGGTTCTCCCGACGTGCTTTGCACAGAGGTGGCTTGTGGGTGACAGTTTCTCCAACTTTAGTTGAACCAAGTGTGGCTACGCCCGGTCCTTGCGAAGGGTAAAACAACACCAACTTGACAAACTATCGTTGTGGTTTTGATGCGTAGGTAAGATTAGTTCTTGCTTAAGCCCGTAGCAGCCACGTAAAACTTGGAACAACATAGTAGAGGACGTCTAACTTGTTTTTGTAGGGCATGTTGTGATGTGATATGGTCAATACATGATGCTGAATTTTATTGTATGAGATGATCATGTTTTGTAACCGAGTTATCGGCAACTGGCAGGAGCCATATGGTTGTTGCTTTATTGTATGCAATGCAATCGCGATGTAATGCTTTACTTTATCACTAAACGGTAGCGATAATCGTGGAAGCACAAGCTTGGCGAGACGACAACGATGCTACGATGGAGATCAAGGTGTCACGCCGGTGACGATGGTGATCACGACGATGCTTCGGAGATGGAGATCACAAGCACAAGATGATGATGGCCATATCATATCACTTATATTGATTGCATGTGATGTTTATCTTTTTATGCATCTTATCTTGCTTTGATTGACGGTAGCATTATAAGATGATCTCTCACTAAATTATCAAGAAGTGTTCTCCCTGAGTATGCACCATTGCCAAAGTTCATCGTGCCCAGACACCACGTGATGATCTGGTGTGATAAGCTCTACGTCCATCTACAACGGGTGCAAGCCAGTTTTGCACACGCAGAATACTCGGGTTATACTTGACGAGCCTAGCATATGCAGATATGGCCTTGGAACATGGAGACCGAAAGGTCGAGCGTGAATCATATAGTAGATATGATCAACATAGTGATGTTCACCAATGAAACTAGTCCATCTCACGTGATGATCGGACATGGTTTAGTTGATTTGGATCACGTGATCACTTAGAGGATTAGAGGGATGTCTATCTAAGTGGGAGTTATTAAGTAATATGATTAAATTGAACTTAAATTTATCATGAACTTAGTCCTGGTAGTATTTTGCAAATTATGTTGTAGATCAATAGCTCGCGTTGTTGCTTCCCTGTGTTTATTTTGATATGTTCCTAGAGAAAATTGTGTTGAAAGATGTCAGTAGCAATGATGCGGATTGGATCCGTAATCTGAGGTTTATCCTCATTGCTGCACAGAAGAATTATGTCCTTGATGCACCGCTAGGTGACAGACCTATTGCAGGAGCAGATGCAGACGTTATGAACGTTTGGCTAGCTCAATATGATGCCTACTTGATAGTTTAGTGCACCATGCTTAATGGCTTAGAATCGGGACTTCAAAGACGTTTTGAACGTCATGGAGCATATGAGATGTTCCAGGAGTTGAAGTTAATATTTCAAGCAAATACCCGAGTTGAGAGATATGAAAGTCTCCAACAAGTTCTATAGCTAAAAGATGGAGGAGAATCGCTCAAATAGTGAGCATGTGCCCAGATTGTCTGAGTACAACAATCGCTTGAATCAAGTGGGAGTTAATCTTCCAGATAAGATAGTGATTGACAGAATTCTCTAGTCACCATCACCAAGTTAGTAGAACTTTGTGATGAACTATGATATGCAAGGGATAATGGAAACGATTCCCAAGCTCTTCGTAATGCGGAAATTGACGAAGGTAGAAATCTAGAAAAACATCAAGTGTTGATGGTAGACAAGACCACTAATTTCGAGAAAAGGGCAGAGGGAAGAAGGGGAACTTCAAGAAGAACAGCAAGCAAGTTGCTGCTCAAGTGAAGAAGCCCAAGTCTGGTCCTAAGCCTGAGACTAAGTGTTTCTACTGCAAAGGGACTGGTCACTGGAAGCGGAACTACCCCAAGTGATTGGCAGATAAGAAGGATGGCAAAGTGAACATAAGTATATTTAATATACATGTTATTGATGTGTACTTTACTAGTGTTTATAGCAACCCCTCAGTATTTGATACTAGTTCAGTTGCTAAGATTAGTAACTCGAAACAGGAGTTGCAGAATAAACAGAGACTAGTTAAGGGTGAAGTGACGATGTGTGTTGGAAGTGGTTCCAAGATTGATATGATCATCATCGCACACTCCCTATAATTTCGGGATTAGTGTTGAACCTAAGTAAGTGTTATTTGGTGTTTGCGTTCAGCATGAATATGATTTGATCATGTTTATTGTAATACGGTTATTCATTTAAGTAAGAGAATAAATTGTTGTTCTGTTTACATGAATAAAACCTTATATGGTTACACACCCAATGAAAATAGTTCGTTGGATCTCGATCGTAGTGATACACATAATCATAATATTGAAACCAAAAGATGCAAAGTTAATAATGATAGTGCAACTTATTTGTGGCACTGCCGTTTAGGTCATATTGGTGTAAAGCACATGAAGAAACTCCATGCTGATGGGCTTTTGGAATCACTTGATTATGAATCAGTTGATGCTTGCGAACCATGCCTCATGGGCAAGATGACTAAGACTCCATTCTTCGGAACAATGGAGCGAGCAACAGATTTGTTGGAAATCATACATACTGATGTATGTGGTCCGATGAATATTGAGGCTCGCGACAGGTATCATTATTTTCTGATCTTCACAGATGATTTGAGCAGATATGAGTATATCTACTTGATGAAACATAAGTCTGAAACATTTGAAAAGTTCAAAGAATTTCAGAGTGAAGTGAAAAATCATCGTAACAAGAAAATAAAGTTTCTACAATCTGATCATAGAGAAGAGTATTTGAGTTACGAGTTTGGCTTTCAGTTAAAAACAATGTGAAATAGTTTCACTACTCACGCCACCTGGAACACCACAATGTAATGGTGTGTCCGAACGTCATAACCGTACTTTATTAGATATGGTGCGATCTATGATGTCTCTTACTGATCTACCACTATCGTTTTGGGGTTATGCATTAGAGACAGCTGCATTCACGTTAAATAGGGCACCATCTAAATCCGTTGAGACGACACCGTATGAACTATGGTTTGGCAAGAAACCTAAGCTGTTGTTTCTTAAAGTTTGAGGTTGCAATGCTTATGTGAAAAAGTTTCAACCTGATAAGCTCAAACCCAAATCGGAGAAATGTGTCTTCATAGGATATCCAAAGGAAACTATTGGATACACCTTCTATCACAGATCCGAAGGCAAGACTTTTGTTGCTAAATTCGGAAAGTTTCTAGAGAAGGAGTTTCTCTCGAAAGAAGTGAGTGGGAGGAAAGTAGAAAACTTGATAAGGTAATTGTACCTTCTCCCTTATTGGAAAGTAGTTCATCACAGAAACCTGTTCTTGTGACTACTACACCAATTAGTGAGGAAGATAATGATGATGATCATGTAACTTTAGATCAAGTTACTACCGAATCTCGTAGGTAAACCAGAGTAAGATCCGCACCAGAGTGGTACGGTAATCCTGTTCTGGAAGTCATGTTACTAGACCATGACGAACTTGCGAACTATGAGGAAGCGATGATGAGCCCAGATTCCGCGAAATGGTTTGAGGCCATGAAATTTGAGATATGATCCATGTATGAGAACAAAGTATGGACTTTGATGGATTTGCCTGATGATCGGCAAGCCATAAAATAAATGGATCTTCAAGAGGAAGACAGACGCTGATAGTAGTGTTACTATCTACAAAGCTAGAATTGTCGCAAAAGGTTTTCGACAAGTTCAAGGTGTTGACTACGATGAGATTTTCTCACTCGTATCTATGCTTAAGTCTGTCCGAATCATGTTAGCAATTGCCGCATTTTATGAAATCTGGCAAATGGATAAACAAAACTGCATTCCTTAATGGATTTACTAAAGAAGAGTTGTATATGATGCAACTAGAAGGTTTTGTCGATCCTAAAGGTGTTAACTAAATATGCAAGCTCCAGCGATCCATCTATGGACTGGTGCTAGAATCTCGGAGTTGGAATATACGCTTTGATAAGTTGATCAAAGCATATAGTTTTATACAGACTTGCGGTGAAGCCTGTATTTACAAGAAAGTGAGTGGGAGCACTACAACATTTCTGATAAGTATATGTGAATGACATATTGTTGATCGGAAATAATGTAGAATTATTCTGCAAAGCATAAAGGAGTGTTTGAAAGGAGTTTTTCAAAGAAAGGCCTCGGTAAAGCTGCTTACATATTGAGTATCAAGATCTATAGAGATAGATCAAGACGCTTGATAAGTTTTTCAATGAGTACATACCTTGACAAGATTTTGAAGTAGTTCAAAATGGAACAGTCAAAGAAAAAGTTTCTTGCCTGTGTTACAAGGTGTGAAGTTGAGTAAGACTCAAAACCCGACCACGGCAGAAGATAGAAAGAGAATGAAAGTCATTCCCTATGCCTCATCCATAGGTTCTATAAAGTATGCCATGCTGTGTACCAGATCTATTGTATACCCTACACTGTGTTAAGCAAGGGAGTACAATGGTGATCTAAGAGTAGATCACTGGACAACGGTCAAAATTATCCGTAGTGGAATAAGGAAATATTTCTCAATTATGGAGGTGACAAAAAGGTTCGTCGTAAAAGGTTACGTCGATGTAAGTTTTGCACAGATCTGGATGACTCTAAGTCTCGATCTAGATACATATTGAAAGTGGGAGCAATAAGCTAGAGTAGCTCCGTGCAGAGCATTGTTGACATAGAAATTCGCAAAATACTTACGGATCTGAATGTGACAGACCCGTTGACGAAAATTATCTCACAAGCAAAACATGATCCCACCTTAGTACTCTTTGGGTGTTAATCACATAGCGATGTGAACTAGATTACTGACTCTAGTAAACCCTTTGGGTGTTGATCACATATCGATGTGAACCATGGGTGTTAATCACATGGTGATGTGAACTATTGTTGTTAAATCACATGGCGATGTGAACTAGATTATTGACTCTAGTGCAAGTGGGAGACTGAAGGAAATATGCCCTAGAGGCAATAATAAAGTTATTATTTATTTCCTTATATCATGATAAATGTTTATTATTCATGCTAGAATTGTATTAACCGGAAACATAATACATGTGTGAATACATAGACAAACAAAGTGTCACTAGTATGCCTCTACTTGACTAGCTCGTTAATCAAAGATGGTTATGTTTCCTAACCATAAACAAGTAGTTGTTATTTGATTAACGGGATCACATCATTAAGTGAATGGTCTGATTGACATGACCCATTCCACTAGCTTAGCACCCGATCGTTTAGTATGTTGCTATTGCTTTCTTCATGACTTATACATGTTCCTATGACTATGAGATTATGCAACTCCCGTTTACCAGAGGAACACTTTGTGTGCTACCAAACGTCACAACGTAACTGGGTGATTATAAAGGAGCTCTACAGGTGTCTCCAAAGGTACATTTTGGGTTGGCGTATTTCGAGATTAGGATTTGTCACTCCGATTGTCGGAGAGGTATCTCTGGGCCCTCTCGGTAATGCACATCACTTAAGCCTTGCAAGCACTGCAACCAATGAGTTAGTTGCGGGATGATGTATTACAGAATGAGTAAAGAGACTTTCCAGTAACGAGATTGAACTAGGTATTTGGAATACCGACGATCGAATCTCGGGTAAGTAACATACCGATGAGAAAGGGAACAACGTATGTTGTTATGCGGTCTGACCGATAAAGATCTTCGTAGAATATGTAGGAGCCAATATGGGCATCCAGGTCCCGCTATTGGTTATTGACCGAAGACGTGTCTCGGTCATGTCTACATTGTTCTCGAACCCGTAGGGTCCGCACGCTTAAGGTTTCGATGACAGTTATATTATGAGTTTATGAGTTTTGATGTACCGAAGGAGTTCGGAGTCCCGGATGAGATCGGAGACATGACGAGGAGTCTCCAAATGGTCGAGACATAAAGATTGATATATTGGACGACTATATTCGGACATCGGAAAGGTTCCGAGTGATTCGGGTATTTTTCGGAGTACCGGGTAGTTACGGGAGAAGCAATGGGCCTTGATGGGCTTTAGTGGGAAGAGGAGAAAGGGCCAAGGGGCTGCTGCGCCCCCCTCCCCAGGGAAAAGGGGGCCGGCCACCTCTCCTTCTCCTCCACTTCCTTCTCCCTTCCTCCCCTCTTGGTGGACTCCTACTAGGACTTGGAGTCCTAGTAGGACTCCACCTCCTGGCCGCACCTAGCCTTGGCCGGCCTCCTCCTCCTCCATCCTTTATAAACTGTGGCAAGGGGCACCCCATGAACACAAGTTGATCCACGTGATCCTTTCCTTAGCCGTGTGTGGCGCCCCCAGCCACCATAGTCCTCGATAATATTGTAGCGGAGTTTAGGCGAAGCCCTGCTGCAGTAGTACATCAAGATCGTCACCACGCCGTCATGCTGACGGAACTCTTCCCCGACACTTTGCTGGATCGGAGTCTGGGGATCGTCATCGATCTGAACGTGTGCTAAAACTCGGAGGTGCCGTAGTTTCGGTGCTTGATCGGTCGGGCCGTGAAGACGTACGACTACATCAACGAAACGCTTCCGTTGTCGATCTACTAGGTATGTAGATCACACTCCCCCTTCTTGTTGCTATGCATCACATGATCTTGCGTGTGCGTAGGAAATTTTTGAAATTACTACGAAACCCAACAATATGGTGGCTAACTTATTCGCAAAAGAGAGCGATATGAGGAGGCAAAGCGCGAGCGAGAAACTAGAGAACAACCTGCGCAAACATTACTCCAACACCGTGTCCACTTCCCGGACTCCGCTGAGAAGAGGCCATCACGGTAACACACTCAGTTGAGTCATTTTAATTAAATTAAGGTTCAAGTTATCTACAACTGGACATTAACAAATTCCCATCTGCCCATCACCGCGGGCATGGCTTTCGAAAGTTCAAATCCCTGCAGGGGGGTCCCAAATTAGCCCATGACAAGCAACACCACCCAGATGTGCCGACAAATCCCGATAGGAGTTGCACATATCTCGTTCTCAGGGCACACCGGATGAGCAAGACGTCGGGTAGGCCATCCCAGAGTTGCCCCTGGTAGCCCCGGACATCGCTCGGTTGGACCAACACTCAGAGGAGCACTAGCCCCGGGGGCTAAAATAAGATGACCCTCGGGCTCCGGAAACCCAAGGGAAAAGAGGCTAGGTGGCAAATGGTAAAACCAAGGTTCGGAATTTCTAGAAAAGCTTTAATCAAGGCGAACTATCAAGGGGTTCCCATTATAACCCAACCGCGTAAGGAACGCAAAATCCGGGAACATAACACCGATATGACGGAAACTAGGGCGGCAAGAGTGGAACAAAACACTAGGCGAGAGGCCGAGCCTTCCACCCTTTACCAAGTATATAGATGCATTAAGATAACATAGCAATATAATGATATCCCAACAAGTAAATAAATGTTCCAACAAGGAACGGCCTCCAATCTTCACCTGCAACTAGGAACGCTATAAGAGGGGCTGAGCAAAGCGGTAACATAGCCAATCAACGGTTTTCTAGGACATGGTGGGTTAGAGGTTTGACATGGCAATTTGGGAGGCTTGAAAGCAAGTGGTAGGCATCATAGCATTGGCATAGCAAAAGAGCGAGCAATCTAGCATAGCAAAGATAGTAGTGATTTCGAGGGTATGATCATCTTGCCTGCACAGTTGTCAGAGTTGACTGGATCCTCGAAAGCAAACTCAACGGGCTCCTCGTTAGCGAACTCGTGTCCCAGCTCTACCCAACAAGACAAAACAAGCAACAAGGACACGATCAACCACGTGCAAGACTCAAACAAAATGATGCAAAGATGGTATGCTATGCGGGATGCGATGCGGGATGCAAAATGCAAGATATGACAGGAAATGCAAGAACCTGGCCTCAACTTGGAAATCCAAGTGTGCCACTGGAAAGATGAGATGAAATTGATTGAAAGCGATATAAAGAACGCTGGAATCGGAGTTACGGTTTGGAAATGGCAAGCGATTCAAATATGACACCGGTCTGCGATTTACAGCAAGTAGCCATCTAAATGCAATGAGATGAACATGCTACAACACCGAAACAAGACAACAAAATACATGGAAGGGATGAAATCATGATGCTTAACAAAAATCTAGCACTGAGCTACGGCCAATTCATCCATTAACAGGTTCAAACAATCATGGCAAAATGCATATGACAAACAGATTTTAGACTTAGTGAAATTAACACTTGTCTGGAATTTCAGATCAGGTAGCCCTCTTCGGAGCAACAAAACTACATGCTACAGGACCTGAACATGGCAAAGTAAAGCATGGCATGGAGCTACTCAAAAAGCTTAACAAAATTCTCTTAGTGACCTCGAGCCAAAAGGGATCACAAAATACAATTACAAGCATGTGAACATAGCAAAAACATAATCAGTTTTCAGACTTGGTGAAAACTGGCACATGCTAAAAATATAACTCAAGTAGGCATGTTTACGAGCTCGATGCACTCACTACGGTGCAAGTCATGACAAGATAAGCATACATCCATCAAGAAGGCACAAAATGCAAGCTAGACATGGCAAGAACAATAGCATGGCATGCACGGATCAACTACAACATCATCGGCAAAATTGCAAACAAGTTGACAATCTGCCCAGATTCACAAAGTAGCAAAAGTAGAGCTCGATTGACTCAAGCTAGGGTGCTCCCATAATTTCAAACAAGGACATGGATGGATAGAGCTCTACAATATTAACAAAACATCCTTACTGATCATCCTCAAAAGAAGCACGGATCACTAGGAAACAACATGGAAATATGGCATCATGAGATAAACAGATCAAGGACTTAGTGGAATTGCTAAATCCCTGAAAACAGAATTAACAAGTGCACCACTTTGCAAGCTTGCACTAGTCACCACACACATCACAAAAATACATGGGTTGCACCTCCGGAAAGATGAAAAAAACCCTTAACAAAACATATGTAGAGCATCAGGGCATATCATGCACACAATATTCATGGCAAAAATGACAAAAAGCTAAACAGAGTAGCAGATCTGACAATTATCTCAAGTAGCCCTCTTCTAACAGCATTTCGGCATCAAGATTAACTCAAATGAAAATGATGCAATGGAATGAAATGATGTACTCTCTGAGATGAACATTTTGATATGCTATATGCATGAATCGGAGCTACGGATGCAAAGTTACGGAGCTATGAACATGAGCACATGGATCTGCGATTTAAGGACTTAGTAGAAAATCACCCAGCGAGAAAAGTCAACCCGGGACACGGAAGCCAAGGCGGTGGCGGATCTCGCCGGAGCCGCCCGGGATCTCGCCGGAGAGGGAGCGGGGAGGCCGGATCTGGAGCTCCCGCGGCCGGATCTCGACGGCGGCGAGGACGGTGGCTGCGAGGCGGCGACGGGCGAAGGCGGCAGCGACCGGGCGCGACGGGGCGGCGCGGATGGCGGCGGCCGAGCCGGGCGGCGGGTGGCGGCGCGCGCGCCGGCGAGGAGGCGGCGGAGCAGCGGAGGAGAGGAGCGGCCGGGGCGCGGTAGGCGGCGGAGGCGGAAGCGGGCCGCGGGGGCCAGCGCTGGGCCGCGCGGGCCTCGGCGGCGGAGGCGGGGCGCGGCGCCACGTGGCAGGTGGGGAGTGGCTGGCGTGGTGTCCGGCGCGGTGCGGACAATGTCCGGCCGCGCGGAGACGATTTTTTTAGGGTTTCGGGGAGGGGATCCGAGATTTTCGAGGAGGACCTCTTTATAGGCATAGAGGGAGCTAGGAGAGTCCAAATGAGGTGCGGTTTTCGGCCACGCATCGTGATCAAACGCTCTAGATGATGGAGCAGGTTTAGGTGGGTTTTGGGCCAAATTGGAGGGGTGTTGGGCTGCAACACACACGAGGCCTTTTCGGTCCCTCGGTTAACCATTGGAGTATCAAACGAAGTCCAAATGATACGAAACTTGACAGGTGGTCTACCGGTAGTAAACCAAGGCCGCTTGGCAAGTCTCGGTCCAATCCGGAAATGTTTAAACCCCACACACGAAAGAAAGTTAGAAATGACCACCGGAGGAGAACGAAGCGCCGGAATGCAAAACGGACAACGGGGAAAATGCTCGAATGCATGAGATGAACACGTATGAAAATGCAATGCACATGATGACATGATATGATATGCATGACAACGATAACAACACACGGAGGCTAAGACCCAAACCCGAGAAAATAAATTAACTTAACGCCGGAAACGGCAAGAGTTGGAGTACAAATTGGGAAAGTTACATCCGGGGTGTTACAACACTCCACCACTACGAAAGGATCTCGTCCCGAGATCTAGGACTGAAAGAACGCCGGGTACTCAGAACGGAGGTGATCCTCGCGTTCCCAGGTAGCTTCACGGTCGGAATGGTGTGACCACTTGACTTTGAGGAATTTGATTGACTTATTGCGAGTCTTGCGTTCAGTCTCTTCGAGAATAGCCACTGGGTGCTCACGATAAGAGAGATCTTCTTGGAGCTCAATGTCCTCGAAGTTGACGGTGCGGTCAGGAGTCTTGAAGCACTTTCGAAGCTGAGAGACATGGAACACGTCATGAACATTTGCAAAGTTTGAAGGAAGATCGAGTTGATAGGCGAGGTCGCCTGTCTTGCTGACAATCTTGAAAGGTCCCACGTATCTAGGGGCAAGCTTCCCTTTGATACCGAAGCGACGAGTACCTTTCATAGGAGAGACGCAGAGGTAAACATGATCTCTGATCTCGAAAGCCAAATCACGGTGCTTACTATCATAGTAGCTCTTTTGGCGGGATTGGGCTGCTTTGAGGTTATCTCGAATGACTTTGCACATTTCCTCTGCCTCTGTGATTAAGTCATTACCCAAAAGCTGACGTTCACCGGTTTCAGACCAGTTGAGAGGGGTACGGCACTTCCTGCCATACATAATTTCAAATGGGGCCTTGCCCGAACTTGCTTGAAAACTGTTGTTGTAGGAGAATTCAGCATAAGGAAGACAATCCTCCCACTTCATGCCGAAGGAGATCACACAAGCCCTGAGCATATCTTCAAGAATCTGGTTGACACGCTCGACTTGACCGCTAGTTTGGGGATGGAAAGCTGTGCTGAAGTGGATGTTGGTGCCCATGGCCTTTTGAAAAGAATCCCAAAACTTGGAGGTAAATATGCTGCCACGGTCTGAAGAGATCACTTGTGGGATACCGTGCAGAGAGACAATCCGAGAGGTATAGAGTTCCGCCAATTGAGCTGCAGTGATCGACTCTTTGATAGGTAGAAAGTGAGCCACTTTGGTTAGTTTGTCGATGACAACGAATATAGCATCATTGCCACGCTTGGACTTTGGAAACCCAGTCATGAAGTCCATTTCAATGTGGTCAAACTTCCATTCTGGAATGGCAAGAGGTTGGAGGAGACCAGCTGGCCTTTGGTGTTCTGCCTTCACTCTTCTGCAGACATCACATTCATTCACGAATTGAGCAATCTCGCGCTTCATTCGAGTCCACCAATAAGCCTTCTTAAGTTCCTGATACATCTTCGTGCGCCCAGGGTGGATGGAGAGGAGAGAATTGTGAGCCTCGTTCATGATCACTTTACGAAGTTCACCTTTGGGCACAACAATACGATCCTCGAAGAAGAGAGTGTCCTTGTCATCAAGGCGGTAGCACTTGTACTTGGGTTGACTCTTGGCAATCCCAATCTTCACCTTTTTCACCATAGCATCAAGAAGCTGGGCTTGGCGAATCTGGTCTTCCAAGGTAGGAGAGACTTGAAGGTTGGCGAGGAAACCTTGAGGAACAATTTGCAGATTAAGTTTGCGGAAAGCTTCACAAAGCTCGGGTTGATAAGGCTTGAGAATCAGACTGTTGCAATAAGCCTTTCTGCTCAATGCGTCAACAATCACATTGGCCTTGCCTGGAGTATACTCGATACTCGGATTATACTCTTGAATCATTTCGACCCATCGAGTTTGCCTGAGGTTGAGATTAGGCTGAGTGAAGATGTACTTGAGACTCTTGTGATCAGTGAAGATGTCCACTTTTCTTCCCAATAAGAGATGTCTCCAAGTCAAAAGAGCATGCACAACTGCCGCCAACTCGAGATCATGAGTGGGATAGTTCTTCTCATTGGGCTTCAACTGGCGAGAGGTATAAGCAACAACTTTCTTCTCTTGCATCAATACTGCGCCAAGACCTTGGAGAGAGGCATCACAAAATACCTCGTACGGCTTGGATTCATCAGGCGGAGTCAGAAGTGGAGCAGTGATCAATTTCTCTTTCAAAGTGTTGAAAACAATGTCACACTCCGGAGACCAAATGTACTTGACGTGCTTCTGGAGAAGATTTGAGAGAGGCTTTGCGATCTTAGAAAAGTTTTCAACGGATCTTCGACAATAGCTTGCGAGACCGAGGAAGCTACGGAGTTGCTTCACGTTCCGAGGAGGTTCCCAATTCACAATTGGAGACACCTTCTCAGGATTCACGGCAATGCCCTTGGCAGAGATGATATGACCAAGATAAAGAACCTCATCGAGCCAAAATTCGCACTTGGAGAACTTGGCGTAGAACTGATGTTCTCTGAGCTTATCAAGAACCAAACGCAAGTGCTTGGCATGATCTTCCTTATTCTTCGAGAAAACCAGAATGTCGTCGAGATAGACCAAAACGAAGTCATTGGTGTAGGCGTTAAAGATGAAGTTCATCATGCGAGAGAAAGTCGGAGGAGCGTTGACGAGGCCAAAAGACATGACAGTGTATTCATATGAACCATAGCTTGTCCTGAAAGCCGTCTTGGGAATATCTTGCTCACGGATTCGAATCTGATGATAACCCATACGGAGATCAAGCTTGGAGAATACTTGGACACCTTTGAGTTGTTCGAACAGCTCATTGATGTTGGGAAGTGGGTATTTGTTCTTGATGGTCTTCTTGTTCAATGGACGGTAATCAACACAAAGTCGGTCCGTTCCATCCTTCTTCTTCACAAAAAGAACACCACAACCCCACGGAGAAGAACTAGGCCGGATGAGACCCATTTTCTCTTGAATATCGAGTTGCTTCTTCAGCTCCTTCAACTCTTCAGGTCCGAGCTTGTAAGGACGCTTGCACACAGGTTCCGTACCGGGCTCAAGATCAATAACGAATTCAACTGGCCGGTGCGGAGGCATTCCTGGAAGCTCTTCTGGAAAGACGTCTTGATATTCGCAAACGACTGGAATCTGCGAGATAACATCCAGTTCACCCTTCTCATTGAGAGAAAACAGACAGATAGTATCATCACGAGCGGCAAAGACAATTACATCCTCAGACGAATGAGTCAATTGAATCTGCCTGGCAGCACAATCAAGCTGAGCCTTGTGCTTAGAAAGCCAATCCATTCCGAGAATAAGATCAATATCCGAGTTGCCAAGAACTATAGGAGAAGAAAGGAACTTGTAGTCGCCCAAGGTGATAGTAACATTCGGAGCCATCATTTTAGTGTTCATGAACAAACCCGGAGAAGAAACCGCTATCGGCTTAGGCAAATCAATAGTATGCACATCATGCATTGATGCAAAAGGCTTCGATAAAAATGATAAAGATGCACCAGTGTCAAAAAGGACTTTAGCTGGAATATCATTAACAGGAAGGTTACCCATGATCACATCTGGTGAGTCCTCTGCCTGAGCTGCATTCAGCAAGTTGACCTTGGCGGACTTGGTGTTATGCTTGACCATAGCTGTACTTGCCGATCTGACAGGAGGAGGAGGAGGAAGACGCCTCTGGTTGAAACACTTGTTGGCATAGTGACCCTTCTGTTGGCACTTGTTGCACGTGACCTCTGAAAGCGGATGGTGGTACGGATCACTCGATCTTGGAGCTTGAGACGAAGTCTTGTTCTGAAAGCCAGGGTTGGGTGGGTGGGAAGAACCACAGCCACCTTTGCTCTTCTGCTGATACGGCTGGTGGAACGGAGGAGGAGGAAGCCAATACTTCTGCTGCTTGGCCACTTGAGTAGAGGAAGAAGGAGTAACATCTCTGACTTGCTTCTTGGAAGCATCACACCTCAACTGAGCGGCCTCTTGCTTCAGTGCCATGTTGTAGAACTCATCGTACCTCATGGGCTCAAAGAGAGCAAGAGCTAGCTGAATTTCTTCTCTGAGACCACCTCTGAACTGGTATATCATGCTCTTCTCATCAGGGACGTCCTGCTTGGCAAAGCGGGCGAGCTTCCGGAACAACTTGTTGTAGTCATAGACAGACAAAGAGCCTTGCTTCAGGTTGTGGAATTCCTCACGCTTGCTTTCAACCACGCTCTAAGGAATATGATGAGCTCGGAAATCTCGACGGAAATCATCCCAAGTGATAACACGTCCACCTCTGGAGTCCTTGTACTGCTGGGACCATTCTGCGGCTTGATCTTTGAGTTGGAAGGAAGCGAACTTAACAAAGTCCTCAGTCCTGACGTTACTACACTCGAAATGCTTGCATAGATCCACAAGCCAATCGTCAGCAACGGTTGCCTCAACACAATTGCTGAAAGTCTTTGGCCCGTTAGCAAGGAACTGGTTGAGTGTAGCAAAGTGATTCTGATTGTTGCCTTGATTCCCTTGGTTGCCTTGATTGCACTCTTGAAGAATTTGCATGATCAACTGTGTGTTTGCATTGGTTGCGGCCATCACAGCTTGCCATGCCTCCGGAGGAGGTGGAGGTGGTGGCGGATCAGGATTCGGAGTCGTGCGCGTTGGAGGAGCCATCCTGAAGAGGTTGACATCCATTAGCACATTTATAGACAAATATTGAAGCTGAATCCAACAGAATGAAAATTGCAACATATAGTCTTCACATCCGAACAAAATGAATGAACGCATTCCTCTTGAAATGGTCACATATCCCTAAATTGAGAAGCCACTTAGAATTAAGGTAGAGAAATAAATCAATAAGATACGGATCAAGAACGAATAATCGGTAAGAAATCCCAATCTCAAACCAAATATCCGTGGAAGAAGAACTAGAGCTACGAGAATTCCCACCTATGAAACTCCCGAACCTTTCTAGTTATGCAATCGGGTGTTGGGGATACAGGGGAAGCATAATATCTCACCCAAATCTAGCAAATCCTACATCCATCTGTATCCATCCTTCAACACATAACCGAGAAAAACTTCGGAAACCATCTACCTCAACCTTCAAAAAGCATCCGTTATACAAGTTATGGCGATACTCCCGAACTCCCGCCCCAGTACTGGGTGGCGTCGAGGTTATCTCACCAACGAACGGCATAAAAGAGATTTTCGATGTCGGCGTACTAAACTCAGGTATTCCAGAACTGCAACGATAAAATTATGACGACAACACCTCAGAGCTCAACTCCCCGGGACACTTCCACTAAACCCCTGACAGGAGGCACCAAGACAATGTTCTCATCATAAAACCATCGGAACGATTCCAAGATACCCGCGTGATCCTAAATTTTTTTAGTGAAATTTGAGAAGAGAAGAGTCAAACTCTACGTCAAGATGCCTTACCAGAGTGATGAGGAGACTGGGAAGTAAAAAGAATTCCTAAACTCTCCGATATATAATTCCTAAATGACTCAAAACATTTTTTTCTAGACACAACTCGGCTGCTAAGAACGATCAAGCAATGGGCTCCTAAGGTCGGGGAAGGCTTTGATTACCAACTTGTAACACCCTCGATGAGACTATATCTCCCACGTGTCGAGGCACGACTTAGAGGCATAATCGCATTGAAGGCATATGTCGCAAGTTAGGCAATCTTCACAACATCCCATGTAATATAAATCATAAAGGGGAGATAACATAGTTGGCTTACACTCGCCACGTCAATCAAGTACATAAATAACATTACATCATCCAAACACTCATGGCCCGACTATGGCGCCAAAATAAAAGAGAACCCAACATACGACACGGTCCCGATCACCCCCAACTGGGCACCACTACTGATCATCAGGAAAAGAAACATAGTAACATTGAGAGTCCTCGTCGAACTCCCACTTGAGCTCGAGCGCGTCACCTGGAGCGGAATCATCTGGACCTGCATCTGGTGTAATAGTAATCTGTGAGCCACAGGGACTCAGCAATCTTGCACCCTCGCGATCAAGACTATTTAAGCTTATAGGTAGGGCAAGGTAAAAATATGTGGAGCTGCAGCAAGCAACTAGCATATATGGTGGCTAACTTATTCGCAAAAGAGAGCGATATGAGGAGGCAAAGCGCGAGCGAGTAACTAGAGAACAACCTGCGCAAACATTACTCCAACACCGTGTCCACTTCTCGGACTCCGCCGAGAAGAGGCCATCACGGTAACACACTTAGTTGATTCATTTTAATTAAATTAAGGTTCAAGTTATCTACAATCGGACATTAACAAATTCCCATCTGCCCATCACCGCAGGCACGGCTTTCGAAAGTTCAAATCCCTGCAGGGGGGTCCCAACTTAGCCCATGACAAGCTCTCACGGTCAACGAAGGAATAGACCTCCTCCCAAGATGTTCCGATCAAACTCGGTACCTCGGTTCTTCAAGACACTTCGACAGGTTAAAACAAGACCAGCAACACCACCCAGATGTGCCAACAAATCCCGATAGGAGCTGCACATATCTTGTTCTCAGGGCACACCAGATGAGCAAGACGTCGGGCAGGCCAGCCCAGAGTTGCCCCTGGTAGCCCCAGACATCGCTCGGTTGGACCAACACTCAGAGGAGCACTAGCCCGGGGGGGCTAAAATAAGATGACCCTCGGGCTCCGGAAACCCAAGGGAAAAGAGGCTAGGTGGCAAATGGTAAAACCAAGGTTGGGCATTGCTGGAAAAGCTTTAATCAAGGTGAACTATCAAGGGGTTCCCATTATAACCCAACCGCGTAAGGAACGCAAAATCCGGGAACATAACACCGATACGACGGAAACTAGGGCGGCAAGAGTGGAACAAAACACTAGGCGAGAGGCCGAGCCTTCCACCCTTTACCAAGTATATAGATGCATTAAGATAACATAGCAATATAATGATATCCCAACAAGTAAATAAATGTTCCAACAAGGAACGGCCTCCAATCTTCACCTGCAACTAGCAACGCTATAAGAGGGGCTAAGCAAAGCGGTAACATAACCAATCAAAGGTTTGCTAGGACATGGTTGGTTAGAGGTTTGACATGGCAATTTGGGAGGCTTGAAAGCAAGTGGCAGGCATCATAGCATTGGCATAGCAAAAGAGCGAGCAATCTAGCATAGCAAGATAGTAGTGATTTCGAGGGTATGATCATCTTGCCTGCATAGTTGTCAGAGTTGACTGGATCCTCGAAAGCAAACTCAATGGGCTCCTCGTTAGCAAACTCGTCTCCCGGCTCTACCCAACAAGACAAAACAAGCAACAAGAACACAATCAACCACGTGCAAGACTCAAACAAAATGATGCAAAGATGGTATGCTATGCGGGATGCGATGCGGGATGCAAAATGCAAGATATGACAGGAAATGCAAGAACCTGGCCTCAACTTGGAAATCCAAGTGTGCCACTGGAAAGGTGAGATGAAATCGATTGAAAGCGATATAAAGAACGCCGGAATCGGAGTTACGGTTTGGAAATGGCAAGCGATTCAAATATGACACCGGTCTGCGATTTACAGCAAGTAGCCATCTAAATGCAATGAGATGAACATGTTACAACACCGAAACAAGACAACAAAATACATGGAAGGGATGAAATCATGATGCTTAACAAAAATCTAGCACTGAGCTACGGCCAATTCATCCATTAACAGGTTCAAACAATCATGGCAAAATGCATATGACAAACAGATTTTAGACTTAGTGAAATTAACACTTGTCTGGAATTTCAGATCAGGTAGCCCTCTTCGGAGCAACAAAACTACATGCTACAGGACCTAAACATGGCAAAGTAAAGCATGGCATGGAGCTACTCAAAAAGCTTAACAAAATTCTCTTAGTGACCTCGAGCCAAAAGGGATCACAAAATACAATTACAAGCATGTGAACATAGCAAAAACATAATCAGTTTTCAGACTTGGTGAAAACTGGCACATGCTGAAAATATAACTCAAGTAGGCATGTTTACGAGCTCGATGCACTCACTACGGTGCAAGTCATGACAAGATAAGCATACATCCGTCAAGAAGGCACAAAATGCAAGCTAGACATGGCAAGAACAATAGCATGGCATGCACGGATCAACTACAACATCATCGGCAAAATTGCCAACAAGTTGACAATCTGCCCAGATTCACAAAGTAGCAAAAGTAGAGCTCGATTGACTCAAGCTAGGGTGCTCCATAATTGCAAACAAGGACATGGATGGATAGAGCTCTACAATATTAACAAAACATCCTTACTGATCATCCTCAAAAGAAGCACGGATCACTAGGAAACAACATGGAAATATGGCATCATGAGATAAACAGATCAAGGACTTAGTGGAATTGCTAAATCCCTGAAAACAGAATTAACAAGTGCACCACTTTGCAAGCTTGCACTAGTCACCACACACATCACAAAAATACATGGGTTGCACCTCCGGAAAGATGACAAAACCCTTAACAAAACATATGTAGAGCATCAGGGCATATCATGCACACAATAATCATGGCAAAAATGACAAAAAGCTAAACGGAGTAGTAGATCTGACAATTATCTCAAGTAGCCCTCTTCTAACAGCATTTCGGGCATCAATATGAACTCAAATGAAAATGATGCAATGGAATGAAATGATGTGCTCTCTGAGATGAACATTTTGATATGCTATATGCATGAATCGGAGCTAAGGATGCAAAGTTACGGAGCTATGAACATGAGCACATGGATCTGCGATTTAAGGACTTAGTAGAAAATCACCCCGCGAGAAAAGTCAACCCGGGACACGGAAGCCGAGGCGGTGGCGGATCTCGCCGGAGCCGGCCGGGATCTCGCCGGAGAGGGAGCGGGGAGGCCGGATCTGGAGCTCCCGCGGCCGGATCTCGACGGCGGCGAGGACGGCGGCTGCGAGGCTGCGACAGGCGAAGGCGGCGGCGACCGGGCACGACGGGGCGGCGCGGATGGCGGCGGCCGAGCCGGTCGTCGGTGGCGGCGCGCGCGCCGGCGAGGAGGTGGCGGAGCAGCGGAGGAGAGGAGCGGCCGGGGCGCGGTAGGCGGCGGCGGCGGAAGCGGGCCGCGGGGGCTGGCGCTGGGCCGCACGGGCCTCGGCGGCGGCGGCGGGGCGCGGCGCCACATGGCAGGCGGGGAGTGGCTGGCGGCGGTGTCCGGCGCGGTGCGGACAATGTCCGGCCGTGCGGAGACGATTTTTTTAGGGTTTCGGGGAGGGGATCCAAAATTTTCGAGGAGGACCTCTTTATAGGCATAGAGGGAGCTAGGAGAGTCCAAATGAGGTGCGGTTTCGGCCACGCGATCGTGATCGAACGCTCTAGATGATGGAGCAGGTTTAGGTGGGTTTTGGGCCAAATTGGAGGGGTGTTGGGCTGCAACACACACGAGGCCTTTTCGGTCCCTCGGTTAACCGTTGGAGTATCAAACGAAGTCCAAATGATACGAAACTTGACAGGCGGTCTACCGGTAGTAAACCAAGGCCGCTTGGCAAGTCTCGGTCCAATCCAGAAATGTTTAAACTCCACACACGAAAGAAAGCTAGAAATGACCACTGAAGGAGAACGAAGCGCCGGAATGCAAAACGGACAACGGGAAAAATGCTCGAATGCATGAGATGAACACGTATGAAAATGCAATGCACATGATGACATGATATGAGATGCATGACAACGATAACAACACACGGAGACAAAGACCCGAACCCGAGAAAATACACTAACTTAACGCCGGAAACGGCAAGAGTTGGAGTACAAATTGGGAAAGTTACATCCCGGGTGTTACAGGGTGCGCCGGAATTCGTCTTCCACCACCCCGTTCTCCTCCTACCATCGCGTCCATGTCTGACGCTCGTCGGGCCCGCGCCGAGCGCCGGGCCGCTCTCGCTTCCCGCGTCGCCCAGACGGCTCCTGTCGGCGGGCGTCCTCACCATTCCCCGTCACCTGCCGTCAACGCCGCCACCAGCCCGGCGGGGGACGAGCGGCAAGCGTCGTCTCAGCATCCGTCCGTGCGGCAAGACGGCCGCACCGCTACTCCCTCGCTCACCCCAGCTGGTTCTTCGTCCCGCGCGCTCCGCGCACCCATGGAGGCTCGAGCTGCGCTCGTCGCGGCAAACGAGCTCCTGCGCTATCGTCCCGTTGACGACATCTACCAAGAATGGCTCGACCGCGTCGCCGAGCTCGTCGCGTCGCAGGGGGCTCTCCTGCGCCCTCCGTTCCGCTGCACCGCACCCCGCCCCGCGCGAGCAACGAAGCTCTGGCTGCGCCCCGGCCGCCTCCTCCTGAAGAAGGCGCCATGGCTCCAAGGTGCGTGGCCCCTGGGCGGAACCCGCTCCGTCAGGTGCCAGCGCGGCAAGAGCAGAGCTGCCAAGAAGTCCCTCGCCCGCAAGAAGCTGCCTGGACGCTCCCTGCTCCAGCACGTCGCGGCCATGCTCCCGCTCCTGTGCGTCAAGACCCCGCGCTGCTCCCAGCTGCAGCGCGTGGGGACATGCAAGACCAAGCTCTCCGTCACCCAAGGCCTCCCGTGGCCACAGCAGGCTGCCGCACCTTCACCACCGAGCTACGCAGTGTCGCGTGGCCCGGCAAGTTCAAGCCAGACCTGCCTCCTCGTTATGACGGCACGGCCGACCCTGTGGAGTTCCTCCAGCTCTATGAGCTGGGCATCGAAGCTGCCAACGAAGACGAGAAGGTCATGGCGAACTGGTTTCCCATGGCGCTCAAGGACGGGGCCCGCACCTGGGTCCTCAACCTGGCCCCAGGCACGATCTTCCCCTGGGATGAGATGCGCACCCGCTTCATTGCCAACTTCCAAGGTACTCGCGACCGGCCACCCGCCGTGAGCGACATGCGCCGCATCAAGCAACAACCCGGAGAGACCCTGCAGAAGTACATCTAGCGCTTCAACAATGCACGCCTCAAGATTCCCAAGGTGACCAAGGAGGCCATCATCTCAGCCTTCTCCGATGGCGTGCGCGATGTCAAGATGAAGGAGGAGCTGGCGATGCATGAAGACCTGTGCACTTCCTTGGAGTTGTTCAACTTGGCAACCAAGTGCGCCAGGGCTGAGGAAGGGCGTCTCTCCCTCCTCGAGCTGCCTGCCGCAGACCTAGAAGAGAAGTAGCCCAAGGCCAAGGATGTGAAGCGCAAGGGGGCTGCCGTGCTTGCAGCAGAACCAGACACCAAGCGGGGCAGAGATCAGCCCGAACCTCCCAAGGGCAGTCGATACTGTGTGTACCATGACCTCCACACCCACAACACCAACGAGTGTCAAGAGCTTCGAGCCGTGCGAGAAGGAAGGATCGGCCGTCGCCCCGACCGAGGTGACCGGGGCTACAGTCGAGGAGGAGTAAGGAACGCAGGACGCTGGGAAGACTGCTGCCCGCGCCAGGGGTGGCGCGATCGACCTTGCGAGGATCGCTGGCAAGACCCGCCTCGCGAGGGAGACTGGAGGGATCAGCCTCGCGAGGATCGCCCGCAAGGCAACGCAGGCCTCCCTCCGCTACCACCGCAGCCAAGGAGAAATGAGGACCACCATCAGGACGAGGGGGCTGGGGGCTTCCAGGAGCCGCGCGCGACCGCCTGCATCCTGGGCGGGGCTCAAGCCCCAGCCTCTCAATGCAACTTCAAGCAGTTCGCCCGCGAAGTGAATGCAGTCCTTCCCAAGCTGGAAGCCATGCGCCCTCTCAGGTGGTCGGTGTGCACCATCACGTTTAGCTCATAAGATCAGCTCAAGTGTGCGGCCACAGCCGGAGTCCTCCCGATGCTTTGTTCCCCAATCATCAGCAACGTGGTGGTCACCAGGACCCTCATCGACGGCGGGGCAGGGCTCAACGTCCTGTCCGTGGAAACATTCAACAATCTCCAAGTGCCCTACACCCAGCTTCAGCCAACCAAGCCTTTCTCCGGAGTCACCGACGGCTCCACGGTCCCGATTGGGCAGGTCCGCCTCCCTGTCACCTTCGGGGCACGCGACAACTACCGCACCGAGCTCATCGACTTCGATGTCGCCCACATTCGTCTGCCGTACAACGCCATCCTTGGGTACCCAGCGCTGGCCAAGTTCATGGCCGTGACTCACCACGGCTACAACATCCTCAAGATGTCAGGAAGTGGCGGAGTCATCACGGTGCCCGGTGAAGAGAAGGACGCGGTGTGTTCCCTGGAACGAGCCTTTCGGGCCGCATCACTGGAAGACCCGGATCACGGAAGCAGGAGGCTTCCCGAGACCGCCCCCAAGAAGAAGAAGACATTGTCCGGCCCGGCCCCTCAGGAGGCAGGCCCCTCAGGGACCGCGCCTGCCCAGGGGGAACCTCCTTCCATCGCATAGGAAAGCGCGCCCAACGCCCTCCTCAGGCAGGGCTCGGGGGGTCTCCCCTGGAGGGCCACCGACCTGGCTAAGGTCACGAGGGAGGCGCTTGGGCACCACATGGAGGAGTGTTTCGAAGCATGTTTCCCTTAAAGAGTAAGGCAAGGAGGGCCAGACCCTCAGGAGTTTGTCAGCAAGGCCATTCAGGAGCTACAGGAGTCAAGAGTCATGAGAGGCAGCCGCCGCCTACCAGCTGTGGCTCCCCATCCAGGCGAGGATGGTGGGCTGTGCATCTGCATCGACATACAAGGGCTCAATCGAGTCACCTCTCTGGAGCGCCTCTGGCCCTCGCGAGTGGGGCGCTGCGAAGGTCCATCCTATAGCTACTTTCGCATGCCTTACGGCTTGCCGAACGCGGCTGCCACGTACCAGCGCCTCATGAGGGGCATCATGGAGGCTCAAGAGGCCAGGCGTTCCGCAGCCCTGGCGGAGATGGAGATGGTCCGCGAAGAGCCACCAGCGCCTCCGGAGCCTCCCGAGGCCCCTGGGCCTGGGGACTCGTGAGGATCGGCTTCCGCAGCCCACCGGGTCAGCTACACCAACACTCCTTTGTCCTCAACATCATCAGGTGACATCTTTCAAGTTTCATTTCCAGCTGGGAGCGCCCCCCCAGGGCTGCATTATTCCAAGGCCGCATGGGTCCGTCCCTGCGGCATGTATCCCTTTTATTTCATGTTGTTAGCTTACCTTGTTGGGGGCACCCCACGGGCTGCATCATCCCCAAGTCGCTCGGGCCAGACCCAGCGGCATGTATCCCTTTTGCGTTTATTTCCGGCTATGCGTTCGACCCACCATGCTTGATTATTTGATGCCTGTCCACGGCACCTCTTCTTCTCCATGCCGACCACTTGCACGTTAAAGGGGGGGGGGGGTACCTGAGCATCGCGACTCAGGGCTCTTACTGGCTCTCCAGCCCTCACCCTCTGGCCTTGTCCACGGCATCGCGACCTGGCATACCAGCGACGGCTGAGACCAGCTCGAGGGTCGGGACCCGAGGACTTAGAGTGCCGGCATCTAACCAAATTTGCAGGGAAACATCACAAGATAAGGCCTAGTGCTAGGCGCAACCCACCTAGAGGTAGGGCCCCGTGAGTCCTGCGCTGGCTCACGGGTGCCCAGATACACCTCGCCAGGCCCTATCATGCCAGCAACGTGTCAGGGCGGGGCTGTACACGCCCCGGGGGCTCCTCCCGGAGGGGAGCCCCCTCCCACGTACCAGTGGAAGCACCATACTCCGCGCTGGCTGGCGACACTGCCGAGGAGCGGCTATGCCCATACACATACGGAAGCACTATGCTCCGCGCTGCTGATAAACAACTGAGGGCGGCCCCCGGGACGCATCAACCTCAGGGAGCCCAGAGCTCAGTGTCTAGAATCACCGTAACGCCTCCCCTCGGGAGTGCCGCGCGAGGGGGCTGGGCACGGGGGCTGCGCTTGGGTCATGCCCAGACGCACGCCACCCAGCCAGGCCCCCCCGGGCCTGGTTCGTCGCGCGTCTCTCCCCGAGCGGAGCCAAGGTACGAAGGCTGTTTGAGCGTCAAGGGGGACTCCTGAGCATCGCGACAGGAGCCTAACTGGTCACGTAGCCCCTCACTCCTTGGTCCCGTCCTGGTTTCCGGTCGGGGCTAACGGCAGTTGAGGTATGCGCGCTGCCGGGCTCTGCAGACGTAGAACGGTAGATCGACCCACATCACACCTCCCTACTTGCTGTTCGTGCGCCAAGGGGGACTCCTGAGCATCGCGACTCAGGAGCCTAACTTGTCAAGTAGCCCCTCACTCCTTGGTCCCGTCCTGGTTTCCGGTCGGGGCTAACGGCGGCTGAGGTATGTGTGGGGCCGGGCTCTGCCGGCGTAGAACATAAGCAAGTAGGAAGGAAAAGCGTAAATTTCAAGGAATTCAAAAGCAAATATTACAGTCCACACTGTTATCTCAATGCCAAACGCAAGTTTAAACGCCTCCCCGAGGCATGATACATGTGCAGGAATTAAAGGCAGGACAGGAGCCACAACGGAGTCACTTGTCGGCGGCGGAGCAGCGCGGAGTGGGTTCGCCTCATGGAGCAGCGGGGTCGGCAACGCCTTGCTTTGGTTTGGTGCTGAAGGCCCGGAACTTCCCCAACAGAGCCTCCGCGCGACCCTTCACGGCCTCGGCAGCGGCAGCGGCACGCTCGCCGCTTACTGGCTCCAGCAGGCTGTCGAGGTCGACGCCGGGATCGCGAAGGTAGATGTGGGTGAGGACCCGCGTCAGCGCTGCAGATGACAGGACACGCGCCTCGGCCTCGGCCGTGGGGCCAAGGCCAAGGGCGACATCTTCAAGAGCGCAAACCAGGAAGGGAAGCAGCTTGGCGGGGCCATCCTCGGTGCCAGCCAGCGGGCTCTCCAAGCCACTGTCGTAAAGCATCCTCAGCGAGGATCGAGCCTTCGCCTCCATCTCCGCGAAGGCCACGCGGTCCTCGGCAAGAACCTGGGCCTTGTCGTCCAGCTCGACCTTCCTCGCCCCCAGCTCCTGCTCCAGTGCGCCTAGGCGGTCGCGACGCTTCCTGAGCTTGGCCTCCCGGCCCTCGACGGCCGCCTCACGAGCCTTCACGCCTTCTTCCTGCTCTTGGCGAAGGCGGACCTCTTTCGCGAGCTGGTCCCGCAGGCCTTGCAACTCGTCCTCCAGCGCCTTGCAGCGACCACGGACATCAACCACCTCCCCCAGGGCTGCGTCACGAGCAGCCTTCGCCTCAAGGACGGCCTGCCTCTCCTCATCGCAAGCCGTCGAGGCCTGGACCAGCGCCGCCCGAATCGAAGCGTCGGAGCGAATCCATCCTGAAGCCAGCTCCAAGTGCTCGGCCACCAAGCGAGGGTTGGCGCAAAGAAGATCCTGCCGCAGCTAGTCCAGCTCAGCAGTAGCATGATCTAGAACGGCAGGAGGAGTCAGAGAGACAGCAGTCGGTGGAGTAGGAGGAGAGGGCGGCAGCGCGACCACAGCATCCTGAGGCGAAGCCTGCTGCACCCCAACGGCTGTAGTGGCGGCAGCAGGCAAAGGCACCTCGGGAGTCACTTGGGCCATGGGGGCTGAGCTCGCCCCAGCCGGCTCAGCCAGGCCTCGCGAGGACGACCGGGAAGGAGAAGCCCGTGCGTCACGGTCACCTTCCTTCGTTGGCAGAGGCGCTGCCACGGATGGAACCTCAGGAGCTCCCTTCGGCTTCTTTGCTGCGGGCGCCAGCCTATCCAAGAGATGCGGACGTCAAGCCTCAGAAGCATAACAAGAAATAAATACAAGAATCAAGCGCTTACGGGTCGTCGCCAGTAAGCTCAAGCGGCCTCCAGCCAAATTTGAAGCTTGAAAGCCGGCTGGAAGGGTCAACCTCGGGAAGCTTGGAAGCGGAAGGCGTGTCTGCGGTCCGCCTCGGGGCCGGGGCAGACCCGCGGGAGATCAGCCCGGTCCTGTCCTTCTTCGGGATCGGGGGCAAGCTCCCGCCGTCCTGCTCGTCATCATCCTCGTCGTCATCGCTCGGAGAGAGGCGGAGAACGCGGGACCTGCACCGGGGGATGGGAGCCCTCGACTCTCCGTCAGTCGCCTCGGAGTCAGGCCCTTTTTCCCGCTCCCCTCCTTCCTCCTCTTCGCTGGAGTCATCGGAGGACACGTCCACCAATCCCCCGGGAGTCTCCATGGGCACGGGCCCATCCCCGTTGAAGACGGGCATGGACTCCACTACCTGCTCCCAGTCGTCGCGGAGGAACAAGGGTGTAGGAGCGCCCTCCAACCTCGCCACATCGCCCCCGACCAGAGATTGAAGGAACGTAGCCAGATCTCCGTCGAACAAGGCCGCAGGGCTCGGATGGGGCCTCCACATCGGAAGTGAGTACTACCGAAGCGGAGCCAGCTGGTGCTCCAGGAATTCCCTCAGCAGCGACGCGCCGGTTAGCTTCGCCGCCGCCATGTTGGCTGGCCTCAGATCCGCGTCCATCTTCTCCAACACCATCTTCGCGCGGGGGTCCGCGAGCTCCGCTCGACCCCAATCGCTGGAGCTTGTGGGTTGCTCCGTGGGCAAGATCAGCCGAGGGTGGATGCGCCCAGCATCTGCCAAGACCCACTTGCTCCTGAAGCCCTCAATCCTTTTCCCGGGGTTCGAAATGGCAATGACGCCACCGTACGCGATGAAGCTCGCGCACGCGGAAGCAGGACCGCGAGAGGTCCGGAGGTAGAAGTAGTGGCGCAGCAAGGCCACCGAGGGCTGCACCCGTATGTGAGCCTCGCAGTAATAGGCAAAGATTGCCAGGAGAAGGATGGAGTTGGGGTGGAGACGCAGAGCCTGTAGCTTATAATGGCGGAGGACAGAGAAGAAGAACTCAGAGAAGGGAGGCACCAGGCCAGCAGCAATGGCGCTTACAAAGAACGGATGGAAGGTGCTCCCTTGGCCCTCAGGGGTGGCGAAGCCGGCCTTGAACACCTTCGCCCCGTCGATGCCCTGCGCCGCCGCCATCCGGCGCAACCGGGCGAGGCTCGCCTCTGACACGTTCGGCGAGTCCAGGGCAGACGAGTACCAAGCTCCGGCCGGGGACTGACGAGGCGCCATGGCTTCCTAGGTCACGCGGTCGGAGTAGATCTGGAAATTTTGGAGGAAGGAAGGAGAGGCGCAAGAAAGGGGATCTGAGCAGCAACCGGAGAAAGCAAAACGCAAAGCCTAGGAAGATGCCGCTCCTTATCAACTCGCGCGGTTGTGGAGACGCCCACGTCCAGTCAACCGCCACGCGGCGCCCAAGGCCGCAGGCTGTTAGGGCCCATGGCGCTTCACCCTTGCCCTTTCGCCTCCCTACATGGCCATGTCCGGGCGCGCCTTGGGCCCGGGGGCTACTGTCGACGTTCTGGGAACAAGGGTCCCCAGACTTGCCTGCCTGCGGCCTGCGGCGTGGCTCAAAGGGGCCCCAGCACGGCCCGTCTTCATCAACACAGACCCAAGACCCTCGCGAGGGGCCAAGTCTCGCGGGGCGGATGACACGGATCTTCCTCAGGCATGGCCTCATCAGGCTGGCTCGCGAGGAGGCGGAGAGATCAAGGCGGGGTACCTCACGAGGTGCCCATGACGCAAGCCATGACGACCAAGGGCGCCAGGCGGGCGCCAGCCCGCGCAGTGTCCTCCTTTCCTCTTTGGTGCAAAGGGAGCAAGCGCAGGCGAGAGCATCAAGCAAAGGCACCCGTTTTGGTGCAATGAGACCAAGACCAGTCCAACGGCAGGGAGGAAGTCATTGTGGAGCCCAAGCCAGCGTCACCACCAGAGTCTTTGGCAGGCGAGGACCAACTTTAGTCAGGATAAGTGTACCAGATGTTCCCCTTCAAAATGTCCAATTGTTGGCGCCCTTCCCGCTCAATATTTGGGGAAGAGGCCCAGGGCCTTTGCCTATAAATAGGACTAGCCACCCACAGGGTAGAGGGATCGAGAATTGGCCAACCCAGAAACTAGCTAGGATCGCAATCGAGAAGAGAGAGAGAGAGAGAAGGGTGACTGAACTCCCCCTAGCAGTTCATCCCCCCAACCAAGAACAGACCCTCGCGAGGCTGTTCTTCCTTGTATTGCTCATCATCATCAGCCCAAGAGGCAATCCACCACACCACACACTGAAGTAGGGTATTACACCACAATGGTGGCCCGAACCAGTATAAACCCTGTGTCTCTTGTGCTGTTCTTTCCATAGCTTAGATCTTAGTGAGGCGGAGGGGTGCAGGTAGGTAGAAGGCGAAATCTCCGCGCGCACCCCAGTGTTCGAACCTCAAGGGTCTGCCGGAACCCGAAATCTGACACTGCCGGAGGGGGCCATCATCACCGAAGGGCATGGAGGAGGATCCCGGAGGGGCCATCATCACCATGAAGGCCAAGGACCAGAGGGGGAACCTCTCCCCATCCAGGGGAGGCCATGGAGGAGGAAGCACAAGGGGGAGAATCTCTCCTCCTCTCTCTCGGTGGCGCCGGAGTGCCATCGGGAGGGGAATCATCGCCACGGTGATCGTCTTCATCAACATCACCATCCTCATATCTTTTACGCGGTCCACTATCCCGCACCCCGCTGTAATCCCTACTTGAACATGGTGCTTTATGCCACATATTATGATCCAATGATGTGTTGCCATCATATGATGTTTTGAGTAGATATCCTTTGTCTTTGGGTTGATTGATGATCTAGATTGGTACGAGTTGTATGTTTTATTTTGGTGCGGTCCTATTGTGCCCTCCATGTCACACAAGCGTGAGGGGTTCCCGCTGTAGGGTGTTGTCGGCGTTCTGGGAACGGGGGTCCCCAGACTTGCCTGCCCGCGGCCCACAGCGTGGCTCCACCAGCGGCCCTGTACAACCCATCTTCACCAGCAAACACTCAAGACCCTCGCGAGGGGCCAAGCCTCACGAGGGGGACGACGCAAGACCTCCTCAGGAGAGGCCTCACCAGGCTGGCTCATGAGGGGCGGAGAGATCAAGGCAAGGGACACCTCGCGAGGTTTCTGTGATGCAAGCCATGACAACTGGAGCCAGGCGGGCGCCAGCGCGCGCAGTGTCCTTGTTTCCACTTTGGTGCTAAAGGGACAAGCGCAGACGAGGAGTCCCGAGGCATCAGGCAAAGGTTTCCATATCGGTGCAACAAGACCAAGACCAGCAGTACGGTAGGAAGGTGGTCACCGTGGAGCCCAAGACGGCGTCACCACCAGAGCCTTTGGCAGGAGAAGACTACTTTTGTCAGGATAGCTTGTACTAGTTGTCTCCCTTCGAATTTGGCCGTTGTGGGATCCCTTCCCACTCAATATTGGGAAGAGGACCCGAGCCTCTATATATAGGACTAGCCACCACCATAGGGAGGCATCTGATTCAGACCCGGATCATCCCCCAACCACACGAGTTCTCCAAGAACAAGAACACCTCTCAGGGGGCTGTTCTTCCCTTGTAACTGTTCATCCTTAGCCCAAGAGGCAATCCACCACACCACACTAGAGTAGGGTATTACATCACAACGGTGGCCTGAACCAGTATAAATCTTGTGTCTCGCGTTCCTTGGGTTCGTCGAGCTAGGTCGTGAAATCGTAGAGTGTGCGAGCTAGAGAGGGGGAGAGATCTTTGTGCGCACCCCAGTGTTCGAACCTCAAGGGTTTTGCCGGAACCCAAAATCCGACATGGTGCGCCAGGTAGGGGTGCGCCAAAGCCTCCCCCCCCAATGGCCTCGCCTCTCCGACCGACTCTCATTGACGCCGCCTCTTCTCCGACTGGATCGACGGGCGCCTTCCATAGCGCCGGGGGGCTCCGGGCCTTCACCCCTGCCTTGGGGCGGGTGCAGTGGCCGCACAAGTTCAAGCCGGAGATGCCTCCCCGTTATGATGGTGCAGTGGACCCGACGGCCTTTCTGCTGGCGTATGAGGAGGCCGTCTTGGAGGCCGGGGGCAACGGTAAAGTCATGGCCAACTGGCTCCCAATGGCCCCGCCTGACGCGCCACGCGCCTGGCTCCTCCATATGCCTGAATCTTCTGTGGCCTCCTGGGAGGAGTTGTGTGACCTCTTCATCACGCGCTTCGGAGTACCAGCACCCCCCGTCGTCGTGGCTCTCCTCAGTGGCTCGCAGGCGCCGCCTTCGGATCGTCATGCCAAGCCCTTCTTTCGCCAGATCGGCGCCGGCTCTACGTGGCAAGGGGCTCCCCCGGGTTTGGTAGCGCCCAAGGCCGACCTGACCTTTAACTCAGGGGATCACCCAGTCACCACCGTTGGATTGGGCGTGCTTCCGATGCATTGCACGCCCACCATCTGCGGCGTAGCTGTCACCAAGACCCTCATCGACGGCGGCGCCAGCCTCAACGTGCTCTCCGTGGAGGATTTCAGCCTCCTTCACATGCCACTTGAGTGGCTCCGCCCCAACAAGCCTTTCTCCGGGGTCGGCGGTGGCTCCTCCGACCCCCTGGGGTAGATCTGTCTCCCTGTGACTTTCTGCACGCGCTACAACTACCGCACTGAGCTGATCGACTTCGACATTGCCTGCATCGGCTTGCCGTACAACGCCATCCTCGGGTACCCGGCGCTAGCCCAGTTCATGACAGCCACTCATCCTGCCTACAACCTCATGAAGATGCCAGGAAGCAAGGACGTCCTCACCGTGGCCGGAGACACCAAGGAAGCCGTGGCGGCCCTCAAACTCTCCTTCAGGGCCATGGCGACAGCTTGCCCGACCGACAAGGCAGTGTCCAGAACCAAGGGGGCTGCACTGACCAAGAAGAAGCATCTGTTCACTCAGGGTCAAGCCAAGATGAAGCAGATACCGGTCGACGAGGACGGGGCCTCTGGCACCACCTTTACCATAGGCGCCGACCTTGCCCCAGACCAAGAAAAAGAGTTGGTGGACTTCTTGCGGGCGAACAAGGAAATATTCGCCTGGGAACCCAAGCAACTGGACGGGGTTCCGAGAAGAGTGATTGAGCATCATCTGAGGGCATGCCCCAACGTGCGCCCTATGAAGTAGAGGGCAAGGCGGCAATCCACGGAGAAGCAGTCCTTCATCGTTTAGGAAACCCGCAAGCTGGAGGCAGCGGGTGCCATTCGCGAAGTCTGGTACCCAGAGTGGCTGGCAAATCCAGTCGTCGTGCCGAAGAAAGGAGGGAAGGAGCGCATGTGTGTCGACTTCACCAACCTCAACAAGGTTTGCCCTCAAGACCCGTTCCCGCTGTCGCGCATCGACCAGATTGTTGACTCCACCACCGAGTGTGATCTGCTATGTTTCCTGGATGCGTTCTCAGGCTACCACCAGATCAAGGTGGCGGTGGAAGATGTGGAGAAAACGGCTTTCTTGACCCTGTGTGGGATATACTGCTACACTTGCATGCCATTTGGACCGTGCAACGCAGGAGCGACCTTCCAGTGACTGATGCACATCGCATTGAGGCAGCAGCTCGGGAGAAACGCTAAGGCCTACGTCGACGACATTGTGGTGAAGTCTCGGGAGGCAAGAACTCTGATTCAGGACCTGGAGGAAACCTTCACGAGCCTACGCCAGGTGGACCTGCGGCTCAACCCGGAGAAGTGCATGTTTGGTGTCCTTTCAGGCAACCTTCTGGGCTTCCTCGTGTCCCACAGGGGAATCGAGGCCAACCCAGAGAAGGTCAAGGCAATTGAAGACATGAGCCCACCGCAAAACCTCAAGGAGATGCAGAAGCTCACAGGCTACGTGACTTTGCTGGGGCGCTTCATCTCCAAGTTAGTGGAGCGCGCCTTGCCGTTCTTCAAGCTGATGAAGAAGAAGGGTCCATCCGAGTGGACCCCCGAGGCCGACCTGGCATTTCAAGACCTCAAGAGATACTTGACTAGCCGGCCAGTGATGGTGGCGCCTCGTCCTCGCGAGCCCTTGGTACTCTACCTATCTGCCACACCCCACTCTGCCAGCACAGCGCTCGTGGACCTCAGGGAGGGGCCGAGGTCAAGGACCCGTCAAGTGGGGTCGCCAAGCCGGATGGGGCAGCTCAGCACCAAGGCGACGTTCCTGAGATAGTGGCTGCCTCAGCCAGTCATCAAGCCCCAGGAGCTGGAGACCTACAGGAAGCACCTCAGTCCCCGGGAGCCAAAAACTCCGTCAGCTCTCCCACCCTTGTCGAGCACCCAGTGTACTTCGTCAGCACGGTCCTGCGAGATGCGAGGGCGCGATACCCTGTGCCTCAGAAGCTCTTGCTCGCACCCCTGGTGGCCTTGTGCAAGCTGCGCCACTACTTCCAAGGTCATCCCATCAAGGTCGTTTCAGCTTACCCGTTGAAGAGAGTTCTCAAAAGCCCCAATGCTGCGGGAACGGTCGCCGAATGGAACATCGAGCTACAAGCGTTTGACCTGGAGTTCAGCACAACCAGAGTCATCAAGGGGGCTGCACTCGCCGACTTTGTAGCAGAATGGACTGATAGCCCGGAGCTCGAAGCAGGCGAGAACCGATCCCTCTCACCAGGAAGTGAAGTGATAGATGGTTGGGTCATGTACTTCGATGGTGCGTTTGCACGTCAGGGCGTGGGGGTTGGAGCCATGCTCATCTCGCCCACTCAGGACAAGCTTTACTACGCCGTGCAGCTCTGCTTCCAGCGGGGCGAGAAGGTCTCGAACAACATCGCAGAGTACGAGGGTCTCATCACTGGCCTCAAAGTGGCAGTGGCCCTGGGGGTGAAACGCCTAACCGTCAAGGGAGAATCGCAGCTCCTCGTCAACTTCTCCAACAAGGTGTACGAGCCAAAGGATGAGCACATGGAGGCATACCTCGCGGAGGTGCGCAAAATGGAGAAGCAGTTCCTGGGCCTGGAGCTACATCATGTGCCTCGTGGCACCAATAAAGAGGCCAACGGCATCACCAGAAGAGCATCCAAGCGGCTCCCCCAAGAGACTGGCGTCTTCGAGGAGCGGCTCTTCAAGCCTTCGACGGCACCTCTGCCTGCGGAGCCGATGCCATCTCAGGAGGAACTCCCCTAGCCACCAGCCTTGGGAGCCCCCGCCTGTGGCCCGACCTCAGGAGCGCGCCTCCTCTTAGCGGCCGAGCCTCGGGAGGGGTGCTGGATCGAGGAGTTCGAGGCGTACCTGACGCAAGGCACGTTGCCGGAGAAGGAGGAAGACACGGAGCGTGTGGCCCGACAGGCTACGGCATACTGCATTCAGGACGGTGAGCTATACAGGAAGTGGCCAAATGATGTTTCTCTGCGATGCATTTCCAGGGAACAGGGGAAAGAGTTGCTGGCTGACATACATGGCGGAGACTGCGGGCACCACTCGTCATCGCGCACCCTGGTCGGCAAGGCTTTCCGCAGCAGGTTCTACTGGCCCACGGCACTCAACGACGCGACCGAGCTGGTGAAATCCTGCGAGGCCTACCAATTCCACGCCAAGCAGATCCACCAGCCGGCTCAGGGCCTCCAGACTATCCCGCTCTCATGGCCGTTTGCGGTCTGGGGGCTGGATATCCTGAGCCCATTCCCTCAAGCGCCTGGAGGTTACCGCTACCTCTACGTCGCGATCGACAAATTCACCAAGTGGGCAGAAGTGGAAGCTGTCTGCACCATCCCAGCCGGGTCAGCAGTCAAGTTCATCAAGGGCCTCGTAAGACGATTTGGGGTCCCTAATCGCATCATCACCGACAACGGCTCACAATTCACTCGCAATCTCTTCAAAACTTATTATGCTAACCTTGGAACGCAGATCTGCTACGCCTCCCTGGCGCACCCCAGGAGCAACGGCCAGGCCGAACGCGCGAACGCGGAGGTCCTGAGGGGTCCCAAGACATGGACCTTCAAGAAGAAGCTCGAGGCCTGCGGCAGGGGCTGGCACGATGATCTTCAGTCTGTGCTGTGGTCCATCCACACCACTGCCACCAAGCCGACAGGCAAGACCCCGTTCTTCCTTGTCTACGGAGCAGAAGCGGTTCACCCACACGAGGTCAGCATTGCTCCGCGTGGGTCCTGGTGTTTGATGAAATGCAGCAGGACGCCATGCGGGGGATGGATCTCATGCTGGGGGAGGAACGCCGCCATGAAGCCTCGCTCCGAGCTGCGAGGTACCAGCAGGTGCTGCGGCGGTACCACTGCCGCAGTGTCCGCTCCAGGACACTCGAGGTGGGTGATCTTGTCCTGAGGCGGGTGCTCTCTAGGGAATGGTTGCACAAGCTCTCGCCCATGTGGGAGGGCCCGTTTTAGGTCGCCCACGTCTCCAGGCCTGGCGCCGCGTGCCTGGAGACGCAGGACGGGATCCCCATCCAGAACGCCTGTAACATCCAGCACCTCCGGAAGTTCTACCCATGAAGCAAGGCCCAGTGCCTGTGAAGCAAGGCCCAGTGCCTGTGAAGAATCTCCGCTCGTGACACTCTCACGTAATAATGAGTGGGGCTGTACATGCCCCGGAGTCTCAGGAGTGCCGCCCTCGGGCCTCGGGGGCTCCCTCCCACGCCTCGTGGCAGCACTTAGCTCCGCACTAGTGAAAATACAAGAAGACTAGACTAGGTGCTGGACGCGGCTTTTCATTTGCCTTTTCGCGGTTGGTTTGCCCCCTCTTTTAAGTGAGAATTTGCTTTCTAGTGTTCCTTGCTGACCTGGTTCCATTGTCCTTGTTGCCTTCTTTTCTGCCCTCGGTTCCTCGTTTTGACCCGTTCTCTCCCTCGTGTGCCTCGCGAGGGGGCTGGACAGGCACCTTTGCGAGCATTTTCGTTTTCTTGTCTTTCGCAAGGCACCCTCGCTCGAGCTCGCAAGCCAGTGCACCCCTCTCAATCCGTGCCCCCGGGTACCGTGATGCGAAGCACTGGGTCATGGCCGGCAGTGATTACGACCAGGATTCGGAAGAATAAGGATTCCCTAACGAGTTTTTGCAGTTCTCAGGTGCCCCTCGAGCACAGGAGGCCTCGTCAGGCATTGGGGAACGCGTGTCTCGCCAGGCGGAATCTACTTCAGGCGCATCAAGCTAAGTCATTCTACGTGCATACATAAAACATGACGCTGCAACACAACACAGGTATGATAAACATAGCACAACCACTTAGAAATCATAATTGTTGCATGCCCTAGCAGGGCCCCATACTTGTCTCTCTCTAATGCAGGAAGGAAAGGAAGAACGAAACAAAAGCGGAACGTGCTCCTGCAGCAGGTCGCGAGGATGGGCCCGTGGCGCTCTCCCGAGCTCAGCCAGACCCCTCCTCGCGCTTCACCGGAGCGCGGCGACGAGTTGACCCGCTGCCACCTTGCAGCCAAAGACCGCTTGCACCAGTGGCTGCCAGCTCGCCTACAAAGAAGCACGGGAGCTAAAGCCAAGTGCCGGCCGGGTTCTCCGACCACACGATGAACTCCGGCATCACCTCCGCCTAATGGAAGCGCGGCCGAGGAGGCCGCGCAACCATGGCACGCCTCACCTCATCAATAGGACTGCCACGACCTGGGCGGCTGCTGCCACAAGAAGAGGCGCCGCCGCGGGCGTGAAGGGCCGCGGCGGGGGTTGCAGTGTGCTTGCGGGGACGGCCGTGCCCCCTTTTGGGCGACGGTGAGCCGGGCCCCTCCTGGTGAGCCTTCCCTTTCTCCGCGACTGAGAGCCTCTTCACAGGTGCCATGGGTGCCGCTGCAGGCAAAGAAGCAAGGAAGAAGAAGAAGAGGGAGATGCAAAGGAAGAGATGGGTGACGGGGGCTCCGGCCCCCTTCCCATTTATAGCCAAGGGGAGGCGAACCGCTGGCCTCCATGATCTAAGGTAATAATGATCTTTTTCTGCATGCAGCAGGGACCCGTCAAGTCAGGCAGTTGCCAAGGCGGCATGGGGAAGCGGAGACGCCCACGTCCAATCAGTCCTCACACGCCAACCGTGGCCACAAGCTGATGGGGCCCACGGCGCTCCGCACTTGCCCTTTGGCTTCGCCTCTAAGCCAAGCCCGAGCGCGCCTTGGGCCCAGGGGCTACTGTCGGCATTCTGGGAATGGGGGTCCCCAGACTTGCCTGCATGCGGCCCACATCGTGGCTCCACTAGCGGCCCTGTACGACCCATCTTCACCAGCAAACACTCAAGACCCTCACGAGGGGGACGATGCAAGACCTTCTCAGGAGAGGCCTCACCAGGCTAGCTCGCGAGGGGCGGAGAGATCAAGGCAAGGGACACCTCGCGAGGTTTCTGTGATGCAAGCCATGACGACTGGAGCCAGGCGGGCGCCAACACGCGCAGTGTCCTCGTTTCCTCTTTAGTGCTAAAGGGGCAGGCGCAGACGATGAGTCCCGAGGCATCAGGCAAAGGTTTTCATATCGGTGCAAGTAGACCAAGACCAGCAGGATGGAGGTCACTGTGGAGCCCAAGACAGCGTCACCACCAAAGCCTTTCGCAGTTGAAGACTACTTTTGTTAGTATAGCTTGTACTAGTTGTCTCCCTTCGAATTTTGCCATTATGGGATCCCTTCCCTCTCAATATTTGGGAAGAGGACCCGAGCCTCTATATATAGGACTAGCCACCACCATAGGGAGGCATCTGATTCAGACCCGGATCATCCCCCAACCACACAAGTTCTCCAAGCACAAGAACACCTCCCCTCAGGGGGCTGTTCTTCCCTTGTAACTGTTCATCCTCAGCCCAAGAGGCAATCCACCACACCACACTGGAGTAGGGTATTACACCACAACGGTGGCCTGAACCAGTATAAATCTTGTGTCTCGCGTTCTTTGGGTTCGTCAAGCTAGGCCGTGACATCATAGAGTGTGCGAGCTAGAGAGGGGAAGAGATCTTTGTGCGCACTGATGTCTACTACACAACCTTCTTCTTGTAGACGTTGTTGGGCCTCCAAGTGCAGAGGTTTGTAGGACAGTAGCAAATTTCCCTCAAGTGGATGACCTAAGGTTTATCAATCCATGGGAGGCGTAGGATGAAGATGGTCTCTCTCAAACAACCTTGCAACCAAATAACAAAGAGTCTCTTGTGTCCCCAACACACCCAATACAATGGTAAATTGTATAGGTGCACTAGTTCGGCGAAGAGATGGTGTTACAAGTGCAATATGGATAGTAGATAAAGGTTTTTGTAATATGAAAATATAAAAACAGCAAGGTAACTAATGATAAAAGTGAGCGTAAATGGTATTGCAATGCTAAGAAACAAGGCCTAGGGTTCATACTTTCACTAGTGCAAGTTCTGTCAACAATAATAACATAATTGGATCGTATAACAATCCCTCAACATGCAACAAAGAGTCACTCCAAAGTCACTAATAGCGGAGAACAAACGAAGAGATTATTGTAGGGTACAAAACCACCGCAAAGTTATCCTTTCTGATCGATCTATTCAAGAGTCCGTAGTAAAATAACACAAAGCTATTCTTTCCGTTCAATCTATCCTAGAGTTCGTACTAGAAAAACACCTTAAGACACAAATCAACCAAAACCCTAATGTCACCTAGATACTCCAATGTCACCTCAAGTATCTGTGGGTATGATTATATGATATGCATCACACAATCTCAGATTCATCTATTGAAGCAACACAAAGAACTTCAAAGAGTGCCCCAAAGTTTCTACCAGAGAGTCAAGACAAAAACATGTGCCAACCCCTATGCATAAGTTCATGAGGTCATGGAACCCGCAAGTTGATCACCAAAACATACATCAAGTAGATCGCGTGAATATCCCATTGTCAGCATAGATAAGCACATGCAAGACATAAATCAAGTGTTCTCAAATCCTTAAAGACTCAATCCGATAAGATAACTTCAAAGGGAAAACTCAATTCATCACAAGAGAGTAGAGGGGGATAAACATCATAAGATCCAACTATAATAGCAAAGCTCGTGATACATCAAGATCGTGCCAACTCAAGAACATGAGAGAGAGAGAGATCAAACACATAGCTACTGGTACATACCCTCAGCCTCGAGGGTGAACTACTCCCTCCTCGTCATGGAGAGCACCGGGATGCTGAAGATGGCCACCGGAGAGGGATTCCCCCCTCCGGCAGGGTGCCGGAACGGGTCTAGATTGGTTTTTGGTGGCTACAAATGCTTGCGGCGGCGGAACACCATATCTAGGTTTCTTTCTGGAAGTTTCAGTATATATAAGAGGTTTTGGCGTCGAGAACAAGTTAGGGGGGTCTCTGGGCTGTCCACGAGGTAGGGAGGTGCGCCCAGGGGGGGGGGCGCCCCCACCCTCGTGGGCAGCCCGGGAATCTTTTGGCCCAACTCTTTTACTCCATGGCCTTCTTCTCGTCCAAAAATAAGTTCCGTGAAGTTTCAGGTCAATTAGACTCCGTTTGATTTTCCTTTTCTGCGATACTCAAAAACAAGGAAAATCAGAAACTGGCACTGGGCTCTAGGTTAATAGGTTAGTCCCAAAAATCATATAAAATAGCATATAAATGCATATAAAACATCTAAGATTGATAATATAATAGCATGGAACAATAAAAAATTATAGATACATTGGAGACGTATCAAGCATCCCCAAGCTTAATTCTTGCTCGTCCTCGAGTAGGTAAATGATAAAAACATAATTTTTGATGTGGAATGCTACCTAACATATTTATCTATGTAATCCTCTTTATTGTGGCAAGAACATTCAGATCCATAAGATTCAAGAAAGCTTATCCCTACAAAATCATAAGAATAATAATACTTCAAGCATACTAACTAAGCAGTCATGTCTTCTCAAAATAACATGGCCAAAGAAAGCTTATCCCTACAAAATCATATAGTTTGGCTATGCATCATTTTTGTCACACAAAAATGCTCACATCATGCACAACCCCGATGACAAGCCAAGCAATTGTTTCATACTTTAGTAATCTCAAACTTTTTTCAACTTTCATGCAATACATGAGCGTGAGCCATGGACATAACACTATGGGTGGAATACAATATAATGATGGGGGTTGTGTGGAGAAGACAAAAAAGGAGAAAGTCTCACATTGACGCAGCTAATTAACGGGCTATGGAGATGCCCATCAATTGATGTCAATGCAAGGAGTAGGGATTGCCATGCAACGGATGCACTAGAGCTATAAATGTATGAAAGCTCAACAAAAGAAACTAAGTGGGTGTGCATCCAACTTGCTTGCTCACGAAGACCTAGGGCATTTGAGGAAGCCCATTGTTGGAATATACAAGCCAAGTTCTATAATGAAAAATTCCCACTAGTATATGAAAGTGACAAAACAAGAGACTCTCTATCATGAAGATCATGGTGCTACTTTGAAGCACAAGTGTGGAAAAAGGATAGTAGCATTGTCCACTTTTATTTCTTTTTTATTTGGCCTTTCCTTTTTTATTTTTTTATTTGGCCTTTCCTTTTTTTATCTGGCCTTTCTTTTTTTTTCCGGGACAATGCTCTATTAATGATGTTCATTACACTTCTATTTATTTACAACTCAAAGATTACAACTCGATACTAGAACAAAGTATGACTCTATATGAATGCCTCCGGCGGTGTACCGAGATGGGCAATGAATCAAGAGTGACATGTATGATAAATTATGCATGGTGGCTTTGCCACAAATACGACGTCAACTACATGATCATGCAAGGCAATATGACAATGATGATGTGTGTCATGATGAACGGAATGGTGGAAAGTTGCATGGCAATATATCTCGGAATGGCTATGGAAATGCCATAATAGGTAGGTATGGTGGCTGTTTTGAGGCAGATATAAGGAGGTTTATGTGTGACGGAGCATATCATATCACGGAGTTTGGATGCACCGGCGAAGTTTGTACCAACTCTCAAGGTGAGAAAGGGCAATGCACGGTACCGAAGAGGCTAGCAATGATGGAAAGGTGAGAGTGCGTATAATCCATGGACTCAACATTAGTCATAAATAACTCACATACTTATTGCAAAAATCTACAAGTCATCAAAAACCAAGCATTACGCGCATGCTCCTAGGGGGATAGATTGGTAGGAAAAGACCATCGCTCATCCCCGACCGCCACTCATAAGGAAGAGAATCAAAGAACACCTCATGTTTCAAATTTGTCACACAACGGTTACCATACGTGCATGCTACGGGACTTGCAAACCTCAACACAAGTATTTCTCAAATTCACAATGACTTAACTAGCATGACTCTAATATCACCATCCTCATGTCTCAAAACAATCATCAAGCATCAAACTTCTCATAGTATTCAACGCACTTTATACGAAAGTTTTTATTATATCCCTCTTGGATGCCCATCATATTAGGACTAGTTTCATAATCAAAGCAAACTACCATGCTGTTCTAAAGACTCTCAAAATAATATAAGTGAAGCACAAGAGTTCATCTATTTCTTCAAAGTAAAACCACCGTCGTGCTCTAAAAGGATATAAGTGAAGCACTAGAGCAAATGACAAACTACTCCAAAAGATATAAGTGAAGATCAATGAGTAGTCGAATAATTATGCAACTATGTGAAGACTCTCTAACGTTTAAGAATTTCAGATCTTGGTATTTTATTCAAACATCAAGCAAAACAAAACAAAAGAAAATGACGCTCCAAGCAAAACACATATCATGTGGTGAATAAAAATATAGCTCCAAGTAAAGTTACCGATGAATGAAGATGAAAGGGGGGATGCCATCCGGGGCATCCCCAAGCTTAGGCTCTTGGTTGTCCTTGAATATTACCTTGGGGTGCCTTGTGCATCCCTGTCGTTGTCAAAACTGGCGGATCTCGGGTAGGGGGTCCCGAACTGTGCGTCTAAGGCGGATGGTAACATGAGGCAGGGGACACGATGTTTTACCCAGGTTCGGGCCCTCTTGATGGAGGTAAAACCCTACGTCCTGCTTGATTTATTCTTGATGATATGAGTATTACAAGAGTCGATCTACCACGAGATCGGGGAGGCTAAACCCTAGAGGCTAGCCTATGGTATGATTGTATGTTGTTCTACGGACTAAAACCCTCTGGTTTATATAGATACCCGAGGGGGCTAGGGTTACACAAGGTCAGTTACAAAGGAGGAATTATACATATCCGTATTGCCTAGCTTGCCTTCCACGCCAAGTAGAGTCCCATCCGGACACGAGACAAAGTCTTCAATCTTGTATCTTCATAGTCCAATAGTCCGGCCAAAGGATATAGTCTGGCTATTCGGAGACCCCCTAATCCAGGACTCCCTCAGTAGCCCCTGAACCAGGCTTCAATGACGATGAGTCCGGCAAGCAGTGTTGTCTTCGGCATTGCAAGGCGGGTTCCTCCTCCGAATACACCACAGAAAAATTTGAATACAACGATAGTGTCCGACCTGCAAAATAAGTTCCACATACCACCATAGAGAGAATAATATTTCCACAAATCTAATCTGCTGACATGTTTTGGCAACATGACACCATGCCATGGCCTGGTGATTATTCGAACCGTTTCCTTTAACTAGCCCCACACATAACGCGAGGCAGTTTCTTGACACGTCTTGTCAAAGAAGAGAACATGTCCCCCTTATTACGGGATTCTCATCAATACGGGTGTGGGTAACCCAACCGTGCTTAGGACTACTAGATTTTAGGCAAGTCCCAAATGGCCACGAGGAGGACGCTTGATATTCACCCTCTTTATAAAGGGACAAGGCTTTTACTTTTTTCCTCCCGTGCTCAGTCGAATCCTTCCCCCGCCTCGAGTTCTAACACCCAAAGCCTAGGTCAAGTGCTTTGGACCTTCAATCATGTCCGGATCTAGCCTCCAGGGCCGGTGGATGCCCTCCTCCGTCACGGAAGAGGATATCAAGAAGTTGAGGGAGGCAAGATACCTAACCGCCAAGGTTTCACATTGGCTGCCCGCCCGAGGGCAGGTTGTCCCTACTCCTGAACCCAATGAAGACGTCGTGTTCATCCCCCACTTCCTCCGAGGACTAGGCCTCACTCTGGATCCCTTCGTTAGGGGTTTGATGTTCTATTACGGGCTTGATTTCCACGACCTAGCCCCGGATTCCTTTCTCCACATCTCGACATTTATTGTCGTATGTGAGGCATTCCTCTGCATTACCCCTCACTTTGGCCTGTGGCTCAAGACCTTTGATGTGAAGCCGAAGATGGTCGAGGGGCAGTATGCAGCGTGCGGGGGTGCATTAATAAGCAAGATTGCCGGAGCTCCGTGGCCAAAAGGTTCCTTTCTAGAGGTGTCCATATTATGGCAATGGGAGTGGTTCTACATCACTGCTCCCAGAAGTGCCAAGTGGGTAGCTTCCCCCGCCTTTCGCTCGGGCCCTCCACCACAACTGATGTCATGGATCAGCAGGGGGCTGATGTCACATCCCTAGCTTCTGGCAATGCACTAGTACTAGTCTTTGGTGATGCATCATGTTTACTTTTATAGAAAGTTGAAATGGGGATTGTCCAAACCCTAGCATTAAAGGAATTCACCAGGTTCACCTAAAATATTTTCAGTCAATCCAAGTGGCTTTCAAAAATGTTCATCATTTTTGGAAAATGCTGGAAACAGTAACCAGAGATGATGCACATTTTTCCATGTCATTTTGGATCTTTGAACTAATACATATTGTATTTGATTGGAGCAAATATATGCTATAAATATATATAATGCTTCAATAATTCTGTTATTTTGTGAGGGGCTCTAGATTATTCTTTTCAGTCCCTGCAAAAATTGTCAGAAGAAACAAAAATGATTTAGTGTTTGAACTAAATCAAAACAGATTGAAACAAATAGAAAACAATAATTAAAATAGAAACAGAGCAGGAGGGAGTACCTGTAACTTACCTGGCCTCACTTGTGAAGCCCACCAGAGAGGCGAACCCACCCACGCGGCCCGCTACTGTGCAGCCCAGCAGAAGCCGGCCCAGCCCACCACTGCAGCCCTCCGTCGTCTTCCTCCCCTCGCCCCGAAGCTGCTGCGTGCTCGCACGCGCACGGCCGCGCGGCCACCTCCTGCTTGCCGACGAGCTCCTGGCCGCGTGGACGACTTCCGCAGGCCGTCCCGATCCCACAGACCCCCCTCACTCTCCCATGCACCTCTTCCCTCTCTCCCTGCTTCGCCTCCCTCGCCCCCTCTCCCGAAGCAGAGCGCAGCCGCCGACGCCGTTTGCCGTAGCTGCAGCCACCGCCCTTCCCTCGCTCCCCCGACTAGCCCAGAGGCTCCGCCTCGACCCCCTCTTCCTCTCCACCGAGCCACGAGGCCCCGGACGCGCTGCAACGCCGCCACCATCGTCGTTTCCGTCGCCGGCCGCCGTGGATCCTTGTCGTCGATTCGAGAGCTACCGGACGTCCCCGAGCCCGCTAACCATCCCTGCAGCTCCGCGGTGAGCCGCTGACCCGATTCCCCCTTGCCCCGTCGTCCCTAGCATCCTGTAGTTGCCGTCCCCTTGAGCTCCGAAGCTCGCCGCCGCCGTGCCTCGTCACCGCCGTGGCTGGAGCCGTTGTAGCTCGAAGCCGAGCACACCATCGTGCTCCACACTTCACCAGGAGCACGTAGCACGCACCAACGCCTCCCCTAGCGCCCTGCATCGCCTAACCCGCCGTTGGCCGAACTCCGGCCGCCGCTCACGAGCTCGCCGTCGTCGGTACCGGCCACCACAGGCACAGCCACCACCACCATTCGATGCGCACCAGCAAGGGCTCTCCAACGAGCCCAAGCACAGCCTCGCCCGTGCCCTGTAGCGCGTTTCCGGCTCGCGCCGCCGTCTCGGGCCTCGCCGGCGTCATGTCGCCGGTGGGTTTGACCCCACTGAACCGGGATTTGACCCTGCTAATTAACCCTGTGACACTGACAGCAGGGCCCCACCTGCTAATTAATCCTAGATTAGTTTCTGTTTAGTTTTTAACTAATCCTAGTGGCCCCACGCGTCAGCTTTGACTAAGCTGACGTGGCTGTTGACTGGGCCCACATGTCAGCGACACTAATCAGCCCCAGTCACTGACCAGTGGACCCCACTGGCCAGGTTTGACCTGAACCTGCCCTGTTGACCTGATGACGTCAAGGTGATGTCATGCTGACGCATTAAATGATTTTCTGGATTTAAAATAAATCAGAAAATCCAGAAAATAGCTAAAACCTCTAAAAATCATAGAAAATTAACCGTAACTCCAAATTAAATAATTTATATATGAAAAATTATCAGAAAAATTCAAGGAATCCATCTGTACTATTTTCATGCATGTTAGAACAACTTATCACTACTGTTTAGGACAAATGAAGTGAATGGCATTTGAATAATCACATATGGAGTTTAAATTTGAATCTTGTATTCAAACCAACTTCATTTAATCTGTTGCTAGTTGCATTAGCTCAAAACACATTCATATTGCCATGTCATGAGCATGCATCATATTGTGCATTGCATTGATTGTGTTCCTTTCTGTGTTGCCGGTATTTGTCCCCTCTCGATAGACGTGATACCGATGATGTGATCGTTGACACTGATGAAGACTCAATGTTATCTTCAGAAGTGCCAGGCAAGCAAAACCCCCTTGTTCATTCCGATAAAATCCCACTCTCTCGCTCCTGCTCTCTTTTACTGCATTAGGACAACAACGACATATTTGATACTTGATGCGGTAGCTGAACCCCTTTATCCTTTGCATGACCTGTCATTGCCACAGTAAATAGATGAAACCCACTAGCATGAGTAGGAGTTGTTTGAGCCCTGATGTGCCTACTCATTCATGCTTGTTGTCATGCCTGCTACTGCTTAGAGTTGAGTCAGGTCTGATTCATCGGGGATGAATCAGAGGTGTGTGAACATGTCCTACGGTGTGTGAGCTAAGCGTGTGAACACGATTTGGTAAAGGTAGCGGTGAGAGGCCATGTAGGAGTACATGGTGGGTTGTCTCATTGCAGCCGTCCTCAGGAACTGAGTTCTGTGTTTGTGATCCATGACCAGTTACTACCACACATTGGGTTCCGGTAACTCGACCCCTCTCGACTTATTAATCAACATGATCTCTGTCCAGGAGTTGCAACTAGTTTCTGGCGTTTGTAGGTAGTGTTAGTAGTCTACCAAGTGGCACCCGGTACAGGTGGGCTTGGGACAGACTAGGCACAGTGGCACGGTGTACCAAGTGGCACCCGGTTGGTGGGCTTGGGAACCCTGCACACATCGTTTGGGGCCGTGAGCGACACCCCGGCCGGATCTCCTTGCGGATGGAACCCGAATAGGCGATAAACCTGGACTAGAGACTTGTTCGGTTAGTCAGGTCGTGGCCGACTCCCTCGCCCGGCTTCCGCTTGAAGGTTGCCGAGGTACATGACGTGTACAGGGCGATAAGTGGCGAAAGCGTGTGTGAAGAAGTACACCCCTGCAGGGTTATCATTATCTATTCGAATAGCCGAATTCCTCGGATATGGAAACGTGGACCCCTTGTACAGTTCATAGACAAGTGAAAGTGGATACTCTAAAATACGCAAGATAAGCGTGAGTTCTATGGATGGCGTTCTCGTAGGGAGACGGGAGCGGATCCATAGTGGTGTATTGATATGGTGAATGTGTGGACTCGTGTGCGCCACCTCAAAAGAGTTACTTGCAGTCGTAGTTCAGGTTAGCCACCGAGTCAAAGCTGGCTTGCTGCAGTTAAACTCCACCACCCCCTTTGTTGATAATGATGCATATGTAGTTAGTTCTGATGTAAGTCTTGCTGGGTACATTTGTACTCACGTTTGCCTATTTTATGTTTTTGAAGAGAGACTTCGGTCTCACTAGTAGTTCCGCGTGGACTTCGACGTTTAGCTTGTTACCTCAGCTACGATCTTGTGCCCTCGGCAGGATCTGATAGATAGTCAGGCTTCTCAGCCTTTTTCATTTATAGATGTCTGTACCCAGACATGATAGCTTCCGCTTGTGCTTTGACTTGTATGCTCTGATTGTTGGGTCATGAGACCCATGTTTGTAATGTCTCGCTCCTCGGAGCCTATTGAATAAATTACTTGAGTCGTAGAGTCATTTTGTGATGCCATGTTGTATTGCACATATCGAGCATATTGTGTGTATGTTATTGAAATGCTTGGTATGTGTGGGATCTGACTATCTAGTTGTTTATCTTTAGTAGCCTCTCTTACCGGGAAATGTCTCCTAGTGTTTCCACCGAGCCATGGTAGCTTGCTACTGCTCCGGAACACTTAGGCTGGCCGGCATGTGTCCTTGTTCGTTCCTGTGTCTGTCCCTTCGGGGAAATGTCACGCGATGAATACCGGAGTCCTGTTAGCCCGCTACAGCCCAGTTCACCGGAGTCCTGCTAGCCCAGTGCTACAGCCTGGATTCACTCGCTGATGACCGACACGTTCGATGCTGGGTCATGGATGCCTGTCCCTGTAAGTTTGTGCCACTTTGGGTTTACGACTAGCCATGTCAGCCCGGGCTCCTTATCATATGGATGCTAGCGACACTGTCATATACGTGTGCCAAAAGGCGCAAACGGTCCCGGGCAAAGGTAAGGCGACACCCGTGGGAATACCGTGCGTGAGGCCGCAAAGTGATATGAGGTGTTACCGGCTAGATCAATGTGACATCGAGTCGGGGTCCTGACAGCGTTGGTATCAGAGCTTGACTGCCTGTAGGATTACCAAGCCAAACTGGTCGAAGTTGAGTCTAGAAATTCTTTAGTTATATGTAGGGGAATTGATTGTGGGATGGAACGTAAGGCTCTTTTACTCCTTATACCTCATGCCCTTCTGATCTGAGTCATCTTATCTTTCCTGCGGGGATTAAGAACTAGGCTATCTCTTCTTTCTATTAGGATCACGTGTTACTAATCAGTAGACTTATAAGATTGTTGGATTTAAGTCTCAGTTCAGTTCCTACTACTTCCGTATGTTAATTGTTGATCTCGGAACCTTGATATTGTGCTTCTGAGTGGTTATGCCACCATTTTTGTGATTGTCTCAAATCTTTTTGAGCAATTATAGCCGTTATGCTGTCCGAGTCATCCCAGGTTTCTAAATAGTCCGATGCATTTGCAAATCCCTTCCTTCTGTTTCCGATGTTCCTTTATGCCAGCTCAATCACACTAATTGTTGAGTTGAGGTATTCTATTGCCTTGACATTATGTTGGAGTTACTATTATGGCTTTAGGTGTTTAGGGAGTCACCTAGTAATCTAGCAATGTTTTGTGATTCCAGTGTGATGATTCTGGCTTTTATTCTCGAAAGCATCCCGTGATGCCACTTAGTAGTAGGTATTCTACTCCTTGGGCTTTGAACCCGAGATTCACTCTACTTACCTCATGTTGATAGTGTATGCTAGTTCCTTTAGGATATTAGTAACCTTTGCGATAGTCCTTGAAGTCTGTGGTATCTTCTTCTTCCAAATACCATGAACTACTTATGGCAGAAGTTCCTCGTTGAACTGAAATATCACAACAGGATTATTTTTGATGAGTTCTCCATTATATATTGTGGCTCTGCCAGTTCTACCTTTCCGCATGGGTTATCCGGAAGAAATATGTTGAACTTGGCTCGACATACTAATCTATGCATCCACAACTCAGAAAATTATATGTTCCTTTGAGTTGTCCCTCTTTAGTTGTCTACTGACCTTCGTCTATCAATTGATATCAAGGGTATGCATGCATTCGTTTATCGATGCCTATTACCCCTGTGGTCCGTCAAGCCATTCTATCCTGAATGACTTGGAGAAACAAACTCCAGTACCTCATCCATATCTAGGATTGGGTCAAAGTAGTTGTATTCCGCAGATCAAATGCCAATCCAGCTTTTGGTTCTGTTCTACCTTGGAGTATTACCATATTTATATCAAGAATGTCATGGGAATTGCACACCATCCTATGAACTCTTGACACAGTGATACTTCTCGCCATCATTGTTCATTCCTCGGTTCCTGTGTTATCGTAACCGGAATGCCGACAAGATAATCGTGGCGTGTGAAATCAATACTGCTAGCAACTCTGTTGCTTGGTAGTTAATGGACAATAACCTCATTCTCAGCGTATTGATTACTGAATCATCATTCTAAGATTGATCGTGCTACCTAGTCCTTGTTCTCGGTGCACTCCTCGATCGATGAGTTAGGGTTATTTCAAATCTTCGCTCTATTGATCATATCGTCTTGCCTCAAAAAGCAAGATTGTTCTCGAGCTTAGTAACATATCGGTGGTTCGTGATTTCCCGAAGATCTTCTCGGAAGTATTACCAGGTTGTCACCTGACCGCTGTGTTGAGCTCGTGATCAAGTTGGTTCCTTCTGAACCATCCTTCTCCAAGGATCTGTGTTGGATATCCCTGAGCTAGTTGGTTAAGCTAGACAACAACTTGGAGAGTTGGAACATAAAAGCTTGCCTGACTTAGTTCGTTCCAAAGGGATATTCTTGTGTAGTGTGTGTTGAAGAAAGATGATATCTTCATCGATTGGTCCCTGTGATCAGTTGTTGGGCCTATTGTCTTACCCCATCTTTGATTTGAGTATGGGCTATCATCCAATCAGACCAGAACCAACGATATACGTAATGTTGTCTTACTCGTGGTTGATCCCTCGAGCATACACCATTATATCTTTTGGGTCTGACCAATGCTATCACTTGTTCACTTAACTATGGAATTCCTTTTGAAAGGAAACCCAGATGAATTGTTGTTGAGCCCATTGACAACATCCTTGCCTTCTCCATAATTTTGCTGAGCATTAAGCTAGTGTTGGAAACTTTTGAAAGCATTTGTTCATGCTAGCTCATGAAGCATATGTTCGGATGTAAGGAGAGACTTCCTCTAGTTCATGTGCATTGGATGCAAGTTGCCGCCGTGGACTCGAGAAAGTCAATGTTGTTTCCTTTGGAATCATCCCAAATCAGTCATGCATACGTGCGAAGTATTCTGTGGTTCGGAGACTTGCAACCTTCATTCCATATGTATACCCTAGCACCCCAAGCCACTGATTGATTTGTTCACGGAAAAGGAGTTGATGTGCTAATCCTAGGTCATGCACAAGACTTCAATATCCTCGATTATGGTTCCCAACCAGAACTCGGTAGTGTTTTATTGTAAGACTACCATGTGGGCATGCTTGTCTGGAACAACGTGTTCACATGTTTGTAGCAGAACCAGCTCATGTTTTGGAGCTTGCTATCGTAGTTCATTTCCTGAGAATTTCGCAACGTCATCTCGTCGATTTGTGTTGCAAACTTTCATTTTTCTTCCTAGACTTGATGAGTCTGGAATATCCTGACACCAACCGGATCTGAGTCTCAGGCAGATATGATGGTTGGAACATTTCCCAAGAACTATAATATTGGTCCCTCGATAACCGGTAAAGTGGATGTCGTGGCCAACACACCCAGCCGGAAGACCTATTATTGTAGTATCTTGTTTGGGGAAGTTGGCCACCTCCCCATAAGGATTTCGTAGGATTTACCTCCGTAACTATTCCTTATGGATTCTATTGCTTCCGAAGTCCGACCTTTACTTGATGTTCTAGTTATCAAACCATATCTATGAATGGGTTACACTAGCACGTCAAGGAGAACATTGGAAGCGGAGTGCTGAATGTCTCTCGGTCGATCATCCAGATTTTGTTTCCTTGGCCTCGCTAGGGTGAAATCTGAGTTGATGTTATCTTCCTATGCATCTGCATCGTCCATCGTTGTTCATCATGGTGGTATGTTGTGTTGCCAGGATCCTTGCCACGGATGTGGTAAAACCTTGATGAATATGGAAATGCTCAAGTTCTTGAGAGCACGCACAAGCGCTAGGTGTTATCATCGGCACTAGCTGGGTTTGCTCTCAGTTCCCTCGGCAATGCTATGATCTATTCAACAGTGAATTCACTCTCTATTGTTGGGTTCTTCCCCAGTTACTAGAATCATTCCCAGCATTTGCATTTTGTTCCCAGTTTGCACCGCCAATGTGCCATTCTACCATGGGTCTCTTCCATTTCCGGTGATAAGCAAATTCATCCATTACGTTGTCTTCAACAAGGTAGTCCACATCATCCAAGTCCGAGTATGCCATTCTACCGACCCCCGCCAATCGATTGCTGTGATTTGCCTTAGGCTGATATAGAGAGTCTAAATGATCTCTATATCAAAGGTAATTCTTTTTGCCACTTAAGGGGATATTTCTACGAGTCACCGTCCCTAAGGTGCCTCATTGTGGTATCATGGCAACTCAACTCCTTGCTACATTGATAATCGTTTACCACCTTTTTAGGTGTGGAATCGTTGTCTACCTAGTGAACCTTCGTCATCTGCTTCACTCCATTCCTATGGATGTGTGCTTCGCCTCTCAGCTCGAGAGATGTTGCTATGTCTCATTCCGTGAGTTAATCCTGAGTTGTTCGACCTTCGTGAAGAACCATTCTTTTAGGATCTCTCCTTTCCTCTCGTTGTCATGTTAGTTGGAGTTCTCAGAGCAAGACTTCGAGACAAAGATGGTGATCGAATCAACGTTCATTCGAAGTGCAACCTGGATCATGAAGATTATACTAGTTTGCGTTTCCCCTTCATCTTACTCTACGCTTGAATCTCGAGGCGAGATTCTTGTTTAGTGGGGGTGAGTTGTCACATCCCTAGCTTCTGGCAATGCACTAGTACTAGTCTTTGGTGATGCATCATGTTTACTTTTACAGAAAGTTGAAATGGGGATTGTCCAAACCCTAGCATTAAAGGAATTCACCAGGTTCACCTAAAATATTTTCAGTCAATCCAAGTGGCTTTCAAAAATGTTCATCATTTTTGGAAAATGCTGGAAACAGTAACCAGAGATGATGCACATTTTTCCATGTCATTTTGGATCTTTGAACTAATACATATTGTATTTGAGTTGGAGCAAATATATGCTATAAATATATATAATGCTTCAATAATTCTGTTATTTTGTGAGGGGCTCTAGATTATTCTTTTCAGTCCCTGCAAAAATTGTCAGAAGAAACAAAAATGATTTAGTGTTTGAACTAAATCAAAACAGATTGAAACAAATAGAAAACAATAATTAAAATAGAAACAGAGCAGGAGGGAGTACCTGTAACTTACCTGGCCTCACTTGTGAAGCCCACCAGAGAGGCGAACCCACCCACGCGGCCCGCTACTGTGCAGCCCAGCAGAAGCCGGCCCAGCCCACCACTGCAGCCCTCCGTCGTCTTCCTCCCCTCGCCCCGAAGCTGCTGCGTGCTCGCACGCGCACGGCCGCGCGGCCACCTCCTGCTTGCCGACGAGCTCCTGGCCGCGTGGACGACTTCCGTAGGCCGTCCCGATCCCCCTGACCCCCCTCACTCTCCCGTGCACCTCTTCCCTCTCTCCCTGCTTCGCCTCCCTCGCCCCCTCTCCCGAAGCAGAGCGTAGCTGCCGACGCCGTTCGCCGTAGCTGCAGCCACCGCCCTTCCCTCGCTCCCCCGACTAGCCCAGAGGCTCCGCCTCGACCCCCTCTTCCTCTCCACCGAGCCACGAGGCCCCGGACGCGCTGCAACGCCGCCACCATTGTCGTTTCCGTCGCCGGCCGCCGTGGATCCTCGTCGTCGATTCGAGATCTACCGGACGTCCCCGAGCCCGCTAACCATCCCTGCAGCTCCGCGGTGAGCCGCTGACCCGATTCCCCCTTGCCCCGTCGTCCCTAGCATCCTGTAGTTGCCGTCCCCTTGAGCTCTGAAGCTCGCCGCCGCCGTGCCTCGTCACCGCCGTGGCTGGAGCCGTTGTAGCTCGAAGCCGAGCACACCATCGTGCTCCACACTTCACCAGGAGCACGTAGCACGCACCAACGCCTCCCCTAGCGCCCTGCATCGCCTAACCCGCCATTGGCCGAACTCCGGCCGCCGCTCACGAGCTCGCCGTCGTCGGTACCGGCCACCACAGGCACGGCCACCACCACCATTCGATGCGCACCAGCAAGGGCTCTCCAACGAGCCCAAGCACAGCCTCGCCCGTGCCCTGTAGCGCGTTTCCGGCTCGCGCCGCCGTCTCGGGCCTCGCCGGCGTCATGTCGCCGGTGGGTTTGACCCCACTGAACCGGGATTTGACCCTGCTAATTAACCCTGTGACACTGACAGCAGGGCCCCACCTGCTAATTAATCCTAGATTAGTTTCTGTTTAGTTTTTAACTAATCCTAGTGGCCCCACGCGTCAGCTTTGACTAAGCTGACGTGGCTGTTGACTGGGCCCACATGTCAGCGACACTAATCAGCCCCAGTCACTGACCAGTGGACCCCACTGGTCAGGTTTGACCTGAACCTGCCCTGTTGACCTGATGACGTCAAGGTGATGTCATGCTGACGCATTAAATGATTTTCTGGATTTAAAATAAATCAGAAAATCCAGAAAATAGCTAAAACCTCTAAAAATCATAGAAAATTAACCGTAACTCCAAATTAAATAATTTATATATGAAAAATTATCAGAAAAAATCAAGGAATCCATCTGTACCATTTTCATGCATGTTAGAACAACTTATCACTACTGTTTAGGACAAATGAAGTGAATGGCATTTGAATAATCACATATGGAGTTTAAATTTGAATCTTGTATTCAAACCAACTTCATTTAATCTGTTGCTAGTTGCATTAGCTCAAAACACATTCATATTGCCATGTCATGAGCATGCATCATATTGTGCATTGCATTGATTGTGTTCCTTTCTGTGTTGCTGGTATTTGTCCCCTCTCGATAGACGTGATACCGATGATGTGATCGTTGACACTGATGAAGACTCAATGTTATCTTCAGAAGTGCCAGGCAAGCAAAACCCCCTTGTTCATTCCGATAAAATCCCACTCTCTCGCTCCTGCTCTCTTTTACTGCATTAGGACAACAACGACATATTTGATACTTGCTGCGGTAGCTGAACCCCTTTATCCTTTGCATGACCTGTCATTGCCACAGTAAATAGATGAAACCCACTAGCATGAGTAGGAGTTGTTTGAGCCCTGATGTGCCTACTCATTCATGCTTGTTGTCATGCCTGCTACTGCTTAGAGTTGAGTCAGGTCTGATTCATCGGGGATGAATCAGAGGTGTGTGAACATGTCCTACGGTGTGTGAGCTAAGCGTGTGAACACGATTTGGTAAAGGTAGCGGTGAGAGGCCATGTAGGAGTACATGGTGGGTTGTCTCATTGCAGCCGTCCTCAGGAACTGAGTTCTGTGTTTGTGATCCATGACCAGTTACTACCACACATTGGGTTCCGGTAACTCGACCCCTCTCGACTTATTAATCAACATGATCTCTGTCCAGGAGTTGCAACTAGTTTCTGGCGTTTGTAGGTAGTGTTAGTAGTCTACCAAGTGGCACCCGATACAGGTGGGCTTGGGACAGACTAGGCACAGTGGCACGGTGTACCAAGTGGCACCCGGTTGGTGGGCTTGGGAACCCTGCACACATCGTTTGGGGCCGTGAGCGACACCCCGGCCGGATCTCCTTGCGGATGGAACCCGAATAGGCGATAAACCTGGACTAGAGACTTGTTCGGTTAGTCAGGTCGTGGCCGACTCCCTCGCCCGGCTTCCGCTTGAAGGTTGCCGAGGTACATGACGTGTACAGGGCGATAAGTGGCGAAAGCGTGTGTGAAGAAGTACACCCCTGCAGGGTTATCATTATCTATTCGAATAGCCGAATTCCTCGGATATGGAAACGTGGACCCCTTGTACAGTTCATAGACAAGTGAAAGTGGATACTCTAAAATACGCAAGATAAGCGTGAGTGCTATGGATGGCGTTCTCGTAGGGAGACGGGAGCAGATCCATAGTGGTGTATTGATATGGTGAATGTGTGGACTCGTGTGCGCCACCTCAAAAGAGTTACTTGCAGTCGTAGTTCAGGTTAGCCACCGAGTCAAAGCTGGCTTGCTGCAGTTAAACTCCACCACCCCCTTTGTTGATAATGATGCATATGTAGTTAGTTCTGATGTAAGTCTTGCTGGGTACATTTGTACTCATGTTTGCCAATTTTATGTTTTTGCAGAGAGACTTCGGTCTCACTAGTAGTTCCGCGTGGACTTCGACGTTTAGCTTGTTACCTCAGCTATGATCTTGTGCCCTCGGCAGGATCTGATAGATAGTCAGGCTTCTCAGCCTTTTTCATTTATAGATGTCTGTACCCAGACATGATAGCTTCCGCTTGTGCTTTGACTTGTATGCTCTGATTGTTGGGTCATGAGACCCATGTTTGTAATGTCTCGCTCCTCGGAGCCTATTGAATAAATTACTTGAGTCGTAGAGTCATTTTGTGATGCCATGTTGTATTGCACATATCGAGCATATTGTGTGTATGTTATTGAAATGCTTGGTATGTGTGGGATCTGACTATCTAGTTGTTTATCTTTAGTAGCCTCTCTTACCGGGAAATGTCTCCTAGTGTTTCCACCGAGCCATGGTAGCTTGCTACTGCTCCGGAACACTTAGGCTGGCCGGCATGTGTCCTTCTTCGTTCCTGTGTCTGTCCCTTCGGGGAAATGTCACGCGATGAATACCGGAGTCCTGTTAGCCCGCTACAGCCCGGTTCACCGGAGTCCTGCTAGCCCAGTGCTACAGCCTGGATTCACTCGCTGATGACCGACACGTTCGATGCTGGGTCATGGATGCCTGTCCCTGTAAGTTTGTGCCACTTTGGGTTTACGACTAGCCATGTCAGCCCGGGCTCCTTATCATATGTATGCTAGCGACACTGTCATATACGTGTGCCAAAAGGCGCAAACGGTCCCGGGCAAAGGTAAGGCGACACCCGTGGGAATACCGTGCGTGAGGCCGCAAAGTGATATGAGGTGTTACCGGCTAGATCAATGTGACATCGAGTCGGGGTCCTGACAGCTGAGCTGGGGTCCAGCCAAGGATGTGCCCATACTGCAAAGCCACATCCGGGATCTCTTCGAGGGAGATTTTAGTTTGGTTATGGTAGTGCAAGTCATGCTGGTTCATCAAGTCCAGCCTTGCAAACGCCGGCCCCTCCGTTTATGGGAATTCAACCCAGAAGGACCGCGCGCTATTCAGAATTTCCTCGGCCTGACGCACGAGGAGATGTACAAATCATTCTTCGGACCCCAAATAGAGTGTACGGACACCTCCGAGGACGTGGGCCTGAGCAGCAACCACACCGCGGCCCAAGTAAGTAATCCTCCAGCCGAACACACTGTCTTGCTTTTATCATGACATCATTCTGAAGGATCGCTCTTTGACCAGGACTGGATAACAAAGGCGAAGATGATCCGGTGTTCGGACCCCCTTCCCGAAGGCTTGGACAATACGGTGCTGGAAAAGATGCTCGAGCCAGCACCTTGCCCGGTGCCCTCAAAGGAAGATGAAGGGGGGGAATAGAGAGGGCCAAAGCGGGCCTCCACCGCTACCTATTCCAACCGAGGGAACGAGCGCCTCCGTGAGGGAGGATAACCAAGGGAAGGAATCTGACATTTCCTCGCCCCGGGGGAGGAAGAGGACTACCTCTGATGACCCGGAAACCAAGGTTTCCAAACAGGAGAAGAAAACTCCACCAGAGGATCCCGTCTTGGAGGGTGCTCTTGCCGCACAAAGTCCGTGCGAGGATCAGCCCTCTAACAAGCTGTAAGTAATCAAAAAGTACTTAATAGTGAAGATATTCTACCTTACTTCTGAGGAAGATAACCGAAGCATCTATGTTGCAGTTCGGATCTGAGCCCTTCTCACCAGAGCTCGTCTTCGGGGGATCTTCTTCCGGAGATGATGGAGAGCGAAACGCCTCCCCCGGACTCCCCGGCTCAAGAAGCGGGCGACCTTGAAGTGTCATCACGGAGAGTTTCTCCGGATCCGGCAAGGCCGGAAGGTAATCCGATGGTCATCCGAAGCCCTCAGTATCCGGCTCTTGAAGAGAGCAACCAAAAGAATCCGGCACTGTCTGGTATGCGGTCGGACGCACTGAGGGATCTGCTAGGGCGAGCCACTATCTCAGAAGAGCACCGTACATTGATGGGTACGGTGATTGAAAGGATTTCGTCCGCCGAAAGCGGGTTGCATGAAGCCTTTATGAGTCTACTGACGAGCTTTGAGGTATGTGAAATGATATGCATCCGCACATTTTTAGGTGCGCCCTATGTAGATAGTAGCCCCTGAGACTCTAGTTGTCATCTAGAACGGCGGCGAACATAGGATCGTAGTCCCAGGTAATAACCAGACTGCCGTTATGTGCAGGTGTCTGAAGCTCCGGTGGCTAGCTGGGCTGATGGGGTTGCCGAACTAGAACGGCGACTGGATGCGGCGGATGCCGACATCGAGCTTGTTAACAAGCGGCTTGACGAGGCACAGGGTAGGTGATATTTATAGTGAATGTCACATAGTAAGAGCAGCGTAATGCTAGTATCTTGAATATGTTGTGACTGCAGATGGAGCTGCCACCGTGGAGGCCCTGCGGGCGGAGCTTGCCCGAGCCAAGGAGAAATCAAGGAGTAGTAATGCGACCACTTTGAAGGCGGCCGAAGAGTTGAAAGCCGAGAAGGCCGCTCATAGCGAGAGCAAAGAGAAAATGGCCAAAATGGCTGAGAAGTTAAAAGACACTACCGACCACTACCAGTTTCTTGAAGAAGAAAACTGGGCAAAGGCTACGGACCTTGAAAAGGCCACAATGGCAACCAAAGACACCCGCTCTACAATGAGAGCGAAGAAGGAGGAACTGTGTGAAGCCGGGGACATTGTGGCTGGGAAGCCCTTTATGCTGCGGAGGAAGTTCGGCGATCCGCGGTATGCCCCTCTGGATCGGCTGTGGAGTTCGGCCGACGCATATCTAAACTTAGTGGCGAGCGCTGTCGATGCGGCCGAATACTTCCAAGATCAGACAGACCGTGAAGTGAACAAGCTGTTTTGGTTGCAATTTAACGTTCTAGAGCGTCCGCTTCCATTGACTGATCAGCTTGCCGAATGGGCCGAACTCAATGGATTGTCCGGACTCGCCATGAGGTCTGTCGTGGATCATCTGTGGCCAGAAAAGCCAAAGCCGAACACCTATTTTAGCTTGGTGCAGCAGTTCCTTGGTGTGGTGCCGCACATTAATGCGATGAAGAGGTTGGCGTGCATAGAAGGCTCGCGGATGGCCATTGCCCGTGTCAAAACATACTGGGCGGAGATGGATGCCACCACTGTCGCGGCACAGGGTTCGGCCATAGGCCGAGTGGCTGTCGAGCACTATTTTGAAGAAGTTCTTGAGGGCGCTCGTACGACAGAGGCCTAGTGCTCGAAGAATGTTATGTTTGAGTGACATGTATTCCCATTGATAAAACAATGTTTTATTGAATTTATCAAGGCTGTATTTATCCTTTGCCCGAAAGTATTGTGATGCCTCCTGTGCGGCCGTTTATGTATACATGTATATAACCTGGAAGATTGCAGTCGTCGGCTTCAGCCCCCACGCATATAATGTGGGGGTGTTCGCAGAAGACACGTATTCACACTTAATCCAACGTCTTGGTCCTAATAAGGAGGTGATAGCGCAGCGAACTAGGCAACCGAACTATAATGCTTTAACACTTTCACTTAGCCATAGGAGTTTGATAGTGGGGCTACTATATAGCCCCTGGTGGCTCCGCACTCGTCCGGATTCGGGGTGCGTACATGCTTGGCCGGGAAATGGCCCTTCGTTAATGCAGAGGAATCCCGAAGATTCCAATAGGTCATCAAGTGGTTGACCAGTCTCACACTATATCATGACAGTCACTTTTCGGCTTTCTCTACTGAGGTGCTCGTCCGGATGAACCAGGGCACAATCGCAGTAGTTCTCCTGGTGCCTCCTTAGCCGATAGAGCAGAACGTAAGGCAGCAAAACACAGGAGCCGGGCAAACCCAACATTTGACCAAAGACATGATTCAGAGCTGATGCATATAAGGCCAAACTCGCGACGCCGAAAACTCCCTAAGGTATTCGGTCTTTATGGTGTAAACCAGGTATAAACAGTACTGAGGGAGTCCTGGATTAGGGGGTCTCCGGACTGTCGGACTATCTCCATTGGCTGGACTGTTAGACTATGAAGATACAAGATTGAAGACTTCGTCTCGTATCCGGATGGGACTCTACTTGGCGTGGAAGGCAAGCTAGGCAACATGAATATGGATATCTCCTCCTTTGTAACCGACCTTGTGTAACCCTAACCCTCTCCGGTGTCTATATAAACCGAAGGGTTTTAGTCCGTAGGATAACAATCACAACATACAATCATACCATAGGCTAGCTTCTAGGGTTTAGCCTCTCTGATCTCGTGGTAGATCTACTCTTGTACTACCCATATCATCAATATTAATCAAACAGGACGTAGGGTTTTACCTCCATCAAGAGGGCCCGAACCTAGGTAAAACTTCGTGTCCCTTGCCAACTGTTACCATCCGGCCTAGACGCATAGGTCGGGACCCCCTACCCGAGATCCACCGGTTTCGACACCGACATTGGTGCTTTCATTGAGAGTTCCTCTGTGTCGTCGTCGTTAGGCTTGATGGCTCCTACTATCATCGATAGCGATGCGGTCCAGGGTGAGACTTTTCTCCCCGGGCAGATCTTCGTATTCGACGGCTTTGCACTGCGGGCTAATTCGCTTGGCCATCTGGAGCAGATCAAAAGCTACGCCCCTGGCCGTCAGGTCAGATTTGGAAGTTTGACGGCCGACATCCGTGGAGACTTGATCTTCAACGGATTCGAGCCACAGCCGGGCGTGCCGCACTGTCGCGATGGGTATGACCTAGCTCTGCTGCCGAACAGTACCCCAGAGGCCGCGCCCGCATCAGCTCCGACCCTTAGCTCGGAAAAAACTGCGCCAATCGAGGACGGGTGGCTAGACACCGCCTCAGGGGCTGCAGTCTCGATGGCGATCGAGCCAAACACCAGCATAATCCTCTACGCAACCCATGACTCCAAGGTGCCGGACTCTTTCCCGGACTCCGAACCATCCGCGCCCCTGCCAATCGAATTTGATTGGGCGCCGATCATGGAATTCACCGCCGCGGATATCTTTCAGCACTCGCCCAAGATAGCGGAGGATGACCCCTCCAAGAAGCAACCCAAGTGCTAATGTCAGTGGCGCCGCTCTAAGTCCCGCCAAAGCAAAAGTGGTGATACCGGCACAGGAGATAATAACACTCCAGATAGCACTGAAGATAACAACAATCCCCTCCAGCAAGATTTAGAGCAGGAGGATGAAGGAGCCAGCTCTCCTGAGAGAACGGCTGACGGAGAGGAGGAGGATGACAATCACATGCCCCCCTCCGAAGACGAGGCAAGCCTCGGCGACGATGAGTTTGCCATCCCAGAGGATCCCGTCGAACAAGAGCGCTTCAAGCACCGGCTTATGGCCACGACAAATAGCCTAAAGAAAAAGCAACAACAACTTCAAGCTGATCAAAACCTGCTAGCTGACAAATGGACTGAAGTCCTCACAGCCGAGGAATATAAGCTCGAGCGCCCCTCCAAGAGTTACCCAAGGCGCAGGTTACTACCCCGACTGGAGGTAGAAGCGTATGATACGGCTGATCGGCCACCTCATGGCCGCGATAGAGAGGCATTCCAGCCAAAAGCTCAGCCTCCACCCCAACGCCATTCAAAATAAAAAGGCATGGGGAGATACGCCAGACCTGAGAGACATACTGGAGGACAAGGCAAAGCATTCAAGATCGATCTACGGATCACGAGGGCGCACCACTCTGCGAGATGATAAACGTCACGCCGGATACAGTGAAAGCAAATCCGGCCGGGCCGAACACAACGGGCAATACCCATTCGAGCTGCGTCGCGATATAGCCCAATACAGAGGCGCCGCACACCCCTTATGCTTCATAGACGAAGTAATGGAACATCAATTCCCAGAAGGTTTCAAACCTGTAAATATTGAATCATATGACGGCACAACAGATCCCACGGTATGGATTGAGGACTTCCTCCTCCACATCCACATGGCCCGCGGCGATGACTTACACGCCATCAAATACCTCCCAGTAAAGCTCAAAGGACCAGCGCGGCATTGGCTTAATAGCTTGCCAGCGGACTCCATTAGCTATTGGGAAGATCTGGAAGCCGCATTCCTCGACAACTTTCAGGGCACTTATGTGCGACCACCAGACGCCGATGACTTGAGCCACATAATTCAGTAGCCATAAGAATCGGCCAGGCAATTCTGGATTCGATTCCTTACAAAGAAAAGTCAAATCATCGACTGTCCAAATGCGGAGGCCTTAGCAGCTTTCAAGCACAATATCCGAGACGAGTGGCTAGCCCGGCACCTTGGTCAGGAAAAGCCGAAATCTATGGCAGCCCTCACGACGCTCATGACCCGCTTTTGTGTGGGAGAAGACAGCTGGCTGGCTCGCAGTAATAACATATCAAAAAACCATGGTACCTCAGATACCAAGGACAGCAATAGCAGGTCACGTCGCAACAAGCATAAGTGCCGCATTAACAGTGAAAATACTAAGGATACGACAGTTAATGCCGGATTCAAAGGCTCTAAACCCGGTCAGCGGAAAAAGCCATTCAAACAAAGTACGCCAGGTCCATCCAGCTTGGACCGTATACTCGATCGCTCGTGTCAAATACAAGGCACCCCAGACAAGCCAGCCAATCACACCAACAGGGATTGTTGGGTGTTCAAGCAGGCCGGCAAGTTAATTGCCGAAAACAAGGACAAGGGGCCGCATAGCGATGATGAGGAGGAACCCCGACAGCCGCACACTGGAGGACAAAAGAGGTTTCCCCCGCAAGTGCAGACGGTGAACATGATATACGCAACCCACATCCCTAAGAGGGAGCGGAAGCGTGCGCTCAGGGACGTATATGCGTTGGAGCCAGTCGCCCCAAAGTTCAACCCTTGGTCCTCCTGTCCGATCACCTTCGATCGCAGGGACCACCCCACTAGTATCCGTCATGGCGGATGCGCCGCACTGGTCCTAGACCCAATCATCGACGGATTTCACGTCACTCGAGTCCTTATGGACGGCGGCAGCAGCCTGAACCTGCTTTATCACGACACAGTGCGCAAAATGGGTATAGACCCCTCAAGGATCAAACCCACAAAAACGACCTTTAAGGGCGTCATTCCAAGCGTAGAGGCCCATTGCACAGGCTCAATTACACTGGAAGTGGTCTTTGGATCCCTGGATAACTTCCGAAGCGAAGAGTTAATCTTCGATATAGTCCCGTTCCGCACTGGTTATCATGCGCTGCTCGGGCGAACCGCATTTGCTAGATTCAATGCGGTACCGCATTATGCATACCTCAAGCTCAAGATGCCAGGACCTCGCAGAGTTATTACGGTCAATGGAAACACAGAGCGCTCTCTCCGAACAGAGGAGCACACCGCGGCCGTCGCAGCAGAAGCGCAAAGCAGCCTCTCAAGGCAATCTACCAGTTCGGTGTTTCAAAGCCTGGACACCTTCAAGCGCGCTCGGGGAATCGGCAAATAGACCGCACTCGGTACATAATTACGCATTAAAAATACCATGGGCATAGGTGGGGAGGGGGCACAACTGCAACACGCCCCAAAACGCGGCCTAAACCGCACTCGGGGCTTCCCGTTTGGTTATTTTTCCTTTTCTTTCAGGACCTTAATCTTTGGAAACACTGTCCGGCAGCTCTATTGCTGAACACATGAGGCAGCAACCAAGGAGGCAGACAACTACGTTATACCACGGAATTCCCAGGTTGATTACAGTAACGAGTGAAATATTCGATTTCATATCATTCCTCAGCTTGCCCTTGGAAGGGACATAGTCCTACTCTTTGCTTATCGCACTATCTGTATCACTCCGCTTTAACGCAATTTTTCAATAAACAATGCATGACATTACGACTATTTTTGCATTCTTGTTATATATATCTATGTGTTCATTAATGACGCCTTGCAAGCGTACACTCTGCTACGACCAATACACCAGGGGCTTACGTACCCCACAATGCGGCGTGAAAAGTCCGAACACTTTCACAAGTGCGGCACCCCGAACTTATAGCATTATATGCATCAGCTCCGAATCATGTCTTTGGTCAAATGTTGGGTTTGCCCGGCTCCTATGTTTTGGTACCTTACGTTCCGCTCTATCGGCTAAGGTAGCGCTAGGAGAACTACTGCGATTGTGCCCCGGTTCTGTCGGGCTGAGCACCTCAGTAGAGAAAGCTAAAACTGACTGTCATGATAAGGCGAGAGACTGGTCGCTGTTCGGCGAGGTTTTTCGAGTCCCTAAAGACTTATGCAGCTTAGGGCGAGGGGTCGGCTCTGTCCGGCTTACAGGCATGTATCGCGCCCCAAATTCAGCCTTCCGAATACCAGGGGCTTCGCCGAAATTTAAAATTATAGAATTCTATGGCTAAGTGGGAGTGATAAAGCATTATTAGTCTGGTTGCCTTGTTCGTTGTGCTAAGCACCTCCCTCGAAGGACCTAAACATGGGAACAAGAGTGCTCAGGTTTATCCCGAACACCCTAGCACTCGTGGCATGGGGGTAGAAGCCGAGAACTAGCCATCTCTCAGATTGGATAAACAGCCAAACAGAAGGTAATATTTTAAATTCAAACAAGCGTTGCATAGCGCATATGAAACAAGTTTTCATACATACAGGATAAAACGAGCAAGTCTCATTCAAATATTACATCTTTCGAGCACTCATCCGCGATAAGATGGGCACCCAGCAGAACACCCTCGTAGTACATCTTGGGGTGGCGGTGCTCCTTGCCCTCCGGCGGCCCCTCCTTGATCAGCTTCACGATGTTTAGCTTGACCCACTGCATTTTCACACGGGCGAAAGCCCCGCGTGCACCTTCAATGCAGACGGATCACTTGACGACCTCCAGCCATGAGCAGGCATCCACAAGCCGCCTCACCAGGCCGAAGAAGCTGTTCGGAAGGGCGTCGCCAGGCCACAACCGGACTACAAAGCCCCTCATGGCCTGATCGGCCGCCTTATGTAGCTCGACCATCTGCTTCAGCTGGTCGCTCATCGGCACAGGATGTTCGGCCTCAGCATACTGAGACCAGAATAGCTTCTCCGTCGAGCTTCCGTCCTCGGCCTGGTAAAATTGTGCGGCATCAGACACACTGCGGGGCAAATCTGCGAATGCTCCTGAGGAGCTCCAGATCCGAGTAAGTAATCGGTAATTTACTTTTACATGCTTGCTTTGCATATAGAAAGCCTTACCCGCCGCTATCTTCTTCATCGCGTCGATCTCTTGGAGGGCCTTTTGGGCCTCGGCCTTGGCACTTTTCACACTCTCGAGGGCCGTGGCAAGCTCAGACTCCCGCGTCTTGGAGTCAAGCTCCAATGCCTCGTTCTTCGCCACAAGAGCCTGGAGCTCTTGCTGCACCTCGCCCACCCGAGCCTCCTGCTTCTCTCGCTCGGTGCACTCCTTGGCCGTTGTATCTTTGGCCCTAGTCAGCGCTTGCTTTAGGGTCGCCACCTCGGCCGTTGCCCCTGGCAAACATACAATGATCCTGCCATTTTTGCAATCGCGTCCTTTTTTATATATACATATATATAAACGAGGTATTACTTACCCTCGTTCTCCTTGAGCTGCGTCTTGGCAAGGCCGAGCTCTTTCTTGGACCCGTAGAGGTCCTGCTTCAGTACGGCGACCTCCATAGTTAGTGCGGCAGACGCCAGCAGAGAAGCCTGCATATGCATATTGACATACTTATATTAGACTCCTGCAATATTATTTGATCCTCTGTTCGGCTTTTCATTGTGAACACCGAACAAAGCATCAGGGGCTACTGTCTATGTGGTAATACTTCTACTACATTTTGAAACACTTACCTCGAAGCCTGTTAGAAGGCTGGCACAGGCTTCTGTCAATCCGCGCTTGGAGGACTGAACATTCTGGATCACCGCACTCATGATGGTGCGGTGCTCCTCGTCGATGGAAGCGCTGCGAAGCGCTTCCAGCAGGTTGTCCGGCGCCTCTGGATGGACAGAGGTCACCGGCATAGGCGTTTTGCCCCTCTTAGAAGGAGGCCGCCTGCCCGAGCCCGGAACCGCTGGAGGGTCCGACGCGGTGTTCGGCTGAGGGCCAAACTCGGAGCTCTTGGGGGCCCCGTCCCCTTGGCTCCCGGAGTCCGGAAGGTCGCCTTGAGGCGCCTCCGGGACTGTCTCCCCTCGATCCGATGGCTCTTGAGACAACACTTTGGCGTCGTCGGCAGGATGAGGGGAGGTGGCTTTCCGGACTGGATCGCTATCCATGTCCGACGAGCCTAGGGAGCCGTCCGAGGATACCTCGATATTGGCTCGTGGCGGCCTGCATAATTATGTTCAGCGTTTAGGGAAAGCAGTGCCACAAAGGAATCCTATGGGTTACTTTGGTATCCAAATACTTACGACCTCCCTGGGGGCTTGGCCCTGGGCAACCACTCGTCTTCACCTTCGTCGGCGGCGGTGGAGCTGTCCGGAAGGAGAGTCCTTCCCTTCTTGGACCCTTCGCCCCCCAGTTGGGCTGGCCTTCCTTTTTCTATCTCGCCCAGTCGGTGGGGGAGCATCTTCTTCTTCTTCCTCGTCTTCGGGGGAAGAGTGTGCCGCAGAGTCATCGGACAATGAGTCCGATGACGCCTGGCGTCGGGAACTCTTTCGAGCTCCCTTGGTCTTCTTGGTATTCTCCGGCACCTTATAAGGGGCCGGAGTCAACATCTTCGCTGGAAGAGCGTTTGCAGGGCCTTCGGGCAAAGGAGCCGGACAGTCGATCTGTCCGGCCATCTTCTGCCAGTCCTGTCAAAGGTACGGGAGTTTAGATCCCGCATAGAGTCAATCTATATAAAAATGAATATCCTGTGAAAGGCAAAGCAGCTTACCACACTGGCTTGGTGCTTCACGCTGAATCCGCGATCCTTAGTAATAGGGGGAGGGACCTCGGCAGTTTTGAACAGCACCCACCAGGTGTCTTCATGAGTCGTGTCGAAGAGCCTGTTCAGAGTTCGGTGCTGCGCTGGATTGAACTCCCACAAGGTGACCTCCCGTTGTTGGCACGGGAGTATCCGGTGGATGAGCATAACCTGGACTATGTTGACAAGCTTGAGCTTCTTGTCCACCATGTTTTGAATACATGTTTGGAGTCCGGTCAGCTCTTTCGAATTACCCCAGGATAGGCCCTTCTCTTTCCAGGAGGTGAGCCGCATGGGGAAGCCAGATCGGAACTCGAGGGTCGCTACCCATGCGGGATCGCGCGGCTCGGTGATATAGAACCACCCCAATTGCTACCCCTTTATGGTTTCCATAAAGGAGCCCTCGAGCCATGTTATGTTGGGCATCTTGCCCACCATGGCGCCTCCGCACTCCGCCTGGCGGCCATCCACCACCTTCGGCTTGACATTGAAGGTCTTCAGCCATAAGCCGAAGTGGGGCTTGATGCGGAGGAAGGCCTCGCACACGACGATGAACGCCAAGATGTTGAGGACGAAGTTCGGGGCCAGATCGTGGAAATCCAGACCGTAATAGAACATGAGCCCCCGGACGGATGGATGGAGAGGGAAACCCAGTCCATGGAGGAAATGGATGAGGAATACTACCCTCTCATGGGGCCTAGGGGTGGGGATGAGCCGCCCCTCATCTGGGAGCCGGTGCGTGATGTCGTCGGGCAGGTATCCGGCTCTCCTCAGTTTCTTGATGTCTCCCTCCATGACGGAGGATACCATCCACTTGCCTCCCGCTCCGGACATGGTTGGAGAAGGTTGGGGTGGAAGTGCGGACTTGGGCGCTGGAGCTCGAGTGTGCGAAAACGGATGAGCAGAGGAGGAAGAAGGCGTGGATAGAAAGGTGAATCCTTATCCCTTTATATGGGCGGATGAAACTAAGCGTCCCCACTCGCCTGGTAAAACTCGCTTATCCCCCAAGCGCCGCAATTGATGGCGCGGTTGGTTACCCACACACGTATTGATGAGAATCCCGTAATAAGGGGACACGATCTCTGCTTTGACAAGACGTGTCGAAAAACTGCCTCGCGTTATGTGCGGGGCTGGTTAAAAGAAACGGTTCGAATAATCACCGGGCCATGACATAACGTCGTGTTGCCAAAACAAGTCAGAAAATTAGATTTGCGAAAATATTATTCTCTCTACGGTGGAATGTGGAACTTATTTTGCAGGGTCGGACACTATCCTCGTATCCAAATTCTTCTGTGATGTATTCGGAGAAGGAACCTGCCTTGCACTGCCGAAGACAATACTGCGCGCCGGACTCATCGTCATTGAAGCCTGGTTCAGGGGCTACTGAGGGAGTCCTGGATTAGGGGGTCTCCGGACTGCCGGACTATCTCCATTGGCCGGACTGTTAGACTATGAAGATACAAGATTGAAGACTTCGTCTCGTGTCCGGATGAGACTCTACTTGGTGTGGAAGGCAAGCTAGGAAACACAATATGGATATCTCCTCCTTTGTAACCAACCTTGTGTAACCCTAACCCTCTCCGGTGTCTATATAAACCGAAGGGTTTTATTCCGTAGGACAACAATCACAACATACAATCATACCATAGGCTAGCTTCTAGGGTTTAGCCTCTCTGATCTCATGGTAGATCTACTCTTGTACTACCCATATCATCAATATTAATCAAGCAGGACGTAGGGTTTTACCTCCATCAAGAGGGCCCGAACCTGGGTAAAACTTCGTGTCCCTTGCCTCCTGTTACCATCCGGCCTAGACGCATAGTTCGGGACCCCCTACCCGAGATCCGCCGGTTTTGACACCGACAAGTACCCTTTATAATAAGCCCCTGGTGTCCAGGTACGTGCATTATTCTAGCATGGCCACATGCCAAGATGTCAGCATCCTTCTCGGTTGTACTGAGAATCCGAGGGATGTAAATCAACAAGAGACAGTAAAAAAGGTTTACGCAGGGTCTTAATCTACAAAGAATCCTTGGAACGGGTCCTTGCTGCACGTCTGTGTGTGTGTCTCCGTTGTGCCGTATCCTGGACGGGTGTAGCACGATGGTCATCTGAAAAAGAGAGGAACTTGATTGAAAAGTTGCCGTGCAAAAGTTAAGTTATGGTAGATAAATAGTTGAAAATGAGTAAAGGTGAGCCTTATTGCTACTGTTGCATGCGCGTTGAGCCCCTTGTATTGTAATAGGGGTATAGCCATCAAACCTGTATTAATTACATATAACTGAGCCGGACTCGTCTAGCCGTGTCCGTGGTCTTTACGACCTGTCAAATGCTTGAGTTGGTGAGGCCGTTTAGTTTGCGGCGGCCAAGGTGGCCGCACCGTCTTCGGCGTGCAAGGAGCGCTCAATATTTCCATTTACTGTAATGATGCTGCGTGGACCGGGCATCTTGAGCGGGAGGGAAGCGTAATGCGGTATTGCGTTAAAGCGAGCGAAAGCTTCGTGTCCGAGTAGTGCTTGATAGCCACTTTGGAACGGAGCGACATGGAAAGTTAAATTTTCGCTGCGGAAGTTATCGGGTAAGCCGAATATAACCTCTAGTAGCAGGGAGCCCCTGCAGTGAGCCTCCGGGCCTGGCGTCACTCCTTTAAAGGTAGCATTGCTGCGGCAAATTTTTGTTGGGTCTATCCCCGTTTTGTGGACTGTGTCCTGATATATCAGATTTAAACTGCTGTCACCGTCCATCAGGACTCTGGTGAAGTGGTATCCGTCAATTATTGGATCTAATACCAAGGTAGCACATCCTGCACGCCGGATATTTGCTGAGTAATCCCAATGGTCGAAGGTGATCGGTTGGGACGACCAGTGGCGGAGCTCCGCGGTGATAGGCCCTGGGGCATGTTACTCTAAAGGTGCCGCTTTGTCTCTCCCTTTTATCACGTGTAACACGTTGACTGTTTTGACTTCTGGTGGGAATTTCTTCTGTTCCCTTGTGTTTTTCTTGCGAGGCTCGTCCTCGTCTTCACTTGGTGTATCCTGCCCCTTGTGTGCATTGAGCTTGCCGGACTGTTTGAAGACCCAACATTCTCTGTGGGTATGATTTGTAGGTTTATCAGGGGTGCTATGGATCTGACATATTTGGTCCAAAATTTTGTTTGGGCTGGACAATTCGTCTCTATTGCCTTTGGAGGGCGGCTTCTGCTGCCCTGGCCGAGAGCTTCTAAATCTGGCATTTACCGCCGTGCTCTTCGGGCTGTCTTCTTTATTCCGGCGCTTATTCTTGCTGCATCGTGATTTCCCGTTTCCATCCCTGACTTCAGATGTACTTGGGTCGCTGGTGCTGCATCGGGCTAACCAGCTGTCCTCGCCCGCGCAAAAACGGGTCATGAGGCTTGTTAATGCTGCCATTGTTCTCGGCTTTTCTTGACCGAGGTGTCTGGCAAGCCATTCGTCTCGAACGCTATGCTTGAAGGATGCTAAGGCTTCGGCGTCCGGACAGTCAACTATTTGGTTCTTTTTAGTGAGGAACCTGTTCCAAAGTTTTCGGGCGGACTCACCGGGCTATTGAGTTATATGACTTAAATCGTCTACATCCGGTGGTCGGACATATGTCCCTTGAAAATTTGCCCGAAAGGCGTCTTCGAGCTCTTCCCAGCTTCCGATGGAGTTTTCGGGGAGGCTTTTAAGCCAGTGCTGAGCTGGCCCTTTGAGCTTGAGGGGTAAGTACTTAATGGCGTGGAGATAATCTCCCCGAGCCATATGGATATGGAGGATGTAGTCCTCAATCCAGACCGCAGGGTCTGTTGTTCCGTCGTATGCCTCTATGTTTACGGGTTTGAATCCCTCTGGAAATTCATGATCCAGCAGCTTGTCGGTGAAACATAGAGGGTGTGCGGCACCCCTGTATTTGGGTGGACCGTGGTATCCGGATGTTTGTTGTGTTGCATTGTATGTTGGAGCGCGCCTTCGTGGCCCATAGATGGATCTGATTGCGCCGTCCTTTTGATGCGAGCCCTTACGCGGATCGCGTACTGGTTTATGTGCGGTGTCGATTGCCGCTTTATGTTGGCTATGAGGTCGTCTATCCAACTGGATGGCCGTTTTATTTTTTAATTGTTGAGGATCTAAGGCCTCCTCATCAAATCCAGGTAGCAACTTTCGCTTCGGATAGCTCTTGGTGTGGCGATTACTACCGTATTTCGCTACAGTGTTGAGTACTTCACTCCATTTGATTTTGAGTGTGTGTTGTGCAACCTTGAGCCTTTGCTTCTGTTTCTTCAGACTCCTCGCCGTGGCAACAAGCCTTTGGTGGGCATTATGTTGCTCCTGGCGCCTGTCCGATGTGATGTCGTCCGGACTGTTATCTTCGACGGGGTTGGGTTGTTCGGCTTGATTTTCCGTGTTGCCGTGGTCGGGCAATGGTTCACCCTGCTCTAACGCTGGGTCTATGTGATCGTTATTTCTGCCGAGGCGGGATTTGGAGCGGCGTTTACGCCGCCACTTTGATTGCTGCCCAAGGGAACCACCCTTCGCTGCATCCTTCCATTCCTCGTCGTTATTTTCTTTGGGTGTGTCCACCATGTATACGTCATGTGATGAAGTGGGCATCCAGTGCCCTGTGGGCAGTGGTTCCTCTTCGCCTCCCGCATCGTCGTCCATACCATCGATGTCTTCAGAGTCGAAGTCGAGCATGTCGGTTAAGTCATCGACAGTGGCTACTAAGTGGGTGGTGGGTGGGCGGCGAATTTCTTCGTCATCCACATCCCAATCCTGCCGGACGTAGTTCGGCCAGGACTCTCCTGACAAGGAGAGAGACCTTAATGAGTTCAGTATGTCGCCGAAGGGCGAGTGCTGAAAAATATCCGCGGAGGTAAACTCCATGATCGGTGCCCAGTCGGATTCGATAGGAATGGGCGCAGGCGGTTCAGAGTCCATGGCCGGAGAAGGATCCGGTAGTTTGGCAACACGGCTCTCGTGAAGGGTAAGGTTGATATTCGGCTCAATCGCCGCAGAGGATACGACCTCCGTGGCGGGGTCTTTCCACCCATCCACGGATGGCGAAACCGGCTCCGAATTGAGAGTCGGAGCGGCTGCCGGTGTGATTTCTCGAACATTGTCCATTGGTAGAGCTAAATCATACTCATAGTGACTGCGCGGCGCACAAGGCAGGGGCTCAAATCCGTCGAAGATCAAGTCTCCGTGGATATCGGCTGTGTAGTTTAAGCTTCCAAACCTGACCTGGTGGCCAGGGGCGTAACTTTCGATCTGCTCTAGATGGCCAAGCGAGTTGGCCCGCAGTGCGAAGCCGCCGAACACAAAGATCTGTCCGGGGAGAAAAGTCTCACCCTGGACTGCATCGCTACCGATGATCGTAGGAGCCATCAAGCCTAATGGCGACGACACAGAGGAACTCTCAATGAAAGCACCAATGTCGGTGTCAAAACCGGCGGATCTCGGGTAGGGGGTCCCGAACTTTGCGTCTAAGGCGGTTGGTAACAGGAGGCAGGGGACACAATGTTTTACCCAAGTTCAGGCCCTCTTGATGGAGGTAAAACCCTACGTCCTACTTGATTTATTCTTGATGATATGAGTATTACAAGAGTTGATCTACCACGAGATCGGGGAGGCTAAACCCTAGAGGCTAGCCTATGGTATGATTGAATGTTGTCCTACGGACTAAAACCCTCCGGTTTATATAGACACCGGAGGGGGCTAGGGTTACACAAGGTCGGTTACAAAGGAGGAGATATACATATCTGTATTGCCTAGCTTGCCTTCCACGCCAAGTAGAGTCCCATCCGGACACGAGACGAAGTCTTCAATCTTGTATCTTCATAGTCCAATATTTCGTCCAAAGGATATAGTCCAGCTGTCCGGAGACCCCCTAATCCAGGACTCCCTCAATCCCCAAGCTTAGGCTCTTGCCACTCCTTATTCCATAGTCCATCGAATCTTTACCCAAAACTTGAAAACTTCACAACACAAAACTTAACAGATAACTTGTAAGCTCCGTTAGTATAAGAAAACAAACCACCACTTAAGGTACTATAATGAACTAATTCTTTATTTATTTTGGTTTTAAACCTACTGTATTCCAACTTCTCTATGGTTCATAACCTCCGATACTAGCCATAGATTCATCAAAATAAGCAAACAACACACGGAAAACAGAATCTGTCAAAAACAGAACAGTCTGGAGTAATCTGTAGGTTTCTAATACTTCTCTAACCCCAAAAATTCTAAAATAAATTTCTGGGCGTGAGGAATTTGTATATTAATCATCTGCAAAAAGAATCAACCTAATCTCACTCTCCAGTAAAAAATGGCAGCAAATCTTGTGAGCGCTATAGTTTCTGTTTTTTACAGCAAGATTGCAAAGACTTTCCCCAAGTCTTCCCAAAGGTTCTACTTGGCACAAACACTAATTAAAACATAAAAACACATCTAAACATAGGATAGATGAATTATTTATTACTAAACAGGAGCAAAAAGCAAAAAACAAAAAAGAAGTTGGGTTGCCTCTCAACAAGCGCTATCGTTTAACACCCCTAGTCAGGCATGATGATTTCAATGATGCTCAAATAAAAGATAAGAATTGAAACATAAAGAGAGCATCATGAAGAATATGACTAGAACATTTAAGTCTAACTGACTTCCTATGCATAGGGATTTTGTGAACAAACAACTTATGGGAACAATAATCAACTTGCATAGGAAGGTAAAACAAGCACATCTTCAAGATTTTCAACACATAGAGAGGAAACTTGATATTATTGCAATTCCTACAAGCATATGTTCCTCCCTCATAATAATTTTCAGTAGCATCATGAACGAATTCAAAAATATAACCATCACATAAATCATTATTTTCATGATCTACAAGCATAGAGAATTTACTACTCTCCACATAAGCAAAATTCTTCTCATTCGGAATAGTGAGAGTATCATAAGAAACTCGAATACTATAAATTGTTTCCAAATTAAAAGAGTAATGTTAAGAAAAAGGGTAATCATAATCATGACAAGTTTTATAAATATAATCGTCACTACTTTTTATAGCATAAGTATCATCATAATAATTATCATAAGTAGCAACTTTGTTCTCATCATAATCGATTGAAACCTCTTCCAAGATAGTGGAATCATTACTAAATAAAGTCATGACCTCCCCAAATCCACTTTCATAATTGTCACAATAAGATTCAACACCCTCCAAAATATTGGGATCATTACTTCCTAAAGTTGACACTCTTCCAAACCCACATTCATCAGTATAATCATCATAAATAGGAGGCATGCTATCATCATAATAAATTTGCATATCAAAACTTGGGAGGTTAAAAATATCATCTTCATTAAACATAGCATCCCCAAGCTTGGGACAAACATTAATTGCAGCAAATACATTCTCAAACATGTCATTCTCATCAAACATAGCATCCCCAAGCTTGGGCCTTTTCATATCATAAGCATAATCACTCATTATTAATAGTATGGATAACACCAATAGCATAGCAATTATCATCATCACAATGAGTAATAGGAGCAACATCATTTGGGAGGGATACCTTTTTACCTTCGCTTCTACGTCTTTTGTTTTTCTTCTTCACATTAAGTGTGGGTTTAATCCTCTTTTTGGAGCTCCTTATTAATGAGATTGGTTGAATAGAAGGCTCCTCCTCGTTACATGATTCATCATAAGAAATAATAGGAGGATTTTAGGAAATCTCTTCCCTTTCATTAGTATTCTCTTCATCTTCTATTTGTTTTCTTGTCTTTATGTAATTGGCAATATAAGGATTTTCAATGCAATTCACCGCACAATACATATATATTTCCTCTACATCAAAATCAAGAACATTATCAAGGGAAAATTCTGGAATATTCTTAGTTATACGTATCATTTCTTCATAACCCAGAAGCAAACTAAGTTCATTATGATGTGCAAGGGAAATCAAGTCATCACAATTTTTGGACACGATTCGATCATCAAACAATTTGCATTGGATATTTAAATGACCACGTTCATTGCATAGTTCACAAGGATGGCAAACAAATTTTAAATCTTCAGCACAAGCATCTAGCCTTTCTTGCAACCATTTAGTTTCTAAATACTTATGCCTCTTGCAACATCTATCTTCCTTATTTGGTTTGTACTTGAAAACTCTATGCACTCCACAAAAACTGACATGATTATAAGAGACATTTTCATCATGACTAGTGCAATCATCATTAGTACCATGGATATTCAAGGAATTCACACTAACAACATTGCAATCATGCTCATCATTCAAATATTTAGTGCCAAACATTCTAATGCATTCTTGTTCTAGCACTTGAGCACAATTATCGGAATCCTTATTTTCATGAAAGATATTAAAAAGATGAAGCATATGGGGTATCCTCAATTCCATTTTTTGTAGTTTTCTTTTATAAACTAAACTAGTGATAAAACAAGAAACTAAAAGATTCGATTGCAAGATCTAAAGATATACCTTCAAGCGCTAACCTCCCCGGCAGCGGCGCCAGAAAAGAGCTTGATGTCTACTACACAACCTTCTTCTTGTAGACATTGTTGGGCCTCCAAGTGCAGAGGTTTGTAGGACAGTAGCAAATTTCCCTCAAGTGGATGACCTAAGGTTTATAAATCCGTGGGAGGCGTAGGATGAAGATGGTCTCTCTCAAACAACCTTGCAACCAAATAACAAAGAGTCTCTTGTGTCCCCAATACACCCAATACAATGGTAAATTTTATAGGTGCACTAGTTCGGCGAAGAGATGGTGATACAAGTGCAATATGGATAGTAGATAAAGGTTCTTGTAATATGAAAATATAAAAATAGCAAGGTAACTAATGATAAAAGTGAGCATAAACGGCATTGCAATGCTAGGAAACACGGCCTAGGGTTCATACTTTCACTAGAGTGAGTTCTATCAACAATAATAACATAATTGGATCATATAACAATCCCTCAACATGCAACAAAGATTCACTCCAAAGTCACTAATATCGGAGAACAAACAAAGAGATTATTGTAGGGTACGAAACCACCTCAAAGTTATCCTTTCTAATTGATCTATTCAAGAGTCTGTAGTAAAACACCACGAAGCTATTCTTTCCGTTCAATCTATCCCAGAGTTCGTACTAGAATAGCACCTTAAGAAACAAATCAACCAAAACCCTAATGTCACCTAGATACTCCAATATCACCTCAAGTATCCGTGGGTATGATTATACGATATGCATCACACAATCTCACATTCATCTATTCAACCAACACAAAGAACTTCAAGGAGTGCCCCAAAGTTTCTACCGGAGAGTCAAGACAAAAACGCGTGCCAACCCCTATGCATAAGTTCACGAGGTCACGGAACTCGCAAGTTGATCACCAAAACATACATCAAGTAGATCACATGAATATCCCATTGTCACCATAGATAAGCAGACGGAAGACATACATCAAGTGTTCTCAAATCCTTAAAGACTCAACCCGATAAGATAACTTCAAAGGGAGAACTCAATTCATCACAAGAGAGTAGAGGGGGAGAAATATCATAAGATCCAACTATAATAGCAAAGCTCGCAATACATCAAGATCATGCCAGCTCAAGAACATGAGAGAGAGAGATACATACCCTCAGCCCCGAGGGTGAACTACTCCCTCCTTGTCATGGAGAGCATCGGGATGATGAGGATGGCCACCGGAGAGGGATTCCCCCCTTCGGCAGGGTGCCGAAACGGGTCTAGATTGGTTTTCGGTGGCTATAGAGGCTTGCAGCGGCGGAACTCCCGATCTAGGTTTCTTTCTGGAAGTTTCAGTATATATAAGAGGTTTTGGCGTCGAGAACAAGTCAGGCGGGTCTCCTGGCTGTCCACGAGGTAGGGAGGCGCGCTCAGGGGGGCGGGCGCGCCCCCACCCTCATGGGCAGCCCGGGACTCTTTTGGCCCAACTCATTTACTCCATGGCCTTCTTCTGGTCCAAAAATAAGTTCCGTAAATTTTCAAGTCAATTGGACTTCGTTTGATTTTCCTTTTCTGCGATAGTCAAAAACAAGGAAAAAACAGAAACTGGCACTGGGCGCTAGGTTAATAGGTTAGTCCCAAAAATCATATAAAATAGCATATAAATGCATATAAAACATCCAAGGTTGATAATATAATAGCATGGAACAATCAAAAATTATAGATACGTTGGATACGTATCACGCACCCGAGTGTTCGAACCTCAAGGGTTTTGCCATAACCCAAAATCCGACAGGTGTTGCAATACGTTCATGATTCGCTTATAGTGGGTTGCTTGAGTGATAGAAGCATAAACCCGAGTAAGGGGGTTGTTGCATATGGGATAAAGGGGACTTGATGCTTTAATGCCATGGTTGGGTTTTACCTTAATGATCTTTAGTAGTTGCGGATGCTTGCTAGAGTTCCAATCATAAGTGCATATGATCCAAGAAGAGAAAGTATGTTAGCTTATGCCTCTCCCTCATATGAAATTGCAATGACGACTATCGGTCTTGTTAACAATTGCCTAAAACAATTCGGCACACCGACCCATCATTATCCCACACTCGCTATTTATAATATTTAGTAATATATTCTAACTTTATGATAACAACACCTACTTTTATGTTTTAGCTCTTCGATATCATGCAAAGTTATCCTCTTCATACCCACAACGTAGTTTTATTTCTCGTTTCTAGTTGGAAGCAAACATTCGGTGTACGTAGAGTCGTATCAGTGGTAGATAAGGCTTGAGAGAATATTGATCTTACCTTTAGCTCCTTGTGGGTTCGACACTCCATACTTATCACTTCCAACTTTGGGAATTGCTACGATGATTCCCTGCACTTGGGGATTATCATAGAGCCGGTCAGACAAGATCAATCTATGGGTCACGGGGGCGTGCTCCGACACGAGAGGACGGCCCTCAGGCCTGGCGTGACAGGCACAACCTTACTCGAGCCGAGAACCGCATTCGGCCTTTGTCCGAACTACGCCGCGATATCACCCGATACAGAGGCACCGTACACCCCTTATGCTTCACGGACGAAGTGATGGAACATCAGTTCCCTGAAGGGTTTAAACCCGTGAACATTGAATCATACGATGGTACGACGGACCCCGCAATATGGATCGAAGATTTTGTTCTCCATATTCACATGGCTCGCGGTGATGACCTCCACGCCATAAAATACCTTCCCCTAAAACTCAAAGGGACAGTATGGCACTGGCTGAACAGCCTCCCAGAGAACTTCATCGGTAGCTGGGAAGACTTGGAGGATGCCTTTAGAGACAACTTCCAAGGTACCTATGTTCGGCCTTCACATGCCGATGACCTTAGTCACATAGTCCAGCAACCCGGAGAGTCAGCCCGAAAACTCTGGACCAGGTTCTTAATTAAAAAGAACCAAATTGTGGACTGTCCGGACACCGAAGCCCTCGCGGCCTTAAAACGCAGCATCCGAGATGAGTGGCTCGCCCGACACCTCGGCCAAGAAAAGCCGAAGTCCATGGCATCCCTTACCACACTTATGACCCGCTTTTGCGCGGGAGAAGATAGCTGGCTAGCTCGTAGAAGCAGCAACACCAGAAACCCTGGCACCTCTGAAGCCAGGGACGGCAATGGCAAGCCATGATGCAACAAGCACAAGCGTCGAAGTAACAACCAAGATACCAAGGAAATGGCAGTTAACGCCGGATTCAGTGGCTCTAAACCTGGTTAGCAGAAGAAGCCATTCAAAGGAAACAAAGATGGTCCATCTAGTTTGGACATAATACTCAATTGTCCTTGCCAGATTCACGGCATCCTCGATAAGCCTGCCAACCATACCAACAAAAATTGTTGGGTCTTTAAATAGGTCGGAAAGCTCAACGCTGAACACAAGGGGAAAGGGTCGCCCAGCGAGGACGACGATGAAGAGCCTCGCCCGCAGAACACAGGGGGACAGAAGAAATTTCTCCCAGAGGTCAAAACGGTGAACATGATCTATGTCACTCACATTCCTAAATGGGAGCACAAGCGCGCATTAAGGGATGTCTACGCCATAGAGCCAGTCGCCCCAAAATTTAACCCATGGTCAGCTTATCCGATCACTTTTGATCGCAGAGACCATCTGACCAATACCCGTCAGGAGGCTCGGCCGCATTGGTTCTTGATCCAATTATCAACGGATTCCACCTCACGCGAGTCCTTATGGATGGTGGCAGCAGTCTCAATCTGCTTTATCAGGACACCGTCCGTAAAATGGGCATTGATCCATCAAGAATCAATCCCACTAAAACCACCTTTAAAGGGGTAATACCTGGCGTAGAGGCCCGTTGCAAAGGATCCATAATGCTGGAAGTCATCTTCGGCTCACCGGATAACTTCTGGCGTGAAGATCTGATCTTCGACATTGTCCCGTTCTGAAGTGGCTATCACGCACTACTTGAATGAACCGCTTTCGCACATTTCAATGCAGTCCCGCACTATGCTTATCTCAAGCTTAAGATGCCTAGACCACTGGGCTTTATAATAGTCAATGGGAACATGGAGCACTCCCTCCGTACATAGGAGCATACCGCGACCCTCGCGGCCGAGGTGCAGGGTGGCCTCGATAAGTCGAAGACCACACTGGCAGTCAAGTCCCCCGGACAATGTTAAAAGAGTTTGGTCTACCCTGTAGAACGACAGTCCGGCTCATCTAGAGCTAGCTTAGCAATTCGGCCTCCGCCAATGCCCTAGCCTCATAGTGGCATACTACCGTGCATACATAACTACGCGTTAAAAATACCATGGGCAAGGACGGAGGCATTCTAAACATAGGGTCCATGATACGGCTTGACCCTATCCGGACCAACATATTGCTCCACCTTTTTCTTCTTGTTTTTATTTTTTTCAGGTTCTTTACATCCCACATCAATTCCTAGAGCTAACAAGGGCCCCCTTCTAGACCCCTCATACATACTCGATTGTCGATCCTCTCGAAGGATCCTAAACCAAGGTGAAAAGTGGTGCAGACGTGCGGCAGAATGTCCAAAAGATCTTCTAGATCATCTTTTCAAAACTAGGACATGTATACAACTTTCCCTTGTTCTCGGCATGTAAAATAGCCGTGATGCTTATTGCATCTTCTGTAAAAATACGTTTTGACGTACCAATCAGATTGTAACGGAAATAGTTTCGCCTAGCCTTGTTCGGTATTGGCCTTTTTCTGTTTTCCCACTTTACGTTCAAATTGGCATATACACCTTGGTACAACTTAAATCACCAGGGGCTCTATTCAAGCCATATACATATCTTCAACAATAGAAAGTCCGAACACTCTCAGAGTGTACTTCGGCATCCCAAATACTGCATTATATGCACCGGCTCCGAATCATGTTTTGGTCAGTAGTTGGGTTGCCCGGCTCCTGTGCTTGCTACCTTACATTCCGTTTTGGCCAAGGTAGTAAAAGGTGAACTACTACAATTGTGTTTCCGGCTGGCCCGGTTAAGCACCTCAGTAGAGAAAGCCGAAAACTGACTGTCGTGATGAGGCGAGAGTTGGTCAACAACTGAGTGACTTATTAAATCTCTAGCGATTTATTCCGTATTACATGAAGGGCTGACCTTTTTTTCAGTGACGCGTCTAAAGGCACCTAAGTTCGATAGCCACATCCACACCAGGGGCTATCTTACAACCCCATCGTCAAACTCCTATGGTTAAGTGAGAGTGGTAAAGCCACATAGTCCGATTGCCTCATTTGGTGCACTAACACCTCCTTCACAGACCAAGACGTTGGGTTAATGTGTGGTCACGTGCTATTCCGAACACCCCCATAGTATCTACGTGGGGGCTGAAGTCGACGAGTGGTAAACTCTCAGGTACACAACGGTTGCATAGGAGAAATAACACTTTTAAAGACTAGCAATATAAATATATTACAAAGCTTTGGTTCATAGAAGCATCTAGGTATTCAGACATATTCATTCGAACAAGATGTCCTTTGAGCACTAGCCCTCTATTAAGCGGGCGCCTTCTAGGACGTCTTCGAAATAGCGCTCAGGGTACAATGGATCTTGTCTCTGGGCGGACCTTCAAAGGCCACGCTGGCGGCCTTCATCTTGGCCCAGTGCATCTTGACACGGGAAAAATCCAGCCGCACACCTTCTATACACAACGACCGCTTAACCGCATCAATATGGGGCAGGACATCAACAAGTTGTCGCACTAGGCCAAAATAGCTGCTCGGAACGGGTTAAGTCGGCCATAGCCAGACTATGACGTCCCTCATAGCTGAGCCGGACATCCTATGCAGCTCGGCCCACTGCGACATCTGGTCATTCAGTAGTGTGGGGCACTCCCGTGGTACGAACTGGCTCTAGAATTGCTCCTCTGTCGCATGCCCCTCCTAGGTTTGGAAGAACCGCGCGACATCAGCAGAGCTCCTCGGAAGATCCATAAAGACATCTAGGGCACCCCACAGTTGCGTCAGTAAAACATACGACTGATAGCCGAATTTACACTGTAGAAGAAGGGGCCTACCAGCAGTTACTTGTCCGGCTTGCCAAATTCCTCACACGCCGCTTGGGATTCAGCCTGCGCCTCCTCGGCCTCTTTAAGGGCCTCGGCAAGGTCGGTCTCCTGGGCTTTACTCTTCTCCTCCAGGGACTTATACTTGGCGGCGGTGTCCTTGAGCGCCTTCTCTACTTCGGTCACCCGCTCCTCGTACGGGCAGCGGACAACCTGTTCGGACCTCAAGTCCTTGACCGCTTTATCAGCGACCGCCTTGTTCACCCTTGCTTGCTCCTTGGCCTGGGCAAGTTCACCCCTAAGGGCCTCAACTGCAGGCGCGCTACCCATCATAACACTCTCATCTCTTGCATTACATTATTCACCATTTGCCTCTCGTTTTCCTCTCCCCCACTTCTAAAATGGTTTTTGAAAAGATTTGCCTTTTCTTTTGCCCTTCTTTCATTTGCCTTTTCATTTGCCCTTATGTCTTACTTGGTTTGTTTGCTCGTTTCCTTGGCATAATTGTGTGTTTATGGAAAATCAGAAGCAAATAGTTTATGGATCCTCATCCACTTGCTAATATTTTTAAAAGATCCATCTATGATGAACCAATTGCTAGTGAGTTGAGTGCACTAGATTATATTTATGAAGTTTTGCTTGAAATTCGTGAATTTGAAAATTGTGATGAAGTGTTAAAAGAAGAAATTTATGAAGTGATCCATGATAGCTCCTTGAATGAAAAACATGATTGCAATGATGTTATTATAAATTCTATTAATGTCAATTGTGCTAATAATATGCAAAACCCTAAGCTTGGGGATGCTAGTTTTTCTATGTCATGTACTTATTGCAATGATCATGATTGGGGTGATGATGCTTCTTATGATCTTGAAAAGTTATCTAAGCATGAATATGTTTGCTATAATATTGAAAGTGGGTTTGGAAGAGTGTCAACTTTAGTAAATAATGATCCCACTACTTTGGAGATTGATAAGTCTTATGAATTTTTTGATAAAAGTGGGTTTGGAGAGATCATGACTTCAGTTAATGTTAATCCTGCTATTTTGGAAGAGTGTCAACTTTGCATGCATGTGGATCATCTAGAGAATATGTTATGTGATACCTATATTGTTGAATTTGAATATGATCCCACATGTAATTATAATGAGAGTGGAAAAATATGGTTGTAGAAATTTTCATGTTACTAAATTAGCTCCCGTCATGTTGATATTGCTATTGTTTCTCTCTTCTTCCTTGCATATGCTTGTTTTTGCTTGTCTTGATAATTTGTTTGCTTATAAAATGCATATGCATAGGAAATATGTTAGACTTAAACTTGTTTTTCACATGCTACATGATGCTCCCTTCATGTTTCAATTGCTATCTTTCATGTGAGCATCATTAAAATTATCAATGCCTAGCTAGGGGCGTTAAACAATAACGCTTGTTGGGAGGCAACCCAATTTTATTTTTGTGTTTTTTTTGTTTTTGTTCCTGTTTTGAAATAAATAATTCATCTAGCCTCTGGTTAGATATGTTTTATTGTTTTAATTAGTGTTTGTGCCAAGTAAGACCTTCGGATAGCTTACGATGATAGTTGATTTGATCTTGCTGAAAATCAGAAACTTTTGTGCTCAGAAAAACAATTCTCATTTTAACAGAAGCATGATAAAATACTAATTATTCTTCTAGAAGATTAATATACAAATTGCCTCTGTTGTCCTAGTTTTTCAGAATTTTTGGAGTTACGAAAGTATTCGAGAGATGTAGATTACTACAGACTGTTCTGTTTTTGACAGATTCTGTTTTCTTTGTGTTGTTTGCTTATTTTGATGAATCTATGGGTAGTATCGGGGGGGGGGGTATGAACCATGGAAAAGTTGGAATACAGTATATGTTAGACCAATTTAAATAAACAATGAGTTCACAACAGTACCATAAGTGGTGATTTATTTTCTTATACTAACGAATCTCATGAGATTTTCTGTTAAGTTTTGTGTTGGGAATTTTTCAAGTTTTGGGTAAGGATTTGATGGACTATGGAATAAGGAGCGGTAGGAGCCTAAGCTTGGGGATGCCCAAGGCAGCCCAAGGTAATATTCAAGGACAACCAAGAGCCTAATCTTGGGGATGCCCCGGAAGGCATCCCCTCTTTCGTCTTTATCTATCGGTAACTTTACTTGAGGCTATATTTTTATTCACCATGTGATATGTCTTCTGCTTGGAGCGTCTTGTATGATATGAGTCTTTGCTTTTTAGTTTTCCACAATCATCCTTGCTGTACACACCTTTTGAGAGGGACACACATGAATCGTGATTTATTAGAATACTCTATGTGCTTCACTTATATCTTTTAAGCTAGGCAATTTTGCTCTAGTGCTTCACTTATATCTTTTTAGAGCATGGTGGTGGTTTTATTTTATAGAAATTACTGAACTCTCATGCTTCACTTATATTATTTTGAGAGTCTCTAAACAACATGGTAATTTTCTTTGGTTACGAATTTAGTCCTAATATGATAGACATCCAAGAGGGACATAATAAAAACTTTCATATAAAGTGCATTGAATACTATGAAAAGTTATTGTTTGGAGATATGAAGATGGTGATATTAGAGTCATGCTAGTGAGTAATTGTGAATCGGAGAAATACTTTTGTTAAAGTTTGTGATTCCCGTAGCATCCACGTATGGTGAACCGTTATGTAACGAAGTTGGAGCATGAGGTATTTTTTGATTGTCTTCCTTATGAATGGCGGTCCGGGACGAGCGATGGTCTTTTCCTACCAATATATCCCCCTAGGAGCATGCGCGTAGTACTTTTTTTGATGCCTAATATATTTTTGCAATAAGTATGTGAGTTCTTTATGACTAATGTTGAGTCCAAGGATTATACGCACTCTCACCCTTCTACCATTGCTAGCCTCTCTAGTGCCGCGCAACTTTTGCCGGTACCATATACCTATTATGGCATTTCCATAGCCATTCCAAGATATATTGCCATGCAACTTTCCATCGTTCTGTTTATTATGACACGCTTGATCATTGTCATATTGCTTTGCATGATCATGTAGTTGACATCGTATTTGTGGCAAAGCCACCTTTCATCATTTTTTATACATGTCGCTCTTGACTCATTGCACATCCCGGTACACCACCGGAGGCATTCATATAGAGTGGTATTTTGTTCTAGTATCGAGTTGTAACTAATTAAAAGTGTGATGATCTTCATTATTAGAGCATTGTCCCATGTGAGGCAAAAAATAAAAGAGAGGCTGGAGAAGCCAAACAAAAAAAATGAGAGAAAAGAGCGAAGGGGCAATGCTACTATCCTTTTTCCACACTTGTGATTCAAAGCAGCACCATGATCTTCATGATAGAGAGTCTCCTATGTTGTTACTTTCATATACTAGTGGGAATTTTTCATTATAGAACTTGGCTTGTATATTCCAACATTGGGCTTCCTCAAATTACCCTAGGTCTTCATGAGCAAGCAAGTTGGATGCACACCCACTTAGTTTCTTTTTGAGCTTTCATACACTTATAGCTCTAGTGCATCTGTTGCATGGCAATACCTACTCACTCACATTGATATCTATTTATCGGCATTTCCCTAGCCATTTGATATGCCTAGTTGATGTGAGACTATCTCCTTCTTTTTGTCTTCTCCACAACCACCATATTCTATTACACCTATAGTGCTATGTCCATGGCTCACGCTCATGTATTGTGTGAAAGTTGAAAAGGTTTGAGAACACCAAAAGTATGAAACAATTGCTTATTGCTTGGCTTGTCATAGGGGTTGTGCATGATTTGAATATTTTGTGTGATGAAGATGTAGCATAGCCAGACTATATGATTTTGTAGGGATAACTTTCTTTAGCCATGTTATTTTGAGAAGACACAATTGCCTTATTAGTATGCTTGAAGTATTATTGTTTTATGTCAATATTAAACTTTTGTTTTGAATCTTATGGATCTGAACATTCATGCCACAATAAAGAAAATTACATGGATAAATATGTTAGGTATCATTCCACATAAAAAATTCTGTTTTTATTATTTACCTACTCGAGGACGAGCAGGAATTAAGCTGGGGAATGCTTGATACGTCTCCAATGTATCTATAATTTTTGATTGTTCCATGCTATTATATTATCTACTTTGGATGTTTTATATGCATTAATATGCCATTTTATATTATTTTTGGGACTAACCTATTAACCTAGAGCCCAGTGCTACTTTATGTTTTTCCTTGTTTTTAGCTTCGTGGAAAGGAATAGCAAACGGAGTCCAAATGAAATAAAACCTTCGCAATGATTTTTCTTGTACCAGAAGACACCCATGAGACTTGTAGATCAAGTCAGAAGAGCCACGAGGCGGCCACAATGGTGGAGGGCACAACCAGGGGGTAGGGCGCGCGTCCCTACCTTGTGGGCCCCTCGGTGACCCCCCGACCTAGCTCTACCTCCTATATATTCACATATATGCCCAAACCACTAGAAGCATCCACGAAAACACTTTTCTACCGCCGCAACATTTTGTTCCCGCGAGATCCCATCTTGGGGACTTTTTTGGCATCCTGCGGGAGGGGATTCAATAACGGAGGGCATCTACATCAACTCTATTGCCCTTACGATGAAGCGTGAGTAGTTTACCTCAGACCTACGGGTCCATAGCTAGTAGCTAGATGGCTTCTTCTATCTCTTTGATTCTCAATACCATGTTCTCCTCGATGTTCTTGGAGATCTATTCGATGTAATCTTCTTTTGCGGTGTGTTTGTCGAGATTCGATGAATTGTGGATTTATGATTAGCTTATCTATGAATATTATTCGAATCTTCTCTGAATTCGTATATGCATGATTTGATATCTTTGTAATTCTCTTCGAACTATCAGTTTAGTTTGGCCGACTAGATTGGTTTTTCTTGCAATGGGAGAAGTGCTTAGCTTTGGGTTCAATCTTGCGGTGTCCTCTCCCAGTGACAGTAGAGGCAACGAGGCACGCATTGTATTGTTTCCATCGAGGATAAAAAGATGGGGTTTACATCATATTGCTTGAGTTTATTCCTCTACATCATTTCATCTTACTTAAAGCGCTAATTTGTTCTTCATGAAATTAATACTCTAGATGCAGGCAGGAGTCGGTCGATGTGTGGAGTAATAGTAGTAGATGTAGGCAGGAGTCGGTCTACTTGACACGGACATGATGCCTATATTACCTAATCATTGCCTTGGATATCATCCGCGCACCTTCTACGCAGACCGATCGCTTGATGGCGTCAAGCCGAGGGAAGGCATTGACCAGCCGCTTCACGAGTCCGAAGTAGCCGCCGGGTATAGCTTCTGTAGGCCATAGCCGGATTATTAAATCCTTCATGGCTAGTTTGGCCACCCTATGCAGCTCGACCAGCTGTTTTAGCTGGTCGCTTAAGGGCACTGGATGTTCTGGCGCAAGGTATTGCGACCAGAACAGCTTCTCCGTTGAGCTCCCCTCTTTGGCTCGGAAGAATTCCGTAGCATTAGAAACACTGCATGGCAGATCCGCAAACGCCCCTGGAGAACTCCAAATCCAGGTTAGCAAGAGATATCTCTTCTTCACATACTTGCTCTGCATAATAAAAGCCTTACCCGCCACAACTTTCTTGGCCTCTTGGATTTCCTGGAGGGCGCCCTGGGATTCGACCCGGGCCTCTTGTGCACTTTGATGAGCCTTGGCAAGTTCGGACTCTTGGTCCGCATTCTTGCGCTCCAAGGACTCGCATTTCTTCATGGTGTCCTGTAGCTCCTGCTGGACCTCACCGATCCTGGCCTCGTGCTTTTCGCGGGCGTCCTGTTCATCTACCGTCCTCTTCTAGGCTTCGGCCAGCGCTGCCTTGAGAGTTTCCACCTCGGACGCCGCTCCTACAAATTATCATACGATCAACACAAGCAATTCATATCTTGCTATATCTAAATAGGTGATTACATACCCTGCTTGTCCTCCAGCTGCTTTTTCACTCGACCGAGCTCTTCCTCAGCCTGCTCCAGACTCTGCCTCAGTCCGAAAACTTCGGCAGCATGAGAAGTCATGGCTAGCAGGGATGCCTGCTTATTCACATAGACATATCTGGTTAGTCTCCTGCGAAAAACTATTTGATCCTCAGTTCGGCTCTTCTTTCCGAACACAGGATAGAGTCTCAGGAGCTACTGTCTATACTGTGACTTTCTTTTCACAAATTGCATTGCTTACCTCAAAGCCTGTTAAAAGGCTTGTGCAGGCTTCGGTCAGTCTGCTCTTCATGGACTGAATCTTCTCAATCACCGCACCCATGAGGGTACGATGTTCCTCAACGATGGAATCACTTTGCAGCGCTTCCAATAGAGTATCTGGCGCCTCTAGTTGTACAGAGGACACTGGCAAAATGGGCACACCTCCTTCCTGTAAGTGCATCTAGTGCCACCGCTAGTTGGTTTTGGAGTATTGACGACAAACCTGGTTGAGGGACTAATGTGTTTATGAGAATTGCAGGATAACACAGGTAGAAGTCCCTCATTGATTCGGTTTTCCTACCGGAGATGACCCCTAAAAATGTATGAAGACATTGAAGACAAAGGTGATATGTGAAGACATTCACATTGAAGACTATGACAAGAGAAGACATCGCGTGAAGACTATGGAGCGTGAAGACTTAGTTGTTTCGTCGTTTCCTTTTCTTCTTTGTTGAGTCATAGGAACCACCGTACTGTTAAGTGGGGTCCAAGTGAACCAGTCAGAATGACTGAAGTGATGCTTAACCAAAATCCTATATCTTCGAGCGAAGATAATGAGAGCAAATCTTATCCAGAGTTGGATAAGTCACCTTTGCTTGTAGCCCAAGTAAAGTTGCTGTGTGTGTTTGAAATCTGACCGTTGGAACATGTGTCAGTTCCTTAGTGACCCAGGGTCATTTCGGACAACTCAGGTCGGGTTGCCTAGTGGCTATAAATAGCCCACCCCTTACACCATAAATTGGTTGGCTGCTCAAAGTTAGTACACAACTATTGTCGTTTTAGAGCAACCCACCTCGAAGCCTTTGAGAGAAATCCTTGCGAGGACAAAGCCCTAAACACCTAGAGCCAAAGAGTGTTAGGCATCACTGAAGTCTTCCTGTCTGTGTGATCTGAAGACTTATTACACTTGAGGACTGTCAATCCTCCAGCTGGTTAGGCGTCGCGTTCTAAGCATCCAAGAGTCATTGTGGATCGCCGGTGAATGAAGTCAGTGAAGGTTTGGAAGTCTACCTTGAAGACTTACCAGAGTGATTGGGCGAGGACTGGGTGTCCTTAGCTCAAGGGGAGTAAGGTGAAGACGCGGTCTTCTGAGTTAAATCTCAGCCTCCCTAACTAGACGTACAGTTGTCACAGCAACTGGAACTGGTCCAACAAATCATTGTCTTCAACGAGCCACTGGTTCTATCCTTCCCATCTCTTTATTTGCAGTTGGTCCTTGTGAAGTCATTGCATGTTTGCATTATCTTTTTGTCTTCACTGTGTGACTGCTTGTTCTGATTGGCTTCATACTATCTTCCATCCTGATCCATACTGCCTAGCTGCTATTAGTCTTTGTGCTTTCACTTCATTGAGTACTTGACTATGGCTTGCCTAGTGTAGTCTTCCTTCTGCTGCATGGTAATAGGTTTATTTCTATTGTTTGTCTTCGAAACTTCCATGTTTTGAAGACTTTCATAAAAATCTCCTATTCACCCGCCTCTAGTCGATCACTAGCACTTTCAATTGGTATCAGAGCAAGGTACTCCCTTGTTCTGTGTGATTTGGTTTAACCACCTGGAGTTTTAGCTATGTCGACTGCAGGGATAATCAAAGTCTCCGCTGCGTGCCCAGTCTTTGATGGAACTGAATATCCCTACTGGAAGAATAAGATGCGCGTGCATCTTGAAGCCATTGATGTCGACCTCTGGTATGTCATCAAGAATGGCGTCCCCAAGGCTGGTGAAGGTGTCACCACTGCTGATGTCAAGAAGTTTGTTCAACTGGATTCCACTGCCAAGAATATCATCTGTGGTCATCTGACCAAAGGGTAGTATGGCCGTGTGAGTGCTCTGGAAACCTCTAAGCTAGTCTGGAACAGGCTCTCCAAGGTCAACGAAGGCGTCTCAACCCAGAGAGATCAAAGGATTAGTGTCCTTCGCAACCTCTTCAACCGTTTCAAGAGAAACGACAATGAGAATGTTCAGCTCATGTTTGATCGACTCACTGACATCACAAATGAGCTTCAAGCTCTCGGCGCTACTGAGATCACCAAGCATGAAATCGTCAAGACACTTCTGAGATCACTTGACAGCTCGTTTGACACCCTAGCCCTGATGATTCAAGAACACCCTGACTTCAAGAGACTCGATCCGTTTGACATACTCGAAAGGCTCAACACACATGAGTTTCAGCTTTCTGAGAAAAGAGACATCTACGGTCCCAACTATGGCCGAACTCGTGCCTTGAAGGCAAAAGCTGTTTCCTCATCTGAAGAAGAATCTGACTGCAGTTCTCATGATCCTAAAGACATTGGAAAGGATCTTTCTATGCTTGTGAAGAAGTTCCAGAAATTCACCAAGAAGAAAGGATTCAGAAAGTCCTCACAATCCAGCTCAAGGAATGATGAAGCTTCTGCTCATGACTACAAGAAGAGAACATGCCACAAGTGCAAGAAACCTGGTCACTACATCTCTGAGTGTCCGCAATGGGACAGTGAGAACAACAAGAAGAAGAGGAGCAAGGAATATGATTCTGACGACAAGAAGAAGAAATACTCAAAGTCTTCTTCCAAGTCTTCCTCAAAGTCTTCATCACACAACAAGAGCTCATCTGGCAAGACTCGTGCGTTTGTTGGCAAGGAAATGGATTCAGAGGAGGAGTCTGCTTCTGAGGAGGCAGAGGTGGAGTATGAGGAGGAGTCTGATTCTGGCATTCCAAGTCTGGCTACAACCTACGTTGCCAAGTCCATCTTCAACACTAAAGACAATGACTTCGTCACCGACGCCGATGCTAATGACAAGGACAACTCCGCTCCCACCTACTGCTTCATGGCACGTGGTGCCAAGGTAAACTCATGCACTACTCACTATCAAACATCCAGTGAAGATGACTCTGATTGTGGTTCCAAACCCAGCTACAAAACACTTGCTAAAATTGCAACTGAACAACAGAAAGCTATGGAACATATTCAAAAACTGTTAGACAAAAGCGATGACTTGTTAGACGCTGAAATGACTCGATCTCAGTCCTTAATTGAAGACATAAAAAATCTTCATGTTAAATACGAGGAACTTGAAAGTCGTCATGAAACACTCTCAACAACTCATGAAAAGCTTTCCTATGATTATCTTCAAAGGAAGCAAGATCTTGAGAAATTGAGAGCGTCTCATGAAGATCTTCAAAAGGAAAACGAGTCACTTCGCGCCAAACAGATCAGTCCCGCTCAGGAAGGATTTGAACCACCATGTCTTAAATGCATTGAGCGTGATAATGCTACTTCTGTTGTTGGATGTTCTACTGCTGCTACTTTTGCAATATCTTCAACTGATGATGTGGTAACTAACCCCTCTGCTGAGGATGCCACTGCTATTGCTGATGAAAATGCTAGGTTGAAGACATTACTTGAAACAGGGATGTACAAAAGTCTCAAAGGGCATCAGACACTATGTGATGTCCTCAAAAGGCAGATTCTAAACCGAAACCCCAGGAAAGAGGGTGTTGGGTTCGAAAGGAAAATGAATGCTGATGGCTCTTACTGGAAACCTGAGCAGTACCCCAAAACCACATGGGTTGCTGCAAAGGAACCTTCAGTGGATCCATCCACCCTATCTGGCTTCATTTGTGCTAATCCCATCATCATTGATGAATCCTTTGATGCAAACTATAAACTGTTTAAAAATCAGAATGGTGAAGTGTTTGCCAGGTATGTTGGTACTAACTGCAGGAATGGGCCACCTATGAAGAAAGTATGGGTGCCGAAAAAGTGTCTGGAGAATCTTCCTGTGAATGTCGTCATGACACCACAAGTGAAGAAGACAAACCCCAGACCACATGCTTCATATGGTTCAAAGGCTTCATACAGACAGAGGACTCACTTGAGTCGCACTAACGCAAATGTTTTAAAAGGAAACCATACTCAGGTCTATGAATACGAGCGTGTTTCATCAGACCGCCATGTTCATAAGACCCAGAACTACTCTGCTTATTCTTATGAGTACTATTCTCCACCTGCAAGACTATTTGCTAGGGCTCCAAAGCCAAAGTTCTCAGATGCTGCACTTAGACTCATTGCTTCGAAGCCAGCCTTGAAGATGTGGGTGGCTAAGAAAGCTTAACTCTCTTTTGCAGGGAAAGGTCTCCAGCCAAAAATCAAATGCGTCTGAAGCTATTGCTGGGGACCTTAAACATCTTGTAGGGTGCAAGATCAAATGCCCAAATGGTCTTATTATGTATTTTGTTCATGAGTCGCTTGCTACTTGCCCTATCAGTCCTAACCTCAATCTAAGCTTTAATAATCCTCTTGCTCGTCAAATGTTTATGCTTCACAATGCTCTTCGTGAAGCCTATCTCCCTAACTGCACTGTAGGGTATGACACAAGCTGCTTCAGAATGGACTATTGATAGTGGATGTACTAATCACATGACTGTCAAGCGAAGTCTTCTCATGGACTCAACCTTACGTCCATCTGACAAAAGTCACATCACATTTGCTGACACTAGTAAAAGTAAGGTATTAGGTCTAGGTAGAGTTGCAATCTCAAAGGATCAGCACATGGATAAAGTGATGCTTGTTGAATCCCTTCGTTTCAACTTAATGTCCGTCTCAATGCTTTACGATTTGAACATGATTGTGATATTTGGAAAATATCGTTGCCTAGTTCTAATGGAATCTGACAAGTCTCTAGTCTTTGAATGGTATCGAAAAGATGATTTGTACATGGTAGATTTCTCAGCAGGACCACAGCTTGCCGTATGTCTTCTTACAAAAGCTTCATAATGCTGGCTCTGGCATCGGAGGCTAGGGCATGCTGGCATGAGGAACTTGCACACTCTTGCAAAGAAGAAGCACGTCCTAGGCATCGAGGGCGTCAAGTTCAAGAAGGATCACTTATGCGGTGCCTGCGAAGCTGGAAAGATGACGAGGGCCAAGCATCCCTCGAAGACAATCATGACAACAACTCAACCCTTCGAACTGCTACACATGGACCTCTTCAGCCCTACTCACTACTCAATCCTTACTACTACTGCTTGTCACTATGGCTTCGTCATTGTTGATGCTTATTCAAGATATACATGGGTGCATATAATCCTCTCTAAGACTAAAGTGCAGGATGTCTTCAGACGCTTTGCCAATCGAGCCATGAACAACTATGGCGTCGTGATCAAGCACATTAGAAGTGACAATGGCACTGAATTCAAGAACATCGGCCTCGACACTTATCTTGATACATTGGGCATCACTCGTGAGTTCTCAGCTCCGTACACGCCTCAGCAGAATGGCATCATGGAACGCAAGAACAGAACACTCATTGAGATGGCTTGGACGATGCTCGATGAATACAATACTCCAAGGAAGTTCTGGCCTGAAGCTATTGATACTGCATGCCATGTCATCAATCGTGTTTATCTTCACAAGCTTCTGAAGAAAACATCCTATGAACTCCTCACTGGTAAGAAGCCAAACGTCAGTTACTTCAGAGTATTTGGTGCCAGGTGCTGGATCAAGGATCCACATCACACTTCAAAATTTGCACCGAAAGCACATGAAGGTTTTATGCTTGGTTACAGAAAGGATTCGCACTCCTACAAAGTCTTCAACCTCTTTCACTATAAAGTGGTTGAAACTGTGGATGTGCGGTTCGATGAGACTAATGGCTCGCAAAGAGAGCACCTGCCAAATGTGCTAGATGAAATTCCACCCAGTGAATCAATCAAGCTTGTGGGAACTGGAGAAATCATACCATCTGAAGTACAGCCTGAAGAGGAACTTATCATCTCTGCACCTGATCAACCTGAAGACAATGCTCAGCCCGAAGACAATCCTTCAAACGATGACAATGATCAGCAAGAGAAAAATCTTCGTCCAGTTCATCCGCGTGTTGCAAATGAAGTACATATTGAGAAGATAATTGATAGCATCAATGCACTTGGTCCACTCACTCATTCAAGGGAAACACAACTAGCAAATTTTTGTGGACACTTTGCATTCGTCTCAATATCTGAACCCAAGAAAGTTGATGAAGCCTTCATGGAACCTGAATGGATTCAAGCTATGCAAGAAGAGCTTTAACAGTTTGAGCTGAATAATGTATGGGAACTGGTCAAGCGTCCTGATCCTCGTAAACACAATATCATAGGCACTAAATGGATATATCGCAACAAGCAAGATGAGCATGGTCAAGTTGTCAAAAACAAGGCTCATCTCGTTGCTCAAGGATACACTCAAGTTGAAGGAATTGACTTCGATGAAACATTTGCTCCTGTGGCTAGGCTTGAAGCTATACGCATACTGCTAGCCTATGCAAATCATCATAACATCCTTCTGTATCAAATGGATGTGAAGAGTGCCTTTCTCAATGGCAAGATTGAAGAATAAGTGTATGTTGCACAACCGCCTGACTTTGAAGATCCAAAACATCCTGATATGATTTATAAGCTCAACAAGGCACTATATGGCCTCAAACAAGCCCCTCGTGCTTGGTATGACACACTCAAAGACTTCTTGAAGAGCAACGGCTTCAAACCTGGTTCCCTGGATCCCACACTCTTCGTGAAGACATATGATGGTGAACTGTTTGTGTGCCAAATATATGTGCATGACATTATCTTCGGCTGCACTAATCAGAAATACAGTGATGAGTTTGGATACATGATGCAAGAGCAATATCAGATGTCCATGATGGGTGAGCTGAAGTTCTTCCTTGGTCTTCAAATACGGCAGCAACGCAACGCCATCTTCATATCTCAAGAGAAATACCTCAAAGATTGCCTGAAGAAGTTTGGAATGCAAGACTGCAAGGGTTATACGACGCCAATGCCTACCAAGAGTCATCTAGATTCTGACGCCAATGGTAAAGAGTTCGATCAAAAGGTATACCGCTCCATGATTGGTTCTTTGCTTTATCTATGTGCATCTAGGCTAGATATCATGCTTAGTGTTTGCATGTGTGCCCGATTCCAAGCGGCACCAAAGGAATCACATCACTTAGCTATGAAGCGAATTCTTCGATATTTGGCTTACACTCCAACACTAGGATTATGGTATCCAAAGGGCTCGGAGTTTGATCTAGTTGGATTCTCGGATGCTGATTATGCTGGTGACAAGGTGGATCGCAAGTCTACATCAGGCACATGTCACTTTCTGGGACGATCACTTGTATGTTGGTCTTCAAAGAAGCAGAACTATGTATCTCTCTCCACTGCTGAATCTAAATACATTGCTGATGGATCTTGCTGCGCTCAGCTTCTATGGATGAAGCAAACACTCATAGACTATGGTATTCATCTGAAGCAAGTGCCACTCTACTGCGACAATGAAAGTGCCATCAAGATCGCCAACAACCCAATTCAGCACTCGAAGACAAAGCACATTCAGATCCATCATCACTTTCTCAGAGATCATGTCATGAAGGAAGATATTGATATCATTCACGTCAACACTGAAGAGCAACCGGCAGATATCTTCACAAAGTCCTTGGATGAGAAAAGGTTTTGCAAGTTGCGGTGTGAGCTAAATATCTTGTAATCCTCAAATGTCCTGTGATCATGCACACATCCTAACACTTATGCATGTTGATGACTTAGATGTGCAAACACACGAAGTAACGTATATCTTCAACTGAAGACTTACACTCTAAGTGTGAATACATTAACGCAGAATTTGACTTCGGAGCACCACGATAATTGTGTGCCGTGTCTGGGTCTAATACTTCCTATACGGTGGGTAACGCCACCACCAAACTTTTGTTTAGAATACTTTCTGCTGGCGTTACATTTGCAAAGTCTTCGCATTTGGTTTGTCTTCAATGTTAACATGGCTTCATGTTTATCTTTAATATATTGATTTGGTTTCTGTCCTCTACAGCATTCACTTATAGCTATGTCTTCTAGTTGAATCTTTTGAACTAAGTGAATGTGATCGGACCCTAACCTTTCTATGCTCCCGTCTCAAATCTACCTATCCAAATCATATGCATTCTATTGAAACTGTCGAATGTCTTCTCTACGTCCTTGTCAGCAGAAGATACGGAGACAAACATTAATTTGTTTTCAATGCTCAATCCTTTTTGCCTGAAACCCGGAGAAGCAGGAACGACAACCCGACAATCCAGGTGTACGTGGGAACGTGTAACAACCTCTGATGTGTTGCATGATCACCACATGTCCTTCAGATGTGAACCGCCAGGGGCACCTGCGTAATAACGCTGTGCCGTCCCTGTCCCTATAAATACACGCCTCACCCTAGTCATTATCTCTTCTTCCACTTCTCTCTCGCACAAACCCTAGCGCCACCGCTAGCCCTCGACAACGCCGGCGACAAAGCGCTTAGCTGCCGCGACCTCACCAACGCCGTCCTCACGCCGGCCGCGGACATCGTCTTCTCCGCCGTCGCCGTAGGTGTCCTTCGTTGCCAAGTTAGGGCACGGAAGACCGAACTGCTCGGCCTCATCTCCTGCTCCGTCTAGCAGTTCCTCAAGTGGTAAATAAAAACTCCTTTTACAGTCTTTTTGATCCAATAGATTCATCCTTTTCAACCACAAGTGGTTTCTGTTGCTACAAAGTTGGATCTATCCTATTCTGTATCTCATAGCATGCCTAGTATGTTCACTTATGCTTCATAAAATAGTTAGATTCCTCACTTGTACTTATTCATGGATTCGTACAAATCCGGAACCAAGTCTCTACATATGTGTGAATGTCTTCGTACTATGAGGTCAATGTCTTCTAAACTGATTTATATTCAAAATCTTCTAAGAATGCATATGACCTCTTCCCCTTCCCTCGCATCTCTAATGCTATCATAGGTACATGTCCGTGGGAGAATCCCTTGGTTCTCATAGTCTGCATTCATTTACAGAATTCTTACAGCATCACATAAATTCTCCTGAAGCCAGTTTCTGTCTAACCAGTAGGCGGAAGACTTTGACAGTGTTGAAGCCCTTCAGTCGAAACTTCATGGCAAAAGAGAAATTAGCAAGGAAGGGTGGCAGAGAGCGCCATGGGGGTACATCAATGGACCTGCCTGAAGATCTCTATGAACTATACAAAACTGACCCCGAAGAAAGCTATGGTCAGCACAAGACACGAATCCAATGGATTCGAAGATACTGGGCCGAGCAATGGTTCAAGTACAGATTCGTCACCAAGGAGTATGCTGAAAAGAATGCTCTCTCGCGTCCTTGGGGAGATATTCTCTATAAAAATCTTCAACCCAAGACCAGAACTGAAGCCATTGCTCAAGGATTTTACCCTTGCATGGTCCGAGGGCCACAACCTACTGATGCCAACCCATCGTCATTGCTATGGTGTCGAGATGACAATCTGTTCACGTGCAACTATCAGTCTGCAAAGAACTCGGCCAAGGAAAACAAGAAGTCATTGGGATTAGACTTCAACCCAGGCCCCTCTACGCCACGTGCTGATGGCACACACGAAGCTGAACCCAATCTTGTTGGGCCCTTCTACAACTTAGAAGGTCTCATCACTCATATTCAGGTTCAAGCGGCAGCCGTGGACCACTCTGCAGATGACACTAATTCTGACGAAGCGCCTGCGCCACCGAAGCCTGTGAAGCAAAATAAACCAAAGGCTTCAAAGCCCTCCTCTGCACAAAAGGTCTCACGGGCGAAGCCTCTGGCCACTGCACCTCCTGAAGCCAATGTATAGTCTGAAGATCTCTCTCGCATCTCCAAGTCTGACAAGTTGAAAAAGCCCATGCAACCAACTGGTCAAGCATTGACCCCTGCTGCTGTTTTGAGAAACGAGAATGATGCCATTGATCTGTCTAGCGATGACGATCTTGGCGATGATGCTCTTGAGCAATTGATAAAGAGCAAGCAAGAGGCAGAAATCTTCAATGATCTTCCCCTCTTTGATGTGGAAATCCTGTACAAATTTATTGATGAGTGGTTTGACAGCCCAGACCTTAGTTTTGATGATCTTTAGCTCCCAATTGGTCTCAGCATCTCCTTCCATGGAGCCATTGCTCCTGAGATGGCTCTTGCACAGAAGATTGGTGAGCTAAACCACAAGATTGATTATGAAAAGGCTCAGTTAAAGAAGCACATGGCCAAGCTCAATGTTGAAGACATTCAAAACTTCAAGGTCATGATGCATGAGCTCAAGGAGGCATTCCACAAGAAACAAGAAGAAGCAAAAGGTTCTCGTGAGCGCATGAAGAATCTTGCTGCCAAATGTGTTCAAGGCTACAATGAAGCTGAAAAGTGCAAGGCTTTGGGGCGACCAGGCATCGACCCCAGAATGGCTGCCAAGAAGAAGAAGAAGCCAGCTGTGGCCGAACCAGAAGCATCAAGGCAGGAAGAACCTCGCATTGTCTTCCCGGCCAGTATGACAGGCTCGAAGCCAAAGGTCCCCACAGTGGCTTCGGAGTTCAAGAAAACGAGAGCAGCTGAAGCCGAAGCCAGAAAGCGCAAGACCAAAGCCACCACTGATGATGCTCCACCAACCAAGAAAAGAAAAACAAAGAAGAGAGACCGGGCTGCTTCAATAGAGCCACTTGTCGTCGAACCAATTTCTGTTGCTCGTCCTCCCTCTACACACCAAGAACGTCGTTTGGTAGTTCATGAGCCTGCTTCCACAGAGGCTCCTGAAGCTGAAGAGAATCCAGCTATTGACCCCCCCGCGGCTGAGGACATTGGTCATCAAGACAATGTTGAAGATGATGAAGTCCTTCCTCAGATCAAGCTCAATTTGGTATCATCGCCTGTTCTCACAAACATCAAACTCATCAGCATTGGTCATCCATTGACGCTAATTGCTCAGGATGACTCATGGGCTGATAACCCACAAGAATCCCCTCGTGATGAAGAAACACCAGTTACTCCCCCAACCCAGGTCACCACTCCGGTGATTGACAATGAAGACTTTGAGGCCCAACCAACTCCATGTCCACAGGCTTCGCCAGTGTTTCGCAGGTTTCGCAAAGGACCAAGGCCATAGGTCACTTTGTCAAGTGTTCCAGAAGGAGAAGAGCGCCAATCCGTTTCACGCGAAGTCTTTCCTAAAGCCTCTCCTGCTGCGAACATTCCTGAATCAGAAGCCAAAGCGGCTGAAGATATTCCAGCTGCATCAGCCGATGACCAAGAAGAGGAACCAAGAGAAGAAGAACGTGTTGCTACACCCCCGTCCAACCCTGAAGTTGTTCTCGAGGAGAACGTGTCCGACCCTCCAACTCCCGAAGTGGAGGTTACCGATACTGAGCGGCCACCAAGCTCAACACTGAAGCCAATGACGTTGTCATGGCTGAAGCTAATGTGGCACCTAAAGCTAATGTAGTGCCAGATGTCGCTGCACCTGATGCAAATCTGCAGCTTGAAGCCAATGTCTCTGCTCCTGTACCACCTCCCAGGCCACACACCATCGAGCAAGCATATGATCGTGGTCAGCTTGTTACCGTCCGCTGGCCAATTCTGGTTCCTCCTCCTGCTCCCGGACCTCAATTTGCCTATCATGTGGAGCACAGGCCTCAGGTCCAGAAGCCAAAGCCAAGGCTACCATGGTTTCCAGGTACTGCAATGTCACAAGGATCGTTTAATCTGAATGTATTCAAGGCACACAACACATTCTCTGACAGTGACAAGAATCCCTACACAAGGCCAAGAATCTCCTCAGATCGATTCTGGAGTTATCAACAGTGAAGCTACTATTCCTGCATCTTGTACAATCAGGGGCGCATCTTCCCACATACGCGTCTTGATTGTGAAGCCATTGCTGGACTGCCATGCCTTGAAGAAGCCCTTGACTGCTTCCGTGATGCAGGTCTGCTCAACTTTGTGACTGCCAAGGAACACTGGAATGAAGAACTTCTGCTTCAATTCTATGCTACCCTCCACATTCGTGGGTACAACAGGGATCCGAAGACTTGGATCCTTGAGTGGATGATGGGCGATGTCCATCATGAAGCTAAAGCCCAAGACATCATTGAGCTTACAGCCCTGCCCACTCCTGGCGAATATTATGAACCAGGTTGTCAACAACACTAGAATGCTTTGGAGAGCATTTTCCAGAAGCCAGAGCCTAACATGAGCCAAATGCTGAGCATGATGAAGCCTCTGCCACGCGACGCTGAATACCTAACGGAATTCTTTGTCGAAGACCTAGAGTATCTGCCCCGCACCATTTACCATATCATCAGAAAAACTCTATGGCCTGTCAAAGGACATTCATCTGCAGCGAAGCTTGAAGGAGCAATAAAGACTTTGATTTTCTATATCTTCAATGGCATTAGCTTCAATGCTCAAGACTTCTTCATCTGGCAGTTGGCTGCATCTGGCTTCGACATCTTTGGTCTGAAGTTCTATGCTCCATGGGTAATGCGTCTTATCAAGCTTCACTCTGCCTTCAACTATCAGCCGTCTGCGCGCAATCATCTAGTATTCTTGCCAGAGGTTGATCTGTGTGTTGAAGCTATTTACCCAGAGCCTGCAAAGGAGCCATTTTATCTTCACAATGTTGATTGTCAAAGCTTCACCCAGCCCATTAAAGGAGTTCAGGCCGTCTCTCGTGTTTTTCCCTTGGCTGGCAACACACGTGCCCCTCGCACCCAAACTGAAGCCACTTCAAGCAGCATTGCCCAAAGGCCTCAGAAGCGATCTCATGTTCTCAGTGACCGAGAGCTTCTCGCCGCTCTACATCAGAAACAGGATAAACATCATGACTGGCTTAAGCGTCAGATGCACAGCCTCTTGGTGGACGTCAATCGCATTCGCAATCATGCCACCAAGAATGCTTTTGTTACACATGAAACTTGTCGGAGGTCCTGGAAGAGTTTGACATTACTCACTGCTGAAGCTGATCTTCAAGACGATGGCTTCACAGAAAGATTCAAGTTTGACTCAACTCCTCCAAGGAATGCTCACTTACGTCAGACTCCCTCACATGAAGACTCTGACTATTCTTCTTCAGCTGCAACAGTCAATGCCAAAGTCATAGATGATCAAGATGATGCTACCTCACCACCTCCAACTTCAGCATGTGTCGACACTGCACCAAGTTCTTCTGCACCACCGGACCTCAACGACGACCCTGCTACTTCGCCTACTCCTCATGGGAACGAGTAGAAGCTCTATGTCTTCAAACCTTTTTGGTCCTTATTGACAAAAGGGGGAGAAGCATATGAGTTGATAGTCTTCAAGAGGGTCCATATGGGTGGTTGCTATACTTTTGCCAAGTGCTTACAACTCTCGCTTTTGATACATTTGGTTCGTTTTGGAGTTGTAACACTTAAACTTGATGGTCGTCTGCTACCTTTTTGACACTATGTGATGCGATGATAAATTCCGCATGTGCGATGATAAATTCTGCATGAAGTCATTTTGCAGACGTCCATTCTTCATTATGCATGTCATTATATTCGATATATCCTTTCATGCATGATGAATTGTCTTCATAAGTAGAAGAGGAGCTCCGCAAGTACAACCTGCCATGCGCATTTGCATTCAAAAGCAAAATACTTATATGCACATCTTCAGGGGGAGCCTTTCTGCTACTTACGAAGACAATACCTAAATCCTTTACAATTTCACATACTTTTATCCCCGTTGAAAACTTCAACCAGTTTGTCATCAATCACCAAAAAGGGGGAGATTGTAAGTGCATCTAATACCACCCCTAGTTGGTTTTGGAGTATTGACGACAAACCTGGTTGAGGGACTAATGTGTTTGTGAGAATTGCAGGATAACACAGGTAGAAGTCCCTCATTGATTCGGTTTTCCTACCGGAGATGACCCCTAAAAATGTATGAAGACATTGAAGACAAAGGTGGTATGTGAAGACATTCACATTAAAGACTATGACAAGAGAAGACATCGCGTGAAGACTATGGAGCGCGAAGACTTAGTTGTGTCGTCGTTTCCTTTTCTTCTTTGTTGAGTCATAGGAACCACCGTACTCTTAAGTGGGGTCCAAGTGAACCAGTTAGAATGACTGAAGTGATGCTTAACCAAAATCTTATGTCTTCGAGCGAAGACAATGAGAGCAAATCTTATCCAGAGTTGGATAAGTCAGCTTTGCTTGTATCCCAAGTAAAGTTGCCGTGTGTGTTTGAAATTTGACCGTTGGAACACGTGTCAGTTCCTTAGTGACCTAGGGTCATTTCGGAAAAATCAGGTCGGGTTGCCTAGTGGCTATAAATAGCCCACCCCTTACACCATAAATTGGTTGGCTGCTCAGAGTTAGTACATGACTTTTGTCGTTTGAGAGCAACCCACCTCGAAGCCTTTGAGAGAAATCCTTGCGAGGACAAAGCCCTAAACACCCAGAGCCAAAGAGTGTTAGGCATCACTGAAGTCTTCCTGTCTGTGTGATCTGAAGACTTATTACACTTGAGGACTGTGAATCCTCCAGCCGGTTAGGCATCACGTTCTGAGCATTCAAGAGTCTGTCGGATTTCGGGTTCCGGCAGACCCTTGAGGTTCGAACACTGGGTGCACGCGGAGATCTCGCTTCCTACCTACCTGCACCCCTCCGCCTCGCTAAGATCTAAGCTATGGAAAGAACAACACAAGAGACACAGGGTTTATACTGGTTCGGGCCACCGTTGTGGTGTAATACCCTACTCCAGTTTGTGGTGTGGTGGATTGCCTCTTGGGCTGATGATGATGAATGATACAAGGAAGAACAGCCTCGCGAGGGTCTGTTCTTGGCTGGGGCAGTGAACTGCTGGGAGGAGTTCAGCCACCCTTCTCTCTCTCTCTCTGATTGTCTTTCTCCGATTCAACCTCCTATCGAAGCTCTCCTCTTCACCCCTCCGAACCCCTTTTCCTGGGGGGATGGCTAGTCCTATTTATAGAGGCCCTAGTCCTCTTCCCAAATATCGAGCGGGAAGGGAGACAACAATGGCGGGCTAATTTGAAGGGGGACAGCTAGTACTCGCTACCCTGACAAAAGTAGTCTTCGCCTGCACAAAGCTCTGGTGGTGACGACGTCTTGGGCTCCACGATGACCTCCGTCTTGCAGTCCTTCTGGTCTTGGTCTTGTTGCACCGAAATGGCAACCTTTGCCTGACGCCTCGGTACTCCGCGGCTGCACTTGCCCCCTTTGCACCAAAGAGGAAGGGAGGACACTGCGCGGGCTGGCACCCGCCTGGCGCCCTTGGTCGTCATGGCTTGCGTCATGGGAACCTCGTGAGGTACCCCGCCTTGATCTCTCCGCCTCCTCGTGAGCCAGCCTGATGAGGCCGCGCCCGAGGAAGCTCCGTGTCGTCCGCCCCGCGAGGCTTGGCCCCTCGCGAGGGTCTTGGGTCTGTGTTGATGAAGATGGGCCATGCTGGACCCCCCCGCTGAGCCACGCCGCAGGCCACAGGCAGGCAAGTCTGGGGACCCCCGTTCCCAGAACACCGAAAGTAGCCCCCGGGCCCAAGGCGCGCCCGGACTTGGCCGTGCTGGGAGGCGGAAGGGCAAGAGCGAAGCGCCGCGGGCCCAAACAGCTTGCGGCCTTGGGCGCCGCGTGGCAGTTGAGTAGACGTGGGCGCCTCAGCAACCGCGCGAGTTGATAAGGGAGCGGCATCTGCCTAGGCTTCGCTTTTTGCTTTCTCCGGTAGCTGCTCAGATCCCCTTTCTTACGCCACTCCTTCCTTCCTCCAAAATCTCCAGATCTACTCCGACCGCGTGACCTAGGAAGCCATGGCGCCTCGTCAGTCCCCGGCCGGAGCTTGGTACTCGTCTGCCCTGGACTCGCCAAACGTGTCGGAGGCGAGCCTTGCCCGGTTGCGCCGGATGGCGGCGGTGCAGGGCATCAACGGGGCGAAGGCACTCAAGGCCGGCTCCGCCACCCCGGAAGGCCAAGGGAGCACCTTCTATCCGTTCTTCGTAAGTGCCATTGCCACCGGCCTGGTGCCTCCCTTCTCTGAGTTCTTATTCTCCGTCCTCCGCCATTACAAGCTACAGGCTCTGCATCTCCACCCCAACTCCGTCCTTCTCCTGGCAATCTTCACCTATTACTGCGAGGCTCACATAGGGGTGCAGCCCTCAGTGGCCTTGCTGCGCCACTACTTCTACCTCCGGACCTCTCGCGGTCCTGCTTCCGCGTGCGCGAGCTTCATCGTGTACGGTGGCGCCATTGCCATCTTGAACCCTGGGAAAAGGATTGAGGACTTTAGGAGCAAGTGGGTCTTGGTGGATGCTGGGCGCATCCACCCTCGGCTGATCTTGCCCACGGAGCAGCCCACGAGCTCCAGCGATTGGGGTCGAGCTGAGCTCGCGGACCCCCGCGCGAAGCTGGTGCTGGAGAAGATGGACGCGGATCTGAGGCCGGCCAACATGGCGGCGGCGAAGCTGACTGGCACGTCGCTGCTGAGGGAATTCCTAGAGCACCAGCTGGCTCCGCTTCAGCGGTACTCACTTCCGATGTGGAGGCCCCATCCGAGCCCCGCGGCCTGGGCCGATGGAGATCTGGCTGCGGTCCTCCAATCTCTGGTCGGGGGCGATGTGGCGAGGTTGGAAGGCACTCCTACGCCCTTGTTCCAACGCGACGACTGGGAGCAGGTAGTGGAGTCCATGCCCGTCTTCAACGGAGATGGGCCCGTGCCCATGGAAACTCCCGAGGAACCGGTGGACGTGCCCTCCGACGATTCCAGCGAAGAGGAGGAAGGAGGGGAGCGGGAAAGAGGGCCTGACTCCGAGGCGACTGACGGAGAGTCGAGGGCTCCCCTCTCCCGGCGCAGGTCCCGTGTTCTCCGCCTCTCTCCGAGCGATGACGAAGAGGATGACGACGAGGATGACGGTTAGCAGGACGGCGGGAGCTTGCCCCCGATCCCGAAGAAGGACAGGACCGGGCTGATCTCCCGCGGGTCTACCCCGGCCCCGAGGCAGACCGCAGACGCACCTTCCGCTTCCAAGCTTCCCGAGGTTGACCCTTCCAGCCGGCTTTCAGGTTTCAAATTTGGCCGGAGGCCGCCCGAGCTCACTGCCGACGACCCGTAAGCGTTTGATCCTTGTCTTTATTTCTTGTCCTACTTCTGAGGCTTGACGTCCGCATCTCTTGGATAGGCTGGCGCCCGTAGCAAAGAAACCGAAGGGAGCTCCTGAGGTTCCACCCATGGCAGCGCCTCTGCCTGCGAAGGAGGGTGACCGCAACGCACGGGCTTCTCCTGCCCGGTCGTCCTCGCGAGGCCAGGCTGAGCCGGCTGGGGCGAGCTCAGCCCCCATGGCCCATGTGACTCCCGAGGTGTCCTTGCCTGCCACCGCCACCTCAGCCGTTGGGGCGCAGCAGACTCCGCCTCAGGACGTTGTGTCCGCGCTGCCGCCTTCTCCTCCTACTCCACCGGCTACTATCTCTCTGACTCCTTCTGCCGTTCTGGGCCATGTTGCTGCTAAGCTGGACCGACTGCGGCAGGATCTTCTTGGCGCCGACCCTCGCTTGGTGGCCGTGCGCTTGGAGCTGGCTTCAGGATGGGTTCGCTCCGATGCTTCGATTCGGGCGGCGCTGGTCCAGGCCTCGACGGCTTGCGATGAGGAGAAACAGGTCGTTCTTGAGGCGAAGGCTGCTCGTGACGCAGCCCTGGGGGAGGTGGTCGACGCCCGTGGTCGCTTCCTTCATCTTGACATCGCGCACGCCGTTGGAGAAGGCTGAGATGATGGCCTCTTCAGTCACCCTGGGAATCTTGAGGCGTGCGTTGTTGAAGCACTGGATGTACTTCTGCAGGGTCTCCTCGGGTTGTTGCTTGATGCGGTGCATGTCGCTCACGGTGGGTAGCCGGTCGCGAGTACCTTGGAAGTTGGCGATGAAGCGGGTGCGCATCTCGTCCCAGGAGGAGATCGTGCCTGGAGCCAGGTCAGGAGCCAGGTGCGGGCCCCGCCCTTGAGCACCATGGGAAACCAGTTCGCCATGACCTTATCGTCTTCGTTGGCAGCTTCGATGCCCAGCTCGTAGAGCTGGAGGAACTCCACAGGGTCAGCCGTGCCATCGTAGCGAGGAGGCAGGTCTGGCTTGAACTTGCCGGGCCACGCGACACGGCGGTGAAGGCACGGCAGCCTACTGTGGCCACGGGAGGTCGTAGGTTACGGAGAGCTTGGTCTTGCATGTCCCCATGTGCTGCAGCTGGGTCTTGACGTGCGGGAGCAGGAGCATGGTCGCGAGGTGCTAGAGCAGGGAGCGCCCGGGCAGCTTCTTGCGGGCGAGGGACTTCCTGGCAGCTCTGCTCTTGGTGCGCTGGCACCTGACGGAGCAGGTTCCGCCCTAGGGCCACGCGCCTTGGAGCCATGGCACCTTCTTGAGGAGGAGGCGGCCGGGGCGCCGCCGGAGCTTCGTCGCCCGCACGGGGCGGGGTGCGGTGCAGCGGAACGGACGGCGCAGGAGAGCCCCCTGCGGCGCGGACGAGCTCGGTGACGTGGTCGAGCCATTCTTTGTAGACATCATCGTCGGGGCGGTAGCGCAGGAGCTCGTTCGCCGTGATGAGTGCAGCTCGAGCCTCCGTGGTTGCGCGGAGCGTGCGGGACGAAGAACCAGCCGGGGGGAGCGAGGGAGTTGCGGTGCGGCCGTCTTGCCGCACGGACGGATGCTGAGGCGATGTTTGTTGCTCGTCCCCCGCCGGGCCGGTGGCGGCGTTGACGGCAGGTGACGGGGAACGGTGAGGACGCCCGCCGACAGGAGCCGTCTGGGCGAAGTGGGAAGTGAGAGCGGCCCGGCGCTCGGCGCGGACCCGACGAGCGTCAGACATGGGTGCGATGGTCGGAGGAGAACAGGGTGGTGGGAGACGAATTCCGGCGCACCCATACCTGGCGCGCCAAATGTCCGATTTCGGGTTCCGGCAGACCCTTGAGGTTCGAACACTGGGGTGCAATCTCGCTTCCTACCTACCTGCACCCCTCCGCCTCGCTAAGATCTAAGCTATGGAAAGAACAACACAAGAGACACAGGGTTTATACTGGTTCGGGCCACCGTTGTGGTGTAATACCCTACTCCAATTTGTGATGTGGTGGATTGCCTCTTGGGCTGATGATGATGAATGATACAAGGAAGAACAACCTCGCGAGGGTCTGTTCTTGGCTGGGGCGGTGAACTGCTGGGAAGAGTTCAGCCACCCTTCTCTCTCTCTCTGATTGTCTTTCCCCGATTCAACCTCCTATCGAACCTCTCCTCTTCACCCCTCCGAACCCCTTTTCCTGGGGGGATGGCTAGTCCTATTTATAGAGGCCCTGGTCCTCTTCCCAAATATCGAGCTGGAAGGGAGCCAACAATGGCGGGCTAATTTGAAGGGGGACAGCTAGTACTCGCTAGCCTGACAAAAGTAGTCTTCGCCTGCACAAAGCTCTGGTGGTGACGCCGTCTTGGGCTCCACGATGACCTCCGTCTTGCAGTCCTTCTGGTCTTGGTCTTGTTGCACCGAAAATGGCAACCTTTGCCTGACACCTCGGTACTCTGCGGCTGCGCTTGCCCCTTTTGCACCAAAGAGGAAGGGAGGACACTACGCGGGCTGGCACCCGCCTGGCGCCCTTGGTCGTCATGGCTTGCGTCATGGGCACCTCGTGAGGTACCCCGCCTTGATCTCTCCGCCTCCTCGTGAGCCAGCCTGATGAGGCCACGCCTGAGGAAGCTCCGTGTCATCCGCCCCGCGAGGCTTGGCCCCTCGCGAGGGTCTTGGGTCTGTGTTGTTGAAAATGGTCCATGCTGGGGCCCCCCTTGAGCCACGCCGCAGGCCGCAGGCAGGCAAGTCTGGGGACCCCCGTTCCCAGAACGCCGGCAGAGTCATTGCGGATTGCCGGTGAACGAAGTCTGTGAAGGTTTGGAAGTCTACCTTGAAGACTTACCAGAGTGATTGGGCGAGGACTGGGTTTCCTTAGCTCAAGGGGAATAAGGTGAAGACGCGGTTTTCTGAGTTAAATCTCAGCCTCCCTAACCAGACGTACAGTTGTCACAGCAACTGGAACTGGTCCAACAAATCATTGTCTACAATGAGCCACTGGTTCTATCCTTCCCATCTCTTTATTTGCAGTTGGTCCTTGTGAAGTCATTGCCTGTTTGCATTATCTTTTTCTCTTCACCATGTGACTGCTTGTTCTGATTGGCTTCATACTCTCTTCCATCCTGATGCATACTGCCTAGCTGCTATTAGTCTTTGTGCTTTCACTTCATTGAATACTTGACTATGGCTTGCCTAGTGTAGTCTACCTTCCACTGCATGGTAATAGGTTTATTTCTATCATTTGTCTTCGAAACTTCCATGTTTTGAAGGCTTTCATAAAAATTGCCTATTCACCCCCCTCTAGTCGATCACTAGCACTTTCACTTCTGACAAAGGAAGTTGCTTGCCGTATTCCGGAGCCGTATAGGTCTCCGGGACCGTATTCGGCTGGGGGCCGAATTGGACATGGCCCCCATCGCCAGTATCCATGGGGATCTGCTCCCCCATGTGTCCGGCGGCCGAGGTCTCACCCTCTGGCGCCTTCCTGATGGCCTCCTACGTCTCTCCCTGGCCTGGGATCCTTCGGGACAACACCTCGGTGTCATCCATGGCCCTGGGAGAGGAGGCCGCCGGAAGGGACCCGCTGTCCATCACCTTCGGGTCCAGCGAGTTCCCCAAAGATGAGGATCGCTCAAGGGTGGAACGAGCCGGACTGCAAGTTCATTATTGGACATGTTAAAATTATGAAGTAAAGAGGCTGATATATGAATGCATCAGGGTCTTTGGATACTCACGATTCGGCCAGGGGCTTATCTCAAGGGTGCCATTCTAGGCTGCTATCGATGTCCCACACAGAGCTATCCGCGAGGGAGGCTTTCCCATTCTTGGAAACCTCCGCTTCCAAATCTGTGGAGGCCGCCCTCTTCTTTCCCCCCTCAGGGAGGGGAGAGTTTCTTTCTTCTTCCTCTTCCTCCTCCTCGTCATCTCTGGCGGTGGAGGAGTGAGTTTCCGCATCTTCGAACGCCATGTCCGAAGTACCCTTGGGACGGAGGCCACCTCTGGTCCCCTTGGCCTTCTTCTCCGGCGCCTTGTAGGGTGCCGGAACCAGCATCTTCGTCAAAAGTGGGATGGTCGGTTCCTCGCGCAGCGGAGCCAGACACTAAATCCGCTCCGCCTTCTTTGTCTAACCCTGAAAAACAAATAGGGAAGTTCGGACATCCTCCTTGAGTAAGCAAGTAAGGGATATATCTTGAAACACGGAAAACTTACTGAACTGGCGGGATGGGCCAGGTCGTACCCATGGTCCTCGGTCGTCTTCAGCCACGTCTCATTGGCCTTGAAAAGGACCTTCCAGATATCTTCGTGCGTAGTTCCGAAGAACCGTTGCAAGGTCTTGTGCTCGGCCGGATCGAACTCCCATAGGTGGCAAGACCGGTTTTGGCATGGAAGGATCCGGCGAACGAGCATCACCTGAATCACATCGACAAGCTTGACGTTCTTGTCCATCATGCTCCTGATGCGCATCTGAAGCATTGTCAGCTCGTCCGACGAGGACCAATCCAGGCCCTTCTCTTGCCAGGAGGTAAGCCGCATTAGGGCACCGGATTTGAATTCGGGAGCCGCGGCCCACGTAGTGTCGCGGGGCTCTATGATGTAGAACCACAACTTCTACCACCCCTTGACAGTCTCCACGAAGGTGCCTTTGGGCCATGGGATGTTGGACATCTTGCTCACCATTGCACTTCCGCACTCTGCGTGTTGGCCGCCCACCACCTTCGGTTTCACATTGAAGGTCTTCAGCCACAATCCGAAGTGGGGTGGGATGCGGAGGAAAGCCTCACACATGACGATGAATGCCGAGATAGTGAGGAAGGAATTTGGGGCCAGATCATGGAAATCCAGCCCATAGTAGAACATGATCCCGCGGACGAAGGGGTGGAGTGGAAATCCCAGCCCACGGACGAAGTGGGGGATGAAAACTACCCTCTCATGGGGCTTCGGGGGTAGGGACAATTTGTAGCTCGGTCGGAAGCCGATGGGCGACCTCCTTGGACAAATATCCGGCCGCCCGAAGTTGGGTGATATCCTTCTCCTTGACAGTGGAGGCCATCCACTTGCCCTGCGCTCCGGACATGGTCGGAGTGCTTTCTTGAGGCAGAAAAGATGAGAACTTGGGCGCTGGATCTCGAGATTGGGTAGGCGGAAAGAGAGAAGGTGTGGGTGAAAGAGGTGAATCCTTATCTCCTTATAAAGGCAGTGAATATCAAGCGCCTCCCCACTCGTCATAAAACTCCCCTATTCCCTAGGGGCCGTGCAGGCGGCACGGTTGGATTACCCATACCCGTATTGATGAGAATCCCGCAATAAGGGGACACGATCTCTGCTTTGACAAGACGTGCCAATAAAACCGCATCTCGAAATATGGAGCGACGGGATGAAAAAACGATTCGAAATAATAACTAGGCAGGAACGTGATATCACGTTGCAAAAAGTTGTCAGCAGATTGGACTCATGAGATATTCTCTACGGTGGTGTGTGGTACTTGTTTTGTAGATCCGGACACATTCGTTGTGTTTGAAGACTGTGTTGAAGTATTCGTAGGTGGAACCCGCCTTGCAATGCCGAAGACAATCTGCACGCCGGACACCTCGTCATTGAAGCCTGGTTCAGGGGCTACAGAGGGAATCCTGGACTAAGGGGTCCTCGGGCGTCCGGCCTGATGGACATGGGCCAGACTGATGGGCTATGAAGATACAAGACCGAAGACTCTCACCCGTGTCCGGATGGGACTCTCCTTGGCATGGATGGCAAGTTTGGTGTGCGGATATGAAGATTCCTTTCTCTGTAACCTACTTTGTGTAACCCCTAGTCCCCTCCGGTGTCTATATAAACCGGAGGGTTTAGTCCGTAGGGGCGATCATAATCATATAGGCTAGACTTCTAGGGTTTTAGCCATTACGATCTCGAGGTAGATCAACTCTTGTAATACTCATATTCATCAAGATCAATCAAGCAAGAAGTAGGGTATTACCTCCATAGAGAGGGCCCGAACTGGGTAAACATCGTGTTCCCTGTCTCCTGTTACCATCAACCTTAGACGCACAGTTCGGGACCCCCTACCCAAGATCCGCCGGTTTCCCCTATGGCCCATATGGCCTATTACTTCCCCCAAGGGGTTCCGGTAACCCCGTGGTACTCCGATAAATTCCCTAAACGCTCCCGAACCATTCCGGTGTCCGAATACTATCGTACAATATATCAATCTTTACCTCTAGACCATTTCGAGACTCCTCGTCATGTCTGTGATCTCATCCGAGACTTTGAACAATCTTCGGTCACCAAAACACATAACTCATAATACAAATCGTCATCGAACATTAAGCGTGCAGACCGTACGGGTTCAAGAACTATGTAGACATGACCGAGACACATCTTCGGTCAATAACCAACTGCGGAACCTGGATGCTCATATTGGTTCCTACATATTCTACGAAGATATTTATCGGTCAAACCGCAATGACAACATACGTTACTCCCTTTGTCATTTGTATGTTACTTGCCCGAGATTCGATCATCGGTATCTTCATACGTAGTTCAATCTCATTACTGGCAAGTCTCTTTACTCATTCCGTAATGCATCATCCTATAACTAACTCATCAGTGACATTGCTTGCAAGTTTTATCATGATGTGCATTACTGAGAGGGCCCAGAGATACCTCTCCGATACTTGGAGTGACAAATCCTAATCTCGATCTATGCCAACCTAGCAAACGCCTTCGAAGACACCTGTAGAGCATCTTTGTAATCACCCAGTTACGTTGTGCTGTTTGATAGCACACAAGGTGTTCCTCCGGTATTCGGGAGTTGCATAATCTCATAGTCAAAGGAATATGTATAAGTCATGAAGAAAGCAATAACAATAAAACTGAACGATCATAATGCTAAGCTAACGAATGGATCTTGTCCATCACATCATTCTGCTAATGATTTGATCCCGTTTATCAAATGATAACACATGTCTATGCACTACTGCAGGATGGTCCAAACACGACAGTCGAATAAGAGACCCTTCGACGAAACTGTGTGCGATGCCATAATCGCAAACGGTGGTGTAAAAAACCCGTCAAAAAGGTGCAAAACGTGTGCGATGATAGATGCATCAAACACGGTTCAGAATTTAGTTGCATGTGCGATGCAGGGCATACGTTTCAGCTCAATGAACTATTTATGATGTGGAGGCACAAAAGAAACGTGCAGCCAGATGAAGGCATGTGCGATATACAACATACGGTTCACTGGGATGAACTGTGTGTGATTAGGCAACACAATGGAAACGGTTCAACTGAACAAGATGTGTGTGATACGCGGCAAATAGGTCTGTAATCTGAAATGTGTGCGAAGACCAATAATAACACAGACGATTGCTGCTAATGAGCCGTGTGAATTGCTTTGTCTATAGTAGAATAACATGCATATATGTATATATAACTGAAATAAACATCCAATTACATAACTGACTATACAGATCATTCGTACACACCTCAATAAACAATTGCATGCATTCTAAAGTAGGAGAAACAATCGTCTAGTGATCTACTTCTTGTGACGCTCCCGCCATTGCTATGTGGCTCGATCCCTCATTTGGGTCAGGAAGATGACAGTCCCTCATGTCAACGATCCGCTTGTACATCTCGTAGCTTGTGTACGCGTCCATGGCCGCGGACTTGACATGTTGTTCATCCAGTCTCTTATGCCACACACTGTGCCAGGCGTTCTTGTCCTTATTGCTCTCTTGCTTCATCTTCGTGTAGTAGGGGTCGATGATGGCCGAGGCAAGGTCAACCAGGGAGTTCAGTTTGCTTTTGTCGGTGCCCCAGACCTTGTAGTGGTGCTGGATGTTGACAAGATTCGAGCATTTCAAGTCCGAAACCTTGAGCGCTTTTAGATCGTTGGTGGTGTCCACCGTAGCAAAACTGTAGTCGGAGCTCTTGATAAACCTAGAGAAACGCTCACAAGGCCTTGTGTCAAGGTCGAAGTGGTAGACGAGGATGTCATGTCGCACGCACAACTGGGCGATGACAACCTTCTGATCGTGCCCGGCATGACCGATGGTGTACTCGAGGTCGAAGTTGACCACTCGGTACTTGTCCTCGGCAAGGAACTGCTCCATAGTTTGGATGGAGCTCTCCACCGAGACCGGATCATTCATGTACACCAATGAGAGGGCGTTCCCCCTCACGTGGGTGTCCACTACGTGATGCATGGTGAACTGCCCGCCGTTGCCGTCGTCGGCCGCTGGGAGCGCCATTGGAGCCACGGGGAGCGCCATTGGAACCGCTGGATGTCCTCTCTGTACGTGTCCTCGTGGGTGTGCTTATTGTGACGTGTGAGATGAGATATGATGGTAAATGGCCGCAGGAATAAAAGGGGGCCGGGCGGCGTGGATTCTCGGCGCGTCCGCATGGCAGTTTTTGCAGCGGGTAACTACATCGTTGCGCCGGACGTGCGTGATCGTGCGCCGGCCCAAAACACTGGCAGCGCGTGTGGAGGGACGAGGGTAGAGCACCCGGAGGGACGCGAGAGCAGAGCGCGCGCGGCAGGATGCGAGCAGAGCGTGCCGCGGCCGCCTGAACCGCAAGCAACCACACGCATGGAGCAGTTGAACTCGCAGCAAATGGTCGCCTACAAGCCGGCCGACAGTTGCGTCGCTGCATAGAGACGGCCGTGTGGTACCACCTCCGTCTATTCTATAGTCTCCTTTATATTCCAGGCCGTACTTTACCCTCAAATTTAACCAACAAAATGTTAATGCATGTTTTAAAAATTATATAATTGGAAACTATGTTCAAATACAAATCCAACTATATAATCTTTGGCAACATCCATTCGTATTTTATTAGTTAAATCATACTTATAAACCAGGACGGTGGTATAGTAGGTTATTAAATAGCAAACATTTTTTATTAAACGTATGTGTACGTGGCCTTTCATCCTCCTCTCACACGTCTTGTCACCCCGCTGCCGCAGACGGCTTACAGCGCAAGCTTGCGCAGCGCGCGAGGGCGTTCTTTTTGCCAAACTATGGCGCCAATGAATCATCGGTGAGCCCGTTCCCGCGCAACCTCGCAGGTTCCCGTGCAAGCTTCCCGCCCAACTCGGTGAAATCCCCCAAAATCACAATGCTTACCAGCTAGCTATAAAAACCCTCACGGCCGGCGAGTCCTGCGTCGCATTTTCCCCTCCATCCCTGTAGCTTATCTCGTCTGCTTCTCCCACATTCGCCAATGGCACCGGCCCGTCGTCGTCGCTCAGCCACTCCGCCATCATTAGAGGACAGCTCCAGCGGGGAGACTACACCGTGGCGGCGGCACAGTCCCCGGCGTAGTGTAGTGCGTGTGGCGTCCCTATTGGGTGTGCGCGGAACACCCACCAGACGCTCCACCGTCGGTGCCCGTCGACAGCTGTTGCCGGCTGCTGTTGCCGCCACACCACGGTCGAAAGCCAATGCCATCACCCGCTCTGCCGTCGTGGTCCAAAGGCGGGAGATGGCCGTCATGGCCGCCACCCCACTCCCGGCCACTGTGGCCATCACCCACTCTGCCACCGCGGCCCAAAGGCGGGAGGTGGTGGTCGTGGCCGCCACACCGTTGTCGGCCGCCGTGGCCGCCAGCCCACCGTCGACCGTCGGGGTCATCACCCGCTCTACCACCGCCGCCCGAAGGCGAGAGGTGGAGGTGGATGCCCGCACGTGCGACAGCGACCTTGCGCGCTACACCGAGTTCCTACGGGAGGAGGAGGAGCACCTCATTGAGCACGCAAAGAGCCTTACCGCCGCAGTGGCAGCGGCACACGCTGCCTCAGAGGTGAGGAATCAGGAGATCTACGAGGAGAACCACCGCTTCAAGAGGGGTCGTCTGGAGCGGCAGAGGGCGTTCAAGGTGAGCGTCACTAAAGCTGCATTAGCGGCAGGCTCCGCATTGCGGTTGCCCAGCTCATCAGTAGGCTCCTCCTCGTCCACCTATTACTAAGCGCGCTTGGCAGAGGAGAGGCAGCCGAAAGCGCGCGTAGTAGTAGTAGTATTTAGGGGCTATTTTGTTCAGTTCATCTGACTATATATGTGGTGGAACTGTACAACGTAATTAAAATTAGCTAGTATATATAGTTGAACTAGCTATTTCAGTACGTGGTTGGCAACAATTGGGGAAAATTTTGGTCGGTTCAGCTGTCAAGTTGAATTGTTTGTATAAATTAAGAACGACTGCTAAATCTACGAATGAAATCTATGCTTAATTACTGAATTTTACTTGCAAAAATTAGACACTACTAGTGATTTTTAGCTTCATATCTTGACAAATCGCAGTGTTACAAGGATTGACAAATCTTACCAAATTGTTTGTACGTGGTTCCACACAGGTCATCCAGAACAACCATTTGCGTTGAAGGAATGCACAAATCATGCACTGCTCTCACTTTGCATATGGGTGTTCTATCTAAAACGTTTGCGATCAAGAGCTGCAGAAATCCTGCTTGACACATTTTCTCTTGTCTTCCTGAGGAAGCTGTCGGTTTGCATACGGGTATTCTAACTAAAATGTTTGCGATGAGTGTTTTATATTTAAAAAGCGAATTAAACCGTGGCTTGGGCGCCATTAATGGAGAGGATGCGAGCAAGGCGGGCGGCCATGGAAATCAAAGGGCTCGCTTCCCAGTGAGCCTGCATCGCATACAGCTCGCACGCTTCTCGGTGGGCCTGCGCACTCAAGGACAACTTGCACGCCTCTCGGTCAGCCTGCGCACCGGACGGTGCTCGCACGACTCCCCTTCAGTCAAGGTCAAGCAGCTGTCCCCACGGTGATACATCTCCAACGTATCTATAATTTTTGATTGCTCCATGCTATATTATCTACTGATTTTGAATGTTTATGGGCTTTATTATACACTTTTATATCATTTTTGGGACTAACCTATTAACCCAGAGCCCAGTGCCAGTTTATGTTTTTACCCTGTTTTAGGGTTTCGAAGAAAAGGAAAATCAAACGGAGTCCAATTGACCTGAAACTTCACGGAACTCATTTTTGGAAGGAAAGAAGCCCAGAAGACTTGGAGTGCACGTCGGGGGACCTGCGAGGAGGCCACGAGGTAGGGGGCGCGCCCACCCCCCTAGGCGCGCCCTCCACCCTCGTGGGCCCCTCGTGGCTCCCCTGACGTACTTCTTCTGCCGAAAACAATCGAGGAACACAATAGATCGGGAGTTCCGCCCCCAGAAGCCTCCGTAGCCACCGAAAACCAATCTAGACCCATTTCGGCACCCTTCCAGAGGGGGCAATCCTTCCCCGGTGGCCATCTTCATCATCCCGGTGCTCTCCATGACGAGGAGGGAGTAGTTCTCCCTCGGGGCTGAGGGTATGTACCAGTAGCTATGTGTTTGATCTCTCTCTCTCTCTCTCTCTCTCTCTCTCTCTCTCGTGTTATTAAGATGACACGATCTTGATGTATCGCGAGATTTGCTATTATATTTGGATCCTATGATGTTTCTTCCCCCCTCTACTCTCTTGTAATGGATTGAGTTTCCCCTTTGAAGTAATCTTATCAGATTGAGTCTTTAAAGATTTGAGAACACTTGATGTATGTCTTGCCATGCGTATCTGTGGTGACAATGGGATACCACGTGATTCACTTGATGTATGTTTTTGTGATCAACTTGCGGGTTCCACCCATGAACCTATGCATAGGGGTTGGCACACGTTTTCGTCGTGATTCTCCGATAGAAACTGTGGGGCACTCTTTGAGGTCCTTTGTGTTGGTTGAATAGATGAATCTGAGATTGTGTGATGCATATCATATAATCATGCCCACGGATACTTGAGGTGACATTGGAGTATCTAGGTGACATTAGGGTTTTGGTTGATTTGTGTCTTAAGGTGTTATTCTAGTATGAACTCTAGGGCTGTTTGTGACACTTATAGGAATAGCCCAATGGATTGATTGGAAAGAATAACTTTGAGGTGGTTTCGTACCCTACCATAATCTCTTCGTTCGTTCTCCTCTATTAGTGACTTTCGAGTGACTCTTTGTTGCTTGTTGAGGGATAGTTATGTGATCCAATTATGTTAGTGTTGTTGAGGGAACTTACACTAGCGAAAGTATGAACCCTAGGCCTTGTTTCCTAGCATTGCAATACCGTTTACACTCACTTTATCATTAGTTACCTTGCTGTTTCTATATTTTCAGATTACAAATACCTTTATCTACCATCCATATTGCACTTGTATCACCATCTCTTCGCCGAACTAGTGCACCTATACAATTTACCATTGTATTGGGTGTGTTGGGGACACAAGAGACTCTTTGTTATTTGGTTGCAGGGTTGCTTGAGAGAGACCATCTTCATCCTACGCCTCCTACGGATTGATAAACCTTAGGTCATCCACTTGAGGGAAATTTGCTACTGTCCTACAAACCTCTGCACTTGGAGGCCCAACAACGTCTACAAGAAGAAGGTTGTGTAGTAGACATCACACGGCACCTCCTACAGCCATTAAAACTAAGACACGTGGCGTCACGTGAATGGTTAACATAATTTTGGATTCACTATAATTGAAAAACCAGGCATCTCAGTGTTTTGCCGGCAATCAACGGTGCCCTGGTGTTTGAAATTCATTCCCATTTCTTGCATGGGACCTAAGCATGCACCCAAGGACACATATTTGTTTTTTCAACCCATTTATATGCACTGGAGCATGTGCATGTAGTTCAAATTTGAATTATGCACATAAATGCGTTGAAAACTCAGTTAATGCATAAAAATGTCCAAACGAACCCTGAAACATCACAAAAATCACACAACACTCTTGTTGTTCTATGTTGACATGAGAAAAAAAATGAAAGCAATAAGAGGCAATGGATATCATTTTGTCCACAAAGGTGGGATGTTCCCTACCGAAAACCATCATGCTTGTTGTGAGAAGCTCCGGTTTGTGAGAAGCATATACCTAAACCTGCCCCAAATGGGAAAAAATTGTACCACATCATGTTGATGCCGCTCCATGATAGCATGCCAAGTTTCATGAATTTCGGTCGAGTTTTGGATTTACTAGAATTGAAAAACCATGCATCTCAATGTTTTGCCGGCAATCAACGGTGCCCCAGTGTTTGAAATTCATTCCCATTTCTTGCATGGGACCTAAGCATGCACCCAAGGACACATATTTGATTTTTCAACCAATTTATATGCACTGGAGCATGTGCATGTAGTTAAAATTTGAATTATGCACATAAAATGCATTGAAAACTCAGTTAATGCATAAAAATGTCCAAACGAACCCAATAAATCACAAAAATTCACCCAACACTCCTGTTGTTCTATGTTGACACTAGAAAAGAAATTGAAAGCAATAAGAGGCAATTGATATTGTTTCGTCCACAAAGGTGGGACGTTCCCTACCGAAAACCATCATGCTTGTTGTGAGAAGCTCCCGCTTTTGAGAAGCATATACCCAAACCAGCCCCAAATGGGACAAAATTTGTACCACGACATGTTGATGCCGCTCTATGATAGCATGCCAAGTTTCATGAATTTCAGATGAGTTTTGGATTTACTAGAACTTAAAAACCATGCATCTCTATGTTTTGCCGGCAATCAATGGTGCCCCGGTGTTTGAAATTCATTCCCATTTCTTGCATGGGACCTAAGCATGCACCCAAGGACACATATTTGATTTTTCAACCAATTCATATGCACTGGAGCATGTGCATGTACTTCAAATTTTAATTATGCACATAAATGCATGAAAATGTCCAAACGAACCCCGAAAAATCACAAAAAATCACACAACACTCCTGTTGTTCTATGTTGACACGAGAAAAAAATTGAAAGCAATAAGAGGCAATGGATATCGTTTCGTCCACAAAGGTGGGACGTTCCCTACCGAAAACCATCATGCTTGTTGTGAGAAGCTCCGGTTTGTGAGAAGCATAGACCCAAACCTGCCCCAAATAGGACAAAATTTGTACCACGACATGTTGATGCCGCTCCATGATAGCATGCCAAGTTTCATGAATTTTAGACGAGTTTTGGCTTTACTAGAATTTAAAAACCATGCATCTCAATGTTTTGCCAGCAATCAACGGTGCCCCGGTGTTTGAAATTCATTCCCATTTCTTGCATGGGGCCTAAGCATGCACCCAAGACACATATTTTATTTTTCAACCAATTTATATGCACTGGAGCATGTGCATGTAGTTCAAATTTGAATTATGCAGATAAAATGCATTGAAAACTTAGTTAATGCATAAAAATGTCCGAACGAACCCCGAAAAATCACAAAAAATCACACAACATTTCTGTTGTTCTGTGTTGACACGAGAAAAAATTGAAAGCAATAAGAGCCAATGGATATCGTTTCGTCCACAAAGGTGGGACGTTCCCTACTGAAAACCATCATGCTTGTTGTGAGAAGCTCTGGTTTGAGAGAAACATATACCCAAACCTGCCCCAAATGGGACAAAATGTGTAGAACGACATGGTGATGCCGCTCCATGATAGCATGCCAAGTTTCATGAATTTCAGACGAGTTTTGGCTTTACTAGAATTTAAAAACTAGGCATCTCAATGTTTTGCCGACAATCAACGGTGCCCCGGTGTTTGAAATTCATTCCCATTTCTTGCACGGGATCTAAGCATGCACCCAAGGACACAGATTTGATTTTCAACCAATTTATATGCACTGGAGCATGTGCATGTAGTTAAAATTTTAAGTATGCACATAAATGCATTAAAAACTCAGTTAATGCCTAAAAATGTCCAAACGAACCCCGAAAACTCACAAAAATCACACAACACTCTTGTTGTTCTGTGTTGACACGAGAAAAAAAATTGAAAGCAATAAGAGCCAATAGATATCTTTTCGTCCACAAAGGTGGGACGTTCCCTACCGCAAACCATCATGCTTGTTGTGAGAAGCTCTGGTTTGAGAGAAACATATACCCAAACCTGCCCCAAATGGGACAAAATGTGTAGAACGACATGGTGATGCCGCTCCATGATAGCATGCCAAGTTTCATGAATTTCAGACGAGTTTTGGCTTTACTAGAATTTAAAAACTAGGCATCTCAATGTTTTGCCGACAATCAACGGTGCCCCGGTGTTTGAAATTTATTCCCATTTCTTGCACGGGATCTAAGCATGCACCCAAGGACACAGATTTGATTTTCAACCAATTTATATGCACTGGAGCATGTGCATGTAGTTAAAATTTTAAGTATGCACATAAATGCATTAAAAACTCAGTTAATGCCTAAAAATGTCCAAACGAACCCCGAAAACTCACAAAAATCACACAACACTCTTGTTGTTCTGTGTTGACACGAGAAAAAAAATTGAAAGCAATAAGAGGCAATAGATATCTTTTCGTCCACAAAGGTGGGACGTTCCCTACCGCAAACCATCATGCTTGTTGTGAGAAGCTCCGGTTTGTGAGAAGCATATACCCAAAGCTGCCCCAAATGGGACAAAATTTGTGGAACGGCATGTTGATGCCGCTCCATGATAGCATGCCAAGTTTCATGAATTTCAAACGAGTTTTGGATTTACTAGAATTTAAAAACCATGCATCTCAATGTTTTGCCGGCAATCAATGGCGCCCTGGTGTTTGAAATTCATTCCCATTTCTTGCATGGGACCTAAGAATGCAGCCAAGGACACAGATTTGATTTTTTAACCAATTTATATGCACTGGAGCATGTGCATGTAGTTCAAATTTGAATTATGCATGTAAAATGCATTGAAAACTCAGTTAATGCATAAAAATGTCCAAACAAACCCTAAAAATCACAAAAATTCACCCAACACTCCTGTTGTTCTATGTTGACACTAGAAAAAAAATTGAAAGCAATAAGAGGCAATGGATATTGTTTCGTCCACAAAGGTGGGACGTTCCCTACCGAAAACCATCATGCTTGTTGTGAGAAGCTCCGGCTTTTGAGAAGCATATACCCAAACCAGCCCCAAATGGGACAAAATTTGTACCACGGCATGTTGATGCCGCTCTATGATAGCATGCCAAGTTTCATGAATTTCAGATGAGTTTTGGATTTACTAGAATTTAAAAACCAGGCATCTCAATGTTTTGCTGGCAATCAATGGTGCCCTGGTGTATGAAATTCATTCGCATTTCTTGCATGGGACCTAAGCATGCACCCAAGGACACAGATTTGATTTTTCAACAAATTTATATGCACTGGAGCATGTGCATGTAGTTCAAATTTGAATTGTTCACCTGAAATGGCTAGAAAACCAATTCAATGTATAAAATGTTCAAATGAACCCTGAATAATTCTAATTCTTTTACGACACACATATAGTTGCATGTTCACTCCTGATAAAAAGGTCTAGCAATTCAAACACCATCCATTGCCGCTGTGACCCCATTATGTAATTCAAATGAAGATGAAAAATCAAGTAGATCACACACAGTTTATTATCAGCAACCGTGTGAGATGTAGTACAAAATATCTTGGAGCGCCGTTGGTGTATAGGATGCCTATGGCTTACGCGAGAAGGTGCGTCGGCTACAGTTCACAACCGGCGTCTCAAGCACACTAGCTCGCTCCCCAAATATCATTTCACTGTTCAATCGTCGCCGGTGAAAGATGGGCACGTGGACCCGCGTTGTCAGGGCAACTTCGGTGGCCCACTCCGGCGAGAGCGCGGCCGCAGCCGCCATGCGCATGCTAACAAGGTGCATGAGCGCGGCCGCAATTTGCGACTGGGCGGCAAAGGCAGACCAAACGGTCGTTGTTTCTGCTCAGGTGGCGGCAGCTACATCTGCCTCGGGGATAGCAACTGGCGAGAGTGGCAAAACAGCTGTCCGTTCTGCAGCGGCGGCCTTATCCCTGATGGAGGCTGCCCACGACCATGTCGAGGCCACCCACGCCCAGCTCCTGGCGGTCACCACACAAATCGGACGAAGCTTCCTCGACAATGGTCGGCAACCCACGGCCGAAGACCTGACAATCGCCTAGAGTGTGCGAGCAGCCGTTCGTTCCTCCGCCGCATACCTTGCGATGATGGAGCCCGTCCAAGCCCAGATCACGTCCGCCCACGCCCAGCTCGTGGCGTACTTTTCCAAAGAGATGGAGGATGCGGATGGTGAGATGCTTGCCGAGTATGGTGCGATGGATGCCATGGAGCCCCTTCCCCAGGAGACCGTCGGGCGTGAGCTGGACATGGAGGCGGCGGCGGAGATCGACGAGCACCATCTGTAGTAGTACTCTATGTTTTGTTTAATTAAGAGCGCCGGTCTTTAATTTGTTAGAGTAATGTTTAGGTCAGCTAGCTCTATTTAATTGCTGAACTTGCTCGATTAAGAAGTGTGGGTTTGCTGTAGTCTCCTTTGTGTACCCAAATTATGCAATGACGTGGATGACCATTGTAACCATGGAAATTCGAACGAAAACTTTTGACGTTCAAACTCATCACACACGGGTTAAGCTATTTGAATCGTTTGTGATGTCCACATATCATACACCGTTCTGAATAAGGGACTGTGTCTGATGACACTTTGTGTGCCAGTTTTTTGGCTGAAGCGATTCCAAATTTTCGGCTTTCGCGGAAATATCTACCTCCCCGCCCCCTCCCCCTTACCAAAAGCCACATTTGCCCTCTTTCCACCTTCCTTTCCAAGTTGAAACCTTCACTCCTTGCTTGCAGCACCGCCGCCTCCTCGCCGGCGACCCTTCTTCACGCTGCTCGGCCTCCTCTATCCAGGCAGGTAATCCACACCCGACCCCCATCCCCCTCCTCCTTCCACATCGCACATGCCCTGACCGCCAGCGCGAACACGAAACATTCCACCCAAATCACCGACCCCTCCACCAAATAAGTGCCGGCCTAAGCCATGGTGCACGAAGTATAGCCAGGACCTCAAGGAGCATGTGTCAGCGGAGAAGCAAATCGCGGCTGCATGCGCGGATGAGGTCGTGATGGCTGCAATTCATGCCGACCCCCAGATCTTGGAGGAGCACCTTGCCAATCGCTAGCTACGCCGGTTAAGCATGCTTGGTCTACCCGTTGCGTGTGCTACTCCTGCCTTTCCTTCACAAAATCTAGTGAACTGTGCTATCTAATTTCACCATGCAATCTATTGCTCTAGTGTATATGTTCTATATGTCGTGCAGTGTGGTGCTCACTTATTAACTGTTTTGTTAATTAGTTGTCGTCTTTAGTGAACTATTTGGTTCAATTCTGCAAATGTGATGTTCAATTCTTCAGGCTACAATTTTGTATTGTCTTCCATGTGAGAAACAAATCGAATTTATCTTTACAAAATTGTGGGTGGATTCTGTTATTGTATACCATGTGAGGAATAAATTGAATTTGGCTGTAGTAAATACATGAGAAACAAATACGATTGCTATAATTGGCTGTAGTTAATTGTTTGGTTAACTCTCCGATCTTCTATTAGGAGTATGTTATATTTGTGCAATGTGGTGCTGAGTTAATGTTTGGTTTATTTGTTGTGGTGTTTAGTTAACTACTTGGTTCAATGTTATATTGTGCAATGTGGTGCTCAGTTAATGTTTGGTTCATTTGTTGTGATGTTTAGTTAACTGCTTGGTTCAATTCTGCAATGCGATGTCCAATTGCCGTGGGTAGAATTTTGTATTGTTGTGCATGTGAGGAATAATTTGAATTTGGCTGCACTTAATACATGAGAAACATATACAAGTGCTATATTTCCTAGTTCTTAATCATGCTTGGTTTGGGTAAATGGGTTTGCCGTGTGGCTTTAATTAATCTGATGAACCTGCAATGTGCTTATTTTTCATCAACATATTTTATTGATAGCATGCGAACCCTTACTTAACCTGATGACTAACTACCTTATATGTGTTGCAGGGAAACAATGGGAAGCATTGAGGTTTACAATCGAGGTTAGCACGTGCATGGTCCATTGTCTAATAGCACATTATTGTGCAATTGTAGGAACCATTCTAATATTTTGGTTTTTAACAATTTGGTCTTGCACATGTACGTCTTGCTGTCAAAGGTGTTGACCCATTGTTCGACCTTTTTTGCATATGGGGAAATGAGTTGTCCATGAATATCAATCAAATCAAGAAACTCAGAAAGATTGTTAGGATAAAGAAATTAGCGACAAAAAACAACAAGATCTTTGTCTGCACAATGAAGAAGACATTAGTTCACTACAAGATAGTACTAACTATTATACCTTGCCTTTTTTATTCGCTTGCCCCATTTCCAATATAGAGAAGATATTTATGCACATCCTTGTTTTCAGGCCCTTCCAAAGCAGTTCACTGCCGATTACCTCTCAAACCACCTCTATGGTTAGGAGGCGAGGAAGGTTTTCATACAACACCCACGGTTCAATATTGAAGTGTTCCTGAAGAGGTCGAAGGACGGACGGTCAATCATCCACAGGCACTAGCCTAAAGTTGCAAAGACCTTCAACATGAATGAAGGCTCAATATTCGCCTTCCACTTCAGCAGTTTTCCAGATGAGATGCATCTGTCTATATACCATCTATGATGCTAATTTCAAAAGGTTCTACATGTTGCATGTGGAACTTGCTGCTGGTGCAGTTGTGTAATGGGGTAGTTGAGTGCTGAAGCTATATCATGTTGTACTCTGATGTATTTCAATTATGAAATTCTGCTTCCTTAATATGGAAATGGAATACATTGTGTGCTTAATATGAATGTCAATTAGATTAATAAATGGATTATTAATAATAGGCCAATTAGCCTGCTAATGGCGAATTAGCCTGCTAATTGGGTTTTGATATTGCAAACGGTTGTTGAAAAAATACCGTGGGCGATGACCTCAGGCAACGCACACATATTCTAGGAATAAACCGCGTTGGATCAATGAACAATCACACATGACTTTCTCTTGAAAACTGTTTGCATTAGGCCACCTTGCGCAAACGTTTACCACATAAAAACTGTGTGTCATGGACAGCCTTTGCCACACAGTTTCGTCTGCGGACCGTGTGTGCTACATTCAATAACGCAAATGATTTAACGGGAAAACTTGTGTCTGAGGTACATGTGAACGGAAACGTTTTCCATGGAGCGACTGTGTGGGATGTGCATACAAATGAAAACATTTAGCGGGGACTGACTGTGTGGAATGTACTTGTGACCGGAAACAATTTCGCTATATAATTGTATTTTTTAGCTCTATTGTACGCATTTCCATATTTGAGTGCTTGCTGGTCGCACACGACCTCATTTTGCCGAACGTGTGTGCCAGGAGGGCATATCCCCCATGGTTTCTAGGTCGTGTGGGAAGGACCCCCCTATCGCCCACACTCACTTGGTGATGGTTCCAGATGGCGTCGCCGGAAGGGGTTTTAAACCGTTTGTTTAGGACTGACGCGCACTAGTGATGGTTAGGAAACTTAACCATCTTTGATTAATGAGCAAGTCTAGTAGAGCCTTACTAGGGACATGGTGTTTTATCTATGTATCCATGCATGTATCAAGTTTCTGGTTAATACAATTCTAGCATGAATAATAAACATTTATCATGATATAAGGAAATACAAAATAACAACTTTATTGTTGCCTCTAGGGCATATTTCCTTCAGAGAGGGGGAGAGAGCCCCCCTTCCTTCTTCTTCTTCTTCTTCTTCCTTGGCCTCCCCCCCAAGATGGGAGGAGAGTTCCCCCTCTGGTCCATGGCCTCCATGGTGGCGGAGGGGCAGGAGCCCCACGTAGATTGGATCTATCGCCCTGTTCTCTTCTGTTTCGCGTTCCTGTTTTCTGGCCCTTCACCGTTTGTTAAATCCCCGAAGATCCTTAGCTCCGATTGTGCTGAAATTTTTACATGTTTTTTTCCATAGATTATCTTTCTTGCGCCCGATAAAGGGCCCCAACCGACTTACGGAGAGGGCACAAGACACCTGGGTGCGCCAGGGGGTGCCTGGCGCGCCCTGGTGGATTGTGGAGGCCGTGGGCCTCCGTTAGTGTTGATTCCACCTCAAAAAAATCATATATATATATATATATATATATATATATATTCCAAAATAATTATCCATAAATTTTTACCGCGATTGGACTTTGTTTGATATGGATATTCTGCAAAACCAAAAACATGCAACAAACTGGAACTGGCACTGGATCAATATGTTAGTCCAATATATCATATAAAATGTTGCCAAAAGTATGTGAAAGTTGTATAATATTGGCATGGAACAATAAAAAATTATAGATACGATAGAGATGTATCAGCATCCCCAAGCTTAATTCCTACTCGTCCTCGAGTAGGTAAATGATAAAAAATATAATTTTTGATGTGGAATGCTACCTAGCATAATCTTGATCATATATCTAATCATGGCATGAATATTAAGACACGAGTGATTCAAAGCAATAGTCTATAATTTTACATAAAGACACCAATACTCAGGCATCCCAACAAACAATCATGTCTTTCAAAATATCAATGCTAAAGGACGATATCCCTACAAAATCATATAGTCTTGTCATGCTCTATCTTCTGAACACAAAGTATTTATCATGAACTACCCCGGTGTCAGCCAAGCAATTGGTTCATACTTTTTAACGCGCTTCAACATTTTCAACTCTCACACAATACATGAGCACAAGCCATGGATATAGCACTATGGGTGGAACAGTGTAAATATAGGGGTAAATATAGAGAAGACAAAAAGGTAAATATAGAGAAGACAAAAAGGTAAGAAAGTCTCACATCGACGGGGCTAACAAACGGGCTATGAAGATGCCCAGCAAGTTATATAATTGTGAGGAGTAGGGATTGCCATGCAACAAATGCACTAAGAGCTATAAGTGTATTGATGACCCACAAGTATAGGGGATCTATCGTAGTCCTTTCGATAGGTAAGAGTGTCGAATCCAACGAGGAGCAGAAAGAAATGATAAGCAATTTTTAGTAAGGTATTCTCTACAAGCACTGAAATTAGCGGTAACAAATAGTTTTGTGATAAGGTAATTTCTAATGGGGAATAAGTAATAAAAGTAAAGAAGGTGCAGCAAGATAGCCCAATCCTTTTTGTAGCAAAGGACAAGCCTAGACAAACTCTTATATAAAGAAAAACGCTCCCGAGGACACATGGGAATTATCGTCAAGCTAGTTTTCATCACGCTCATATGATTCATGTTCGGTACTTTGATAATTTGATATGTGGGTGGACCAGTGCTTGGGTACTTCCCTTCCTTGGACAAGCATCCCACTTGTGATTAACCCCTCTTGCAAGAATCTGCAACTACAAAGAAGTATTAAGGTAAACCTAACCATAGCATGAAACATATGGATCCAAATCAACCCCTTACGAAGCAACACATAAACTAGGGTTTAAGCTTATGTCACTCTAGCTACCCATCATCTACTTATTACTTCCCAATGCCTTCCTCTAGGCCCAAACAATGGTGAAGTGTCATGTAGTCGACGTTCACATGACACCACTAGAGGAGAGACAACATACATCTCATCAAAATATCGGACGAATATCAAATCCACATGACTACTTATAGCAAGACTTCTCCCATGTCCTCAGGAACAAACGTAACTACTCACAAATCATATTCATGTTCATAATCAGAGGGTTATTAATATGCATAAAGGATCTGAACATATGATCTTCCACTGAATAAACCAACTAGCATCAACTACAAGGAGTAATCAACACTACTAGCAACGCACAGGTACCAATCTGAGGTTTTGAGACAAAGATTGGATACAAGAGATGAACTAGGGTTTGAGATGAGATGGTGCTGGTGAAGATGTTGATGGAGATTTACCCCCTCCCTATGAGAGGATCGATGGTGATGACGATGGTGATGATTTCCCCCTCCCAGAGGGATGTTTCCCCGGCAGAACAGCTCCGCCGGAGCCCTAGATTGGTTCCGCCAAGGTTCCGCCTCATGGCGGCGGAGTTTCACCCCATGATCTTTCTTATGATTTTTTTTCATATTAAAGACCTCATATAGCAGAAGATGGGCACCATAGGCCTGCCAGGGGGGCCACGAGGCAGGGCAGCGCGCCTAGGGGGTAGGGCGTGCCCCCACCCTCATGGATGGTGGGTGGCCCCCCTCTGGTTCTTTCTTCGCCCAATATTTTTAATATATTCCAAAACGTGCCTCCGTGAAGTTTCAGGACTTTTGGAGTTGTGCAGAATAAGTCTCTAATATTTGCTCCTTTTCCAGCCCAGAATTCCAGCTGTCGGCCTTCTCCCTCTTCATGTAAACCTTGTAAAATGAGAGAGAGTGGGCATAAGTATTGTGACAGAATGTGTAATGACAACCCATAATGCAATAAATATCTATATAAAAGCATGATCCAAAATGGATGTATCAACTCCCCCAAGCTTAGACCTCGGTTGTCCTCAAGCGGAAGCCGATATCGAAAAATATGTCCACATGTTTAGAGATAGAGGTGTCGATAAAATAAAATACGGACATGAGGGCATCATGATCATTCTTATAACAGCAACACACACACACATATATATATATATGTATATTGTCATATGATTTATTATGCTAAAGTAACAATTCATTCATAATTTCAAGTATGAATCAGAAACTTTATTGAAAATTAACAAACTATAATCTCAGTCATTAAAGCAATTGCAATTTGTCATAACATCGAAAAGAGTCAATATAAGAGATTTTCAGCAAGTCCACATACTCAACTATCATTTAGTCTTTCACAATTGCTAACACTCATGCAATACTTATGGGTATGAAGTTTTAATCGGACACACAGAAAGATATGGGCTTATAGTTTTGCCTCCCAACCTTTTACCTCAAGGGTAATGTCAACAATTATAGTTCATGAAAACTACATCCATTTAGCTATATACATCAGGATCTTTCCAACACATTGTGCTTGCCAAAGGATAAAATGTAAAAAGGAAAGGTGAAGTTCAGCATGACTCTTGTATGAAGTATAAGACAAGAATAAAAGATAGGCCCTTCGCAGAGGGAAGCAGAGGTTGTCATGTGCTTTTATGGTTGCATGCACAAAATCTTAATGCGAAAGAATGTCACTTTATATTGCCACTTGTGATATGGACCTTTATTATGTAGTATGTCGCTTTTATTTCTTCCATTTCACAAGATCGTATAAAGCTTATTTTCTCCACACTAATAAATCATACATATTTAGAGAGCAATTTTTATTGCTTGCAACAATGACAACTTACTTGAAGGATCTTACTCAATCCATAGGTAGATATGGTGGACTCTCATGGCAAAACTGGGTTTAAGGATATTTGGAAGCACAAGTAGTAGTATCTCTACTTGGTGCAAAGAATTTGGCTAGCATGAGAGGGAAAGGAAAGCTCAACATGTTGGATGATCCATGAAAATATAATTTATTCCGGATGTAAGAAAACATAACCCATTACATTGTCTTCCTTGTCCAACATCAACTTTTTAGCATGTCATATTTTAATGACTTCTCACAATCATAAAATATGTCTAAGAGATACATAGTTGGCTTACAATCGCCACTTCACACAATTACATGAATAAAGCATTATATCATCCAGATACAATAAAGGTCCGACTACGGAACCAAAATAAAAGAACACTACCCGAAATGCTACACAGATCCCCGATCGACCCAACTGGGCTCTACTACTGATCAAATGGAAAAGGGAACAACACAAAGGACAAGATCTTCATCGAGCTCCTCCTTGAGCTTGGTTGCGTCACCTGCACGATATCATCGGCACCTGCAAACTGGTTTTGGAAGTATCTGTGAGTCACAGGGACTCAGCAATCTCACACCCTCGCGATCAAGACTATTTAAGCTTATGGGAAGGGTAAAAGGTATGAGGAGGAGCTGCAGCAAGTGACTAGCATATATGGTGGCTAAACATACGCAAATGAGAGCGAGAAGAGAGGGCAAGGCACCGTCGATAAAGCTATGATCAAGAAGTGATCCTAGAACAACCTACGTCAAGCATAACTCCAACACCGTGTTCACTTCCTGGACTCCGCCGGAAAGAGACCATCACGGTTACACATGCGGTTGATGTATTTTAATTAAATTCAACTTCAGGTTTTCTACAACCGTACATTAACAAATTCCAATCTTCCCATAACCGCTGGCACGGCTTTCGAAAGTTCAAATCCCTGCAGGGGTGTTCCAACTTAGCCCATCACAAGCTCTCATGGTCAACGAAGGATATTCCTTCTCCCAAGACAATCCGATCAGACTCAGCATCCCGGTTACAAGACATCCTCGACAATGGTAAAACAAATCCAGCAACACCGCCCGAATGTGCCGACAAATCCCGGTAGGAGCTGCACATATCTCGTTCTCAGGGCACACTCAGCTGAGACATCCTACGAGTAAAACCAACCCTCAAGTTGCCCCGAGGTGGCCCCACAGTCTACTCGGTCGGACCAACACTCAGAGGAGCACTGGCCCAGTGGGGTTTAAATAAAGATGACCCTTGAGTCTGCAGAACCCAAGGGAAAGAAAAGGCTAGGTGGCGAATGGTAAAACCAATGTTGGGCATTGCTGGAGGAATTTTATTCAAGGCGAACTATCAAGGGGTTCCCATTATAACCCAACCGCGTAAGGAACGCAAAATCCGGGAACATAACACCGATATGACGGAAACTAGGGCGGCAGGAGTGGAACAAAACACCAGACATAAGGCCGAGCCTTCCACCCTTTACCAAGTATATAGATGCATTAATTAAATAAGTGATATTGTGATATCCCAACAAAATAACCATGTTCCAAACATGGAACAAGCTCCAATCTTCACCTGCAACTAACAACGCTATAAGAGGGGCTGGGCAAAGTGGTAACATAGCCAAACAACGGTTTGCTAGGACAATGTGGGTTAGAGGCTTGGCTCAACAATATAGGAGGCATGATAAGCAAGTGGTAGGTATCGCGGCATAGGCATAGCAAAAGAGCGAGCATCTAGCAAGCAAAGATAGAAGTGATTTCGAGGGTATGGTCATCTTGCCTGAAATCCCACAAGGAAGAATAACGAGTCCATGAAGAAGACAAATAGACGTAGTCGAACAGGTCCTCACAAACACGACGTAAACGGAACCAACCCGAAGAAGCAACACCGGAAAGAAGCACACGACATAGTAAACAACCAACACATGAACATGGTATGATGCGAGATGCGGTATGTGATGCATATGCATGACTTGGAAAGGAATGATGGAACCTGGCCTCAATTTGGAAAACCAAGAGTGCCACTAGAAATGGGAGATGATTTCGGTTGAAATCGATATAAAGATCACCGGAATCGGATGCACGGTTTGGAAAAGGCAAGCAAAACAAATATAGCACCGAACTGCGATAATCAGCAAGAGACCATCTAAATGCATCAAGATAAATATGCTAAAACACTCAAACATGGCAACAAAATACATGGCAGGCATCCAGATGCTTGACAAAAGATGAACATTGAGTTACAACTAATTCACTCATTAACAAGTTCAAACAAGCATGACAAAAGTGCAAATGATAACAGGTTTGTGAAATTAACACAAGTCTGGAATTTATCATCAGGAAGCAATCTTACGAGCATGAAAACTACATGCTACAGGAACATAACATGGCAAAGCAAGGCATGGCATGAAGCTACTCAAAGCACTTAACAAAAGTCCCATAGTGACCTAGAGCCAAAAGGGATCAGAAAATACAATTGCAAGCATGTGAACATAGCAAAAACACAAACAGATACAGACTTAGTGAAAAACTGGAGCATGCAAAATAGTAAATGAGTAGCCATGTTTACGAGCTTGATGCACTCACTACAGAGCATTGCATGACAAACTAAGCATACACCCATCAAGAAGACATGGCATAGGAGCTAGACATGGCAAGAACAACAACATAGAATGCACAGATCAATAGCAACAACCTCGGCAAAATCGCTAATCATGTCAACGATCTTCCAGGAACATTTTATAGCAAAAGTAGAGCTCGATTGACTCAAGCTAGGGTGATCCATAAATGCAAACAAAGACACGGATGGATAGAGCACCACAATGTTAACAAAACATCCTTACTGATCATCCTCAAAAGAGGCGCACATCACTAGGAAACAACATGAACATATGGCATGACAACGAAAACAGGACAAGGACTTAGTGAAATTCTAAGTCCCTGAAATCAGCATCAACGATGACGCTACTTTGCAAGCTTGTGCTAGTCACCACAAATATCACAAAAATACATGGCAAGCACCTCTGTAAAGATGGGATGGCATATAACAAAACACCTGTAGAGCTCAGGATCATAGCATGCACACATTAATCATGGCAAAAATGACAAAAGGCCATTTGCTGAAACAGATCTGAAATATTACTCACATAGCCCTCTTCCAACAGCATTTCGGGCATCAAGATGAGCTCAAATGAAAATGATGCAGTGAGATGAAATGATGTACTCGTTGAGACGAACATTTTGATATGCTACATGCATGAATCGAAGCTACGATGAGGGAGTTATGATGCGATGAAGATTGCATAAAAATTAGGGTTTAGGAGGGAAAAGTCAACCGAGGAGGATGGATCCAGATCTGGATCTCAAATCACTGTAGCGGCATGGACTTCAAAGTTCACCGGAGCTCTTGCCGGAGTTGAAGAAGAGGGCGTCGGCGTGGGCGCGGAGCTCGCCGGAGAGAGCGTCGTGGCGGCGGCGCGAGGCGGCATCGGCGAGGAGCGGTGGCGGCGCCCGAAGCGGCGAAGGGCGGCGGGGCGGTGGCCACCAGCGATGATGTGCGGTGGCGGTGCAGCGCCCGGAGCGCGCCGGCTCGGCGGAGGAGGAGCGGAGCGCCGACGAGTAGCGGATGGGCGGCGCGGGATCCGACTCCCATCGGGCGGCAGCGGCGGCGGAAGGACCCGGGCCGGGGAGGGCCGGATCTGGGCGCCTCGGGCCCGGCGGTGCGGGGACGGCGGCGGTGGACAGGTGGCGCGCCACGGTTGGACGCAGACGACAGGGCGGACATGTCCGGGCGCGGTGGGATGCTTTTGTTCGGCGGCGCGAGGAGCGGTTTAGGGTTTGTCTGCGCGAGAATTTCGAAGGGAGGCACATATATATAGGTAGAGGGAGCTAGGAGAGTCCAAATGAGGTGCGGTTTTCGGCCACGCGATCGTGATCAAATGACCGAGAGGATGGAGGGGGTTTAGGTGGGTTTTGGGCCACTTTGGAGGGGTGTTGGGCTGCAACACACATGTGGCCTTTACGGTCCCTCGGTTAACCGTTGGAGTATCAAACGAAGTCCAAATGGCACAAAACTTGACAGGCGGTCTACCGATAGTAAACCAAGGCCACATGACAAGTCTCGGTCCAATCCGAGAACGTTTAACACCCGCACACAAAAAGAGGTAGAAAGGGACACCAGGTGACATAAGAGCGCCGGATTGCAAAACGGACAACGGGGAAAATGCTCGGGTGCATGAGACGAACATGTATGGAAATGCAATGAACATGATGACATGATATGAGATGCATGACACACAAGCAATGACAAGGCAACAACAGCGAATAACTGGAGGACACCTGGCACATCGCTCTCGGGGCGTTACATAGGGACACAATGGACAGGACTTACCCACTGACTGTCAGCAATGTGATAAATTATACCTGCCTCCAGAAGCTTTAGTATTTCTTTTCTTACCACTTCTTTCATCTTAGGATTTAACCGTCGTTGGTGATCAACAACCGGTTTCGCGTCTTTCTCCAATTTTATTTTGTGCTGGCATAGAGTGGGACTAATGCCCTTAAGATCATCAAGAGTATATCCGATAGCAGCACGATGCTTCTTCAGAGTTTTCAATAATTTCTTTTCTTCATGCTCTGAAATGTTAGCACTAATAATAATAGGATATATCTCTTTCTCATCAAGATAAGCATATTTAAGAGTATCAGGTAAAGGTTTAAGCTCAAACACGGGATCACCCTTGGGTGGAGGAGGATCCCCTAGAATTTCAACAGGCAAGTTGTGTTTCAAAATAGGTCCCTGTTTAAAGAATACTTCATCTATTTCCCTTCTTTCATTCATAAACATATCATTTTCATGGTCGAGCAAATATTGTTCCAAAGGATCATTAGGAGGCACGGCAATAGAAGCAAGACCAATAATTTCATCTTTACAAGGCAATTCTTTATCATGCGGTTGTCTACGAAATTTAGCAAAACTAAACTCATGAGACATATCCCCCAAACCAATAGTAACAACATCCTTTTTGCAATCTATCCTAGCATTAACAGTATTCAAGAAGGGTCTACCAAATATAATGGGACAAAAGTTATCTTGTGGGGAACCAAGAACAAGAAAATCAGCAGGATATTTAACTTTCCCACACAAGAGTTCAACATCGCTAACAATCCCAACTAGTGAAATAGTGTCTCTATTGGCAAGCTTAATTGTAACATCAATTTCCTCTATGTCAGCAGGTGCAATATCATGCATAATTTCTTTGTATAAGGAATGAGCTATTGCACTTGCACTAGCACCCATATCACATAAGCCATGATAGCAATGATCTCCTATTTTAACAGAAATAGCAGGCATGCCTACAACAGGTCTATGTTTATTTTTAGTATCGGGTCTAGCAACTCTAGCAGCTTCATCACAAAAGTAAATAACATGCCCATCAATATTATCAGCCAAGAGATCTTTAACCATAGCAATACTAGGTTCAACTTTAATTTGCTCAGAGGGTGTAGGTGTTCTAGTATTACTCTTACGAACCACAGTTGAAGCTTTAGCATGATCCTTTATTCTAACAGGGAAAGGTGGTTTCTCAATATAAGTGGTAGGAACAATAGGATCAACATTATAAGTGGTAGTCTTTTCTTTAACTTTAATAGGTGAAACTACTTTTACTTCAATAGGAGGATTATATTTAAACCACTTCTCCTTAGGGGATCAACATGAGTAGCAAAGGATTCATAGAAAGAAGCTACTATCTCAGAGTCAAGTCCATATTTAGTGCTAAATTCACGAAAGGCATCGGTATCCATAAAAGATTTAACACAATCAAACTTGGATGTTATACCTGACTCCTTACCTTCGTCGAGATCCCAATCTTCATAGTTGCATTTAATTCTTTCCCATGAATCCCATTTGAATTCAATAGTCTTCATCATAAAAGAGCCAGTACAAGAAGTATCGAGAATGGAGCGATTATTGAGAGAAAGTCCAGCATAAATTTTTTGAATAATAATTTCTCTTGAGAGCTCATGATTGGGGCATGAATATAACATTGAATTAAGCCTCCCCAAGCTTGAGCGATGATTTATCCTTTGCGATACCAAAAATTATATATATAATTATGATCACGATGAACAAGGTGCATAGGATGAAACTTCTGATGAAATTCCAATTTCAATCAGTTGTAGTTCCATGATCCCATATCATCACATAGCCTAAACCATGTCAATGCCTTTCCCTTCAAAGATAAAGGTAAGACCTTCTTCTTGATAACATCCTCGGGCATACCTGCAAGCTTAAATAATCCACAAACTTCATCCACATAGATTAGGTGCAAATCGGGATGTAATGTTCCATCACCTGCGAAAGGATTAGCTAGCAGTTTCTCTATCATACCCGAAGGAATTTCAAAGTAAACATTTTTAGTAGGTTCAGTAGGTTGAGGAGCAACTATTTGCTCTACTGGTCGGGGTGAAGATACCCCGAACAAGCCCCTCAAAGGATTATGTTCCATAGTAACAAGTGACAGTAAATTTCAGCACACTATATAAATTTTTCCTAATCAAATTCCACCTACCAAAGGCGCTTCACTCCCCGGCAACGGTGCCAGAAAAGAGTCTGATGACCCACAAGTATAGGGGATCTATCGTAGTCCTTTCGGTAAGTAAGAGTGTCGAACCCAACGAGGAGCAGAAGGAAATGATAAGCAGTTTTCAGTGAGGTATTCTTTGCAAGCACTGAAATTATCGGTAACATATAGTTTTGTGACAAGGCAATTTGTAATGGGTAACAAGTAATAAAAGTAAATAAGGTTCAGCAAGATGGCCCAATCCTTTTTGTAGCAAAGGACAAGCCTGGACTAACTCTTATATAAACGAAAACGCTCCCGACGACACATGGGAATTATCGTCAAGCTAGTTTCGATCATGCTCATATGATTCGCTTCGGTAATTTGATAATTTGATATGTGGGTGGACTGGTGCTTGGGTGCTGCCCTTTCTTGGACAAGCATCCCACTTATGATTAACCCCTCTTGCAAGCATCCGCAACTACAAAAGAAGTATTAAGGTAAATCTAACCATAGCATGAAACATATGGATCCAAATCAACCCCTTATGAATAAATGCATAAACTAGGGTTTAAGCTTCTCTCACTCTAGCAACCCATCATCTACTTATTACTTCCCAATGCCTTCCTCTAGGCCCAAACAATGGTGAAGTTTCATGTAGTCAACGTTCACATGACACCACTAGAGGAGAGACAACATACATCCCATCAAAATATCGAACGAATACCAAATTCACATGACTACTTATAGCAAGACTTCTCCCATGTCCTCAGGAACAAACGTAACTACTCACAAATCATATTCATGTTCATAATCAGAGGGGTATTAATATTCATAAAGGATCTGAACATATGATCTTCCACTGAATAAACCAACTAGCATCAACTACAAGGAGTAATCAACACTACTAGCAACCCACAGGTACCAATCTGAGGTTTTGAGACAAAGATTGGATACAAGAGATGAACTAGGGTTTGAGATGAGATGGTGCTGGTGAAGATGTTGATGGAGATTTACCCCCTCCCGATGAGAGGATCGATGGTGATGACGATGGTGATGATTTCCCCCTCCTGGAGGAATGTTTCCCCGGGAGAACAGCTCCGCTGGAGCCCCAGATTGGTTCCGCCAAGGTTCCGCCTCGTGGCGGCGGAGTTTTGTCCCGTGAGCTTGCTTATGATTTTTTCTCGGACGAAAGACCTCATATAGAAGAAGATGGGAACCAGAGGCCTGCCAGGGGGCCCACGAGGCAGGGGCGCGCCCTGGGGGTAGGGCGCGCCCCCCACCCCCGTGGATGGTGGGTGGCCCCCCTCTGGTTCTTTCTTCGCCCAATATTTTTAGTATATTCCAAAACGTGCCTCCATGAAGTTTCATGACTTTTTGTGTTGTGCAGAATAGGTCTCTAATATTTGCTCCTTTTCCAGCCCAGAATTCCAGCTGTCGGCATTCTCCCTCTTCATGTAAACCTTGTAAAATGAGAGAGAATAGGCATAAGTATTGTGACATAATGTGTAATAACAGCCCATAATGCAATAAATATCCATATAAAAGCATGATGCAAAATGGACGTATCATGTATGAAAGCTCAATATGAAAACTAGGTGGGTGTGCATCTAATCCTATAATGAAAAATTCCCACTAGTATATGAAAGTGTTAACATAGGAGACTCTCTATATGAAAAACATGGTGCTACTTTGAAGCACAAGTGTGGAATTGGCATGCGCCATCTCTTCCTTCTTTCTTTCATTTTTTTCTTTTCTTTTCCTTTTTTCTTTTGTTCCGGAGTCTCATCCCGACTTGTGGGGGAATCATAGTCTCCATCATCCATTCCTTATTGGGACAATGCTCTAATAATGAAAGTTGATGATCATCACACTTCTGTTTACTTAGAACTCGATACCTATAACAAAATATGACTCTATATGAATGCCTTTGGTACTGTACATGATGTGCAATGATCTAGGATAACATGTATAAAAAATGATAAATGGTGGTGAGCCACAAATACTATGTCAGCTACATGATCATGCAAAGCAATATGACAATGAATGCTCAAGTCATCAAAACGGAAGAGGTGAAAGTTGCATGGCAATATATCTCAGAATGGCAATGAAAGGCCATAATAGGTAGGTATGGTGGCTGTTTTGAGGAATATATAATAAGGTTTATGTGTGATAGAGCGTATCATATCATAGGGTTTGGATGCACCGGCGAAGTTTGCACCGACTCTCGAGGTGAGAAAGGGCAATGCACGGTACCATAGAGGCTAGCAAATTGCGGAAAGGTAAGAGTGGGTATATTCCATGGACTCGCATTAGTCATAAATAACTCATATACTTATTGCAAAAGTTTATTAGCCCTCAAAGAAAAATACTACTACGCATGCCCCGAGGGGGGAGGTTGGTAGGAGTTAACCATCACGCGCCCCCGACCTCTACGCAAAGGAAGAAAATCAATAATAAATCATGCTCCAACTTCATAGCATAATGAGAGAGTATACGTGCATGCTTCGGGAATCACAAACCTTAACACCGATATCTTACTAAACAAAATCATCCACTAGTACCCCCCACATATTCCATCTCTATGTCGCAAAACTATTACAATAAATCAAACATATCATATTCAGTAATCCAAAAGTTTTATGTAGGATTTTATGACTAACCATGCAATTGACCAATTCCCATTGACTCTCTAAATAGATAAAAGTGAAGCAAGATATTTTAATTCTTTCTACAAAATGCCATACTCTAACAAATATAAATGAAGCAAAATATCATTCTACAAATAGCGGTTTTCGATGTGAAGAGAAACAAGCAATCCAAACTTCAAATGATATAAGTGAAGCACATGAAGCATTCTATAAAGCCATACTCAAAAGATATAAGTCAAGTGCAATGAGAATTCTATAAATCAACCATGGACTATCTCATACCAGCATGGTTCATAAAAGAAAATTGATAACTAAACACAAAAGATGCTCCAAGATTTACACATATCACATGAACGAAACGAAAATGGAAACATACCGATACTCGTTGAAGAAAGATGGGATGCCTTCCGGGGCATCCCCAAGGTTAGATGCTTGAGTCTCCTTGGATATTTACTTGGGTTGCCTTGGGCATCCCCAAGCTTGATCTCTTTCCTCTTCTCCTTCTCCTCATATCGACACCTCCTCGATCTTTGATCACTTCATTCACACGAAACTCAATAGAAAGCTCGATAAGATCAGTTAGTATAATAATGCAAATCACTACTCTAAGTACTATTGCAAACCCATTCATATTTTGTTTTTGCATTGTAGCTACTGTATTATAACTTCTCCATGTCTTATACCACTGATAGAATCGATAGTTTCATCAAAATAAGCAAAACAATGCATCAAAAATAGAATCTGTCTTAAACAGGATAGTCTGTAGCAATCTAGGCATCTACCATACTTCCGTAATTCCAAAATTCAGAGAAATTAGGACAAAATAAGCAATTTGTATAGCAATAATGTGCAAAAATCTTAGAAACTTTCGACGTTCCAGTAAAAAATGTAAAATCACGCACTATAGCCAAAGTTTCTGTTTTTGCACCGCACATACGAACAAGCAATCTACTCATCCTAAAGGAAAATCTTGGCACAATTATTTTACAATAGAAAGGATTTGTACAAGGGGATAATTATTTTTGCGAGAATTTTCCATGAAAAAATTACATTATTTCCATGAGCATGAACACAAGTGTTCAAGGTCGACCCTCACTTCTCCAATGCATCACCTTTCAATCGCTTCTCTTTTAGAAAAAGGTTTTTAGGTTCCCCTCTATATTTTTTTGTTTTTAAACTTTATAAAAGCACTCAACAGAAATAAATGACTCTAAAACTTCCGGGTTTTCTCCCTGGCAGCACTTTCTTTAAAGCCATTAAGCTAGGCACAAAGTGCTCAAGTAATTGATCCACCCAGATTTAAGGTATATCAAAGACAATTTTAATTAGCAATGATTTATAATTTAGTAGTGAGCACAAAGCAACATATATCATGCAATGATGAAGTCTAACTCTCTTCCTATGCATTGGCATGTCATACAAGAACAATTCATGCACATCAAGTAATGGCCAATACATAGCATAAGTAGTTTCTTGCAATTTTGTCATGTTGGAAACATAGAGAGGCGGAGATGTAGTTCCTCTCTCATAATAATTGCAAGTAGGAGCAGCAAGGACATGCATATTATATTCATCAAAATTATCATGTGCCAAGGTAAAAGGCAACCCATCAATGTAATCCTTAATAAGTGTAAACTTCTCCGATATAGTGTAGTTGGTAGAATTCAAAAAGATAATAGGACTATCATGTGTGGGTGCAATAGCAAAAACTTCATTCTTAACATAAGGAACTATACAAGTTCATCTTCATAAGCATAATTCATCTAGGTGTCCCTAATTTGGGACTCATATTACCATGGCAAGGTGCCCCAAGGAACTTCTGATTGTGGTTCTTTTTGGTGGAGGGATATTTGCATGGTAATGCAGAGTTTCAGAGAATGTCCCTGGGTTCAGATAAATGAGGGTGACACTGCAGTTTTTTGGTCTGACAACTGGAATCTTGATAATGAAGTTTCTACTCTCCAGTCTAGATTTCCTAGACTATTCTCATATGGTAAGGACCCATGGATTTCTGTTAAGGAGATTTTCAACTCTCAGGACATCCACCGGCATTTTCATCTTCCATTGTCAGCCTGGGCTTATGAGGATTTGGCTATGTTGCAATCTTTGATGGGCTGTCACACCAAGACAACTGGCACTAAGGATGTGTGGTTTTGGCAAGCCTCCTCCAAAGAGTACAGTCCCAAGATGTTCTATTCTCACACTTTTGTATCTGAAACCTTTAATCCTTTGACCTGCTAGATATGGAAATCATCTTGTACTATGAAAATTAAGGTGTTTTCCTGAATGCTCATTATGGACAGATTGAATACAAAGGATATGGTGGACAAAAGGCATTGGCACATGGAGGATGGAGTTCACTGTAGGCTCTGCCCCTTGCAGGCAAGGGAAACCAGGGATCACCTATTTTTAACTACAACTTCAGTGTGAGAGTATGGAATTATCTGCAGATTGAGTGGGCATATGGAGATTCAATGTCTGAATTGGTTATTCGGGCTAGGAGACATTTTGATAAGCCATTTTCACTAAAGTGGTCTTCGTTGCCTCTTGGAATATCTGGATCATCAGAAATGCAAAAGTCTTCAGAAATGAGGGGGCAGTTTTAATAAATGGAGAGGTGGTTTTAGGCATGATATCAGTCTTATGCAATACAGGATAAAATCTGCTTACAAGGATGATCTCCTAAAGTGGATTTCTTTTCTGCCCCCTTAAGGCATAGTGTTGTAGGATCTCTCTTTTTTGCTTTCTCCTAGATTAGTTTTCTTTGATTACCTCTTGTAATCCCTTTGTTGTATCTGTTACCATCTATTTAAATAAATCTTTTGATATGCTATGGGGGTTTTGCCCCACAGTTCCCAGTCAAAAAAGCATAATTCATATTGGCATCATGGCCACAAGCATAGCAAGCATCAATTTCATCAAAAAGGGATATTTCAAATGAATCAATGGGATCAAAGCAATTATCATAGCATTCATCCTTCGGTAAGCATAAAGGGTAATTAAACAATGTACGAGTTGAAGAGTTACTCTCATTAGAAGGTTAGAACGGGTAGCTAATCCGCTCTTCCTCCTTCTGTTCTTCACTCTCCTCATCATCTTTTTCATCCAATGAGCTCATAGTTTCATCAATTTCTTCTTCCATAGGCTCCTGCAAAATATTAGTCTCTTCTTGGACAGCCCTGGCTTTCTCAATAAACTCATTAATATAAGCACTAGAAGCATAGTTTTCTAGCAATATTTAAGTATGGCAAAATTTTCAGATTTGTAAAGAGTGGTATCATACTTTTCAATCAAAGAAGCAATTTCATAAGCACCCTTAAAAGCAACAAATTCTTCAATTTGTTCAACATCATAGTAATTATAAACACCCTTAGCATAAGAAGATAGAATTCCATTATCTCTAAACTCACATTGATAAGGAAGGTGTTTCTTAGGGTCTTTAGAACAACAAGTAAAATCATGTGTTTCACATAAATTGCAAGCATAGCATTGCATAGTATTAATTTAATGCAGTAAAAGTTTCCCATTTTGAGATAAGCAGTGTCGCACAAAATGAACATGCTCATCTAATGATTTGCCCTCAACTAATCTAGGTGGGGTTTCAGCACGAGCACAAAGGGATCGAAGATGATCCAAGTAAACAGCTTCAGCTGTATGATATATTTTGGGTGGTTCTTCAACCATAGGTTTAGTAGGTACAACTATTTTTTTGGTATTTTTTGTTTTCTACCCATAAATAAAGATAGAAAACAAGAGTACAAAATAAAAACTACTTGGTGAGAAAGCAAACAAGCACACATGAGAATATTCACCCCACGCTATTGCTCCCCCGCAACGGTGTCAGAAAAAGGTCTTGATAACCCACAAGTGTAGGGATTGCTTGTAGCCTTTTTCGATAAATAAGAGTGTCAAACCCAACGAGGAGCTATAGGCAGAACAAATATTCCCTTAAGTTCTATCGACCACCGATACAACTCTACACACACTTAGTGTTTGCTTTACCTAGAACAAGAATAAAACTAGATGTATTTTGTGAGAATAAAACTATGAATAAATTGCAAGGTAATAAGAGTACATAACTTTTGTCAACAAGAAAGTCCTTTGTCCCTATGCAATCGATAACTAGATCAGTAATCATTCTTGCAATTTTACATGAGGGAGAGACATGAGCTAACATACTTTCTCTACTTGGATCATATGCACTTATGATTGGAACTCTAGCAAGCATCCACAACTACTAAAGATCATTAAGGTCGTAAAATCCAACCATGGCATTAAGTATCAAGTCCTCTTTACTCCCAGACACAATAACCCACTTATCCGTGTTCAGGCTTCTGTCACTCCAGCAACCAACAATAAGCAAATTATGAACATATTGCAACACCCTACAGCAGGGACCCCTCACGTTTGCGCGAGATGGAGGGCACCATAGGACAACACCATAATAAAATATACACTCAAACCAACCATGATCATCAATTAGCCCATAGGAAAAACGGATCCACTCAAACATCATAGGATAACCACACATCATTGGGAAATAATATATAGTGTTGAGCACCATGTTTAAGCAGAGATTACAGCGGGGAGAAGGGGTGTTACACCGATGCATAGAGGGGAAGAAAGTTAGTGTTGACGGTAGCAAGGTTGTTGATGTAGATCGCTGTCACGATCCTTGCCCCGGCGGTAGGCGCGACCAGGAGAGAGGGGGAGAGAGCCCCCCTCCTCACTACAAAAAAATACACTTCTGTGATGATACATGTTTGTCACAGTAGGTCACGTTTTCTGCCATGCATGTACATCCATGACAAATTTATGACAAAATCAAGATAGTCATACCTGTGCTGTCGTAGAAGTGTTCCATGACATCACCAAAATTATCATCATGGAAGTGTCCACTTCCATGATGATAAATCGCGCACGGAAGTGCTTTCGTCAAGGGTGACCGACACGTGGCATCCACCGTAATGGAACGCTGTTAAGCTATCAGGTCCAATTTTGGATCCGATAACCCGTTAACAGCCCTGACCAATGGGGATTTTCCACGTGTAAAATCATCATTGGCTGGAGGAAAGACGTGTCGGCGCACCGTTGGGACAGATATGATCCACTCATTGGACCCAAAATGCCTATGATACGTCGACATGTGGCACGGCCCAACAAAGGCCCATATAGGTTAAAAAGGCCAACCCAGTCAAAGGCCCGTAGTACTTACTCAGGTACTAGTGGGCCAGCCCAATAACGACCTGCTTAATAAAGGCCCATTTATGGCCCGGAGCCTGATCTGGCCCGTTAATTGTTTGCTGAATATTTGGGCCCATTTACGGCCCGAAGCCAGATCTGGCCCGTTAATTGTTCGCCGAATATTTGGTCCCAATTACAGCCCAGTGACTTTCGGCCTGTTAGAGGCCCGATGTAGACATGGGCCCATTTCAGCCACGTGTGACTTTCGGCCTGGGAATGGCTCCTGCTGCCCATGGGCCATATATGGTCCGACAGGACATCGGGCCCACTAACGGCCCGTTATAAAGGTGGCAACAGTTAAGCCCAACTTGACTTTGGGCCTGTTAAAGGCTTGTCGCATAATTCAGCCCGTTGATGTCTATACTAAGCTTTCGACCTCTTAAAGGCCCATGATATCAGTGGGCCAACTAAGGCCCGAGATATGTTTCGTCCTAGTAACTGCCCGTGATATAACTGGGCCCAAAAAGGCCCGGTCTAGATTTCAGCCTGCTAAAGGCCTGTCGACGACTAGTGAAAATTGAGGCCCAATATGCATTTTGGCCTGCTAAAGGCCCATGGTTTCATCTGGGCCGTAACAGGCCAGTACAATATTCAGCCTGTTAATGGCCCAACACTACCTGGGCCAAACTAAGCGCTGGGTCCACAAAAGGCCCAACTAAAATATAGGCCGGTGTAAGTTGTGGGCCTCGCGCAAAGTGTGAAGGCCCCAATGATTCGGGCCCATGAAAGATGCAGGCCGGCCCAATTGTGGCCTGCTAAACACCAGGCCCGTTAGAGGCGAATGTTTCGGCCCGGTCGACTACATCTGATTTTTTTCAGATAGCGAATGATGGCAGTAACTAGTAAGAATTAAGAACAAACCTACTCTATACAATAAAGAAATTATGGCATAGTAACTAACAATAAACCTACACTATACAATAAAGAATTTATGGTATATTACATCCACTGGGCATCGAAGTTCGCCACCAGTGATCATAACACGCAACGAAGAAGCAGATTACAAAAACGGGCACCATTGCGCCATAACAAAATAATACTGAACCGAGACCACTTCCAAGACAGTTCAAGAAAGGTTAGCCTTGCGTGGGAACTGCTGCACAAGCTGCTGAGCAAGGCTGTGAGACCGGCCTAGCATGTCGGTCATAGCTTCCAGGTGTAGCTGTTTAGCGATGAGGTTCTCATTGGTGTTCTCCGCAGTCTTTCTTAGAGATAGGACTTCAAGTCGAAGTTGAGTTGCAGAATGCCTTTCTACTAGAACTTGGGACTGAAGAAGTCGAACTGATTCAGACAACGAATTCTGTGAGCTTGTCTGACTGCTAGTCTCAAGTAACTTGAACACTGCATCAAGACAAGACTTTGGGGTTGTTTCACTATCTTCAAGATGTTTTGCCGTCTTTGCTGCAATATATGTTGGGTTTGTCTCACAGACTTCAGCAGACTTGTGCATACCATCAGGCATATCACCCTGAAACAAAGCAAAGAGATGATAGGTTTTGCATGTGTATAAACAAAGATGATAGCTGTGCTGCCAATTCCATCCAATTTCAAATTAGAAAATAAAGAGTAAGTTCAAAATATCAATAGCATAATTTGGCATTGTTCATAATGCGGGGAGCTTCACCACACTACTAGATTACCATTTTAACATAACAAGCATAGATGAAGGGCAAATAAAATCATTGTATCTATTTTGGTTAATGTGCATGGCATGTTGTTCATATCATTAGCCACATCAATAAGATAAAACAGGAGATGACAAGGTGCAAATGGGGGCTGCTTCACCAAACACTGGATTATAGATCCACAAAAACAAGCATACATATAGGGAGTATTGAGTAATGTGCATGGTATGAATAAGGAATTTGGTTTTACAAGTAAAACTTAGAACCTACGGTTCTTGCGAACATGCATTTTGGTAGAAATAGCAAACTAAACAGCAGTAAATGATAGGGAGTGTGAGCAAATTAAACAGCAGTTGAGGATAAAGGCTTTAGAAGGACTGACTTACATTAACAGTTAACACCAGCTTTATAATGCCCTTCTCCATGTCAAGGGAAGGATAACTCAAGAATTTCAGCATAGAATCTTCTTCATAAGCATTGCATGTACTCTACATTTTTTAGAGAGTAATTATAGATATGATAATACTGGAAGGGATAGAGGATAATGAAGATAAGATGCAGATTGATGCTACATACTCAACTACCAATCCCTGGAAGTACAAGCATTACAGGACAAAATGTACTGACAAGAGCAATGTGCTACACTTCTGCACTGGTATTATCTGTGTATTCTACTTTTTGGTAAGATTAAATATAGATCTGATCTTTTTTAGTAAATGGTGGGCGAGGGAGATAAGATGCAGAATGCTACACAATGAACCAATCCCTCTTCCCATAATACAAGAGTGTTTTGAACACTAGTGTACTGTACAAAACATTCTTATATTATGGGACGGAGGGAATAGCTGTTAATGTACGTACAGTGATAGAGGACGTTCAGTCCTTACAAGAGGACTGCAGAGCTAAACCTCTTCAAAAGCATTGGGTTGATTCTAAATTTATGTAAGAGTCCATATGGATCTTATAATGTCCACCAAATGGACGATAACGAGGCTAACATGTGTAGTGATGCTACATAATCAAACAACTATGAAAGTAAGTATGGTCATGCAGGGCAAGAGGTACTCACAAGAGCAATGTAGTGTGCAGTATAGTTGCGAGATTATGTGGTCCCTTGAGAATGAATGTTCTTCTACTAACAGTTTTCGTACAAGTGAGACGTTAAGGCAAATACAGAAATGTAGTTCAAATTGTGATGTGATATCATAGATAGTACCTTACGCTGCAGCTGAGACCAATGTGTAACAAGATTATTCCAGTCACCGTCGGGTAAATGTAGCACCGGAGACTTTACAAAAAATTTGCTTAGAGGCTTGCCATCGAAGTGCGCTTGCCTCAGGTAGGAACGATAATTCATCAATGAGTGCTTGAAAAGCGCAGCCAACCCTTGCTCATCTTCACAATCCAGTTTGGTCCTCGCCTATTTAAAAGAATGAAATCTTGTGTCTTCTGTCAGCAGAAACATATGCAGCAATGACCATGAATAACATTAGTACATTACTTACGCGTAAGTTGCGGAGGAAGACTAGAAATTTTTCTGTGTCCACGGTATAATCTTTCCATGAAGGAAATATGCGCACAAAGTTCCTGACAACAATATAAGATTTGTCTTCTAAACTGGGAAGAAATGGAACATGGGTCCTATTTGCTGCAATTGGGGCTCTCTCTGGTTCAAAAAGGGAATTGGCAACTGGATTTGGTGTACTCTTTGCTGGAATGGGGGTTTTGCGTCGTAGAGCTGGTGCTATGTCAACTGGCATAATCATAATGTTTGCTACTGTTGGGGTCTGCTGAGTTGGGGCATCAGAAATGACCAGTGTAGTAGGGCTAGAGTTGCTAGAGTTGGGGTGTTTTGTGGGTCAGGTGATATTGCAACTACACCTAATTGGCTATTTGATTTATCATGTGCCACTACCTTTTCCAAATACTTTGCTTGTGCTCCTCCACGATCAGCAATCGCCCTCTTCCTTTTGAGCGTCTGATACACAAGAACAACATTTGAATGGATAAATATGGTATGATGACAGATGGAATATGTACTAAAAATGGATAGGTAGGGCGTATTCACATACACGATGTGTAAACTAAGCTAATGGCAGTTCAACAAAGTAGAAACAATGCAAAGCATCAGTTGCAAGATATGTGCGACAAATATAACCTTGGAAAGTTAGAGCAAGCACCTTGATGGGTGAATAAGATAGGGCATCTTCCTCTGACTCCTCCACTAGGGAGCTACATTGACTTAGGTCTCCCTCTAGCTCAGAATCACTATTAGGATCATATTCTGAGCATGAATCTGTAGGTGGAGAGCGTTTGCATTGCATTGCATCCAGACTTGATTTCAGTCCCTTAATGCCAAGTTTGACAGCCATGGCATTGTACTGCTTTATTCTTTTCATGCACGCAAGCTCATAATCATTATGATGCTATTTAGAATCTGAGATTCATGAAAACATAAAAAGTAGTCAGATTATCTATGGAATGCATTGCGGATTCAACTCGACGAGTGTCTCCCTGTAAACCCCTACATATGCAAAGTTCACTCCCCAACGGTGCTGACCAGACCACACACAGAAATACAAACCCCTTATGTCTCTATAACAGGCAGACACACATTTGAAAACTGAAGTAGGAACATTAGAATCATATGAAATTCGTATTTGAACAAATAAACTAAGGAATTATGAGTGGCATAATGTTTAGCTTCAAGGGTGGAGTGTTGGTGCGACACAAAGCAAGTAGGCAGATTTTATTCCATGTAAAAGATCGGAGCCTATGTAAAAGCTGGAAATGACACTTTCTTTCTATACAATGCAGTGTTCGTTGCCCACACATGATGGAAGAGATCATATAGAGAAATACTATTCACTCATGTCTACGGTTGCATTATTTAGAAATAGGGTGGTCCACCCTAAAAGAATATTGACAACAAATATGACAAGGCAAGCATAGATGTAGTGAATCAATCATTTACTTGTGAGCTTACTAGGACAAGTATGCAGAATTGTAACTACAGTAAGAGACCGTCCAAAATCTAAATCAAGAAGTTTGTCTAGCACTTATTGTTTGCAACTAATCGACGTGAATAATTGGATATTATATCGAATGAGTAAGAAAGACAAGTAAAATTTTCAACAAACCTGGCTTGTAGTAGTAATCTGGGTCAATGTCACTACAACCAACAATCCAAAATGAATAGTGTCTGTTCCTAGGGCCAGAATTTTGAAAACCCTGTGAACTTTACAGGTACTAAAGATTACCGAAATACATCTGAACCATTAAGTGTAGGTAGCACTAAGCACACAACAAACCCTAATGACAGTCCTGCCTAATGAGTAATGAATCAATTAGAAAATGGGTGATGAGGAGTGGCTGCTGAGTGTTGAGGACTTATCTCAGGATAAATCGGGTTGGCTTAGTGGGTGCTGCACGCCTGACCCCTGAACGGACTGGGAAGGTAGGCACGGCGGCGCGCCCGGGCAGCGGTGACGCCGCTGGGCGAGCGGCTCCTGACCTCTTGTTAGTCCGGCGTCTCCTCCTAGAGTCATGCCATCCGGGGACGGCAAGTCGCCAGCAAGGCAGGCAGCTAGGGGCGAGTCGAGATCGGAAGCACGCAGCAGAACAGAGGGGAATCGGGGCCTAGGATGACCCAAAATCCCAGGGTGGGCTGGCCCACCATGGGCACCCTGTAGAGATACACACCCGAGCGGAGAACATGCATTTTGAAACTAATTTAGGAACATTTAGCTGACCAATTAAACGAATCTGTTTTAGTAATATCAGATTCGTATTTGAACAACTAAGCTTGTTTAGCTTGATGGGTCGAGCAGTGCTATTATGACACGAAGCACGTATTATGATCGTATAGTGATCATAAAAGGGGGAAACCGGAGAAATGATATTTAGCAGCCATTGTTTGCTTTGAACTAAGAACTAAATTCTAAGAGCTAAAAAGAAAGTAGAGTAACCAAGTTAAGATATATTTTCTAGTTGAGATCAAAAAGTTGAGGAGATATGAAGTACCACCTCTCTTGCGGCGCCGTGTAGGCATCGGGGGTGCGATGGTTGTCGGTGGCGTTGAAGCAGATCTGCGATGGTAGATGGGTGCATTGGGGGATAAGTCCCGTTGTGTTGGAAGAGAAGGTCGTGTGAGCGGCCCCGGCAAAGAGGAGGACGGCGCCGATGAAGCGAGAGGACGTGATGCAAGGCTCTTGGTCCGTCGCCGTGGATGAGAAACGTCCATCTCTAGCAGTGGACGATGGAGTCTTGGTAGGCGCTCCGGCATGGTGGAGGATGGTGGCAATGGATGTGGTGGAGGACGACAGCGATGGATGTGGTGGAGGACAGCGGCGATGGATGGGGTGGCGGACGGAGGCTGGTGAGGGATGGTGTTCTAGTGCGGATGGTGTATGAATGGGAAAATGGAGAGAGAGGTACGGGGAACCATGTTTTTGGGACGCGCCTGTCTAAAATATGGGAAAGTTACGAACTTAGCCCCCATTTAAAATTTGTACGTCTCGTCGGTTGGGGATATGACGGTAATCTCGCATCTCGCCAATATTTGCCTAGAGCGATTTCGGGCAAGGAGAGGGTGGTTGGCACCCACGGTGTATGAACGAGGCTGACAGGTAGGGCGGTGATATGTCTCCAATGTATCTATAATTTTTGATTGCTCCATGCTATATTATTTACTATTTTGGATGTTTATGGGCTTTATTATACACTTTTATATCATTTTTGGGACTAACCTATTAACCCGGAGCCCAGTGCTAGTTTCTGTTTTTACCTTGGTTTAGGGTTTCGAAGAAAAGGAAGACCAAATGGAGTCCAATTGACCTGAAACTTCACGGAACCCATTTTTGGAAGGAAAGAAGCCCATAATACTTGAAGTGCACGTGAGGGAAGCTTCGAGGAGGCCATGAGGTAGGGGGCGCGCCCACCCCCTTGGGCAAGCCCTCCACCCTCGTGCCCCCCCTGACGTACTTCTTCCGCCTATATATCTCCATATACCCTAAAAACATCCAGGAGCACAATAGATCGGGAGTTCCGCCACCAGAAGCCTCCGTAGCCACCGAAAGCCAAACTAGACCTATTCCGGCACCCTACCAGAGGGGGAATCCCTCTCTGGTGGCCATCTTCATCATCCCGGTGCTCTCCATGACGAGGAGGGAGTAGTTCTCCCTTGGGGCTGAGGGCATGTACCAGTAGCTAGGTGTTTGATCTCTCTCTCTCTCTCTCTCTCTCTCTCTCTCTCTCGTGTTCTTGAGATGATACGATCTTGATGTATCGCGAGCTTTGCTATTATAGTTGGATCCTATGATGTTTCTTCCCCCTCTACTCTCTTGTAATGAATTGAGTTTCCCCTTTGAAGTTATATTATCGGATTGAGTCTTTAAAGATTTGAGAACACTTGATGTATGTCTTACCGTGCGTATCTGTGGTGACATTGGGATACCACGTGATTCACTTGATGTATGTTTTGGTGATCAACTTGCGGGTTCCGCCCATGAATCTATGCATAGGGGTTGGCACACGTTTTCGTCGTGATTCTCCGGTAGAACTTTGGGGCACTCTTTGAGGTTCTATGTGTTGGTTGAATAGATGAATCTGAGATTGTGTGATGCATATCGTATAATCATACCCACGGATACTTGAGGTGACATTGGAGTATCTAGGTGACATTAGGGTTTTGGTTGATTTGTGTCTTAAGGTGTTATTCTAGTACGAACTCTAGGGCTGTTTGTGACACTTATAGGAATAGCCCAAAGGATTGATTGGAATGAATAACTTTGAGGTGGTTTCGTACCCTACTATAATCTCTTAGTTTGTTCTCCGCTATTGGTGACTTTGGAGTGACTCTTTGTTGCATGTTGAGGGATAGTTATGTGATCCAATTATGTTAGTATTGTTGAGGGAACTTACACTAGCGAAAGTATGAACCCTAGGCCTTATTTCCTATCATTGCAATACCGTTTATGCTCTCTTTTATCATTCGTTACCTTGCTGTTTTTATATTTTCAGATTACAAAAACTATTATCTACTATCCATATACCACTTGTATCACCATCTCTTCGACGAACTAGTGCACCTATACAATTTACCATTGTATTGGGTGTGTTGGGGACACAAGAGACTCTTTGTTATTTGGTTGCAGGGTTGCTTGAGAGAGACCATCTTCATCCTACTCCTCCTACGGATTGATAAACCTTAGGTCATCCACTTGAGGGAAATTTGCTACTGTCCTACAAACCTCTGCACTTGGAGGCCCAACAACGTCTACAAGAAGAAGGTTGTGTAGTAGACATCATGCTCTTTTCTGGCGTCGTTGCCGGGGAGGTGAGTGCTTGAAGGTATATCTTTAGATATTGCAATCGAGTCTTTTAGTTTCTTGTTTTATCACTAGTTTAGTTTATAAAAGAAAACTATATAAAAATGGAATTGAGTTTGTCTCATACGCTTCACCTTTTTAATATCTTTCGTGAGTATGATGGAAAGGATAATTGTGCTCAAGTGCTAGAAGAAGAAATCTATAAAATGTTTGGCACTAAATATTTGAATGATGAGCATGATTGCAATGTTGTTAGTACGAATTCTTTGAATATCCATGATACTAATGATGATTGCACTAGTTATGATGAAAATGTCTCCTATAAACATGCCAATTTTTGTGGAGTGCATTGGGTTTGTAAGTACACACCAAATAGGGAAGATAGATATTGCAAGAGGCATAAGTACTTAGAAACTGAATTGTTGCAAGAAAGTCTTGATGATTGTGCTGAAAAATTCAATATTTTTCGCGCCCCTTGTGAACTTTGCAATGAACATGGTCATTTAAATCTCCAATGCAAATTGTTTCATGACCGAATCGTATCCAAAAATTGTGATAATTTGATTACCCTTGAGCATCATAAAGAGCTTAGTCTTCTTTTGGGGTATGAGGAAATGAAACATATAACTGAGGGTATTACAATGTTTAATCTTGATATATTTCTTGATTTTGATCTAGAGAAAATTTATATGTATTGTGCGGTGAATTGTATTGAAAATCCTTATATTGCCAACTACATAAAGAAAAGAAAACAAATAGAAGATGAAGAGAATACTAATGAAAGGGAAGAGGCTTCCCAATACCCTCCTATTATTTCTTATGATGAATCAGGTAACGAGGAGGAGCCTCCTATTCAACCAATCTCATTAATAAGGAGCTCCAAAAAGAGGATTGAACCCACACGTGATGTGGTGAAGAAGAAGAAAAGAAAAGGAAGAGAGGTAAAAAGATATCTCTCCCAAATAGTGCTGCTCCTATTACTATTGTGCCTCATGAAAATATAATTGCGGAAGATAATGATACTTCTTATGATCTTGAAAATCTTTTTGGCACTTGCTTGGAAGAATATGATAATTGCTATACTATTGGTGCTATCCATACTATTAATGATGAGAGTGGTTATGCTTATGATATGAAAAGGCCCAAGCTTGGGGATGCTATGTTTGATGAATATGATGTTTTTGAGAATATATTTGCTGCAATCAATGTTTGTCCCAAGCTTGGGGATGCTACGCTTAATGAAGATGATATTTTTAGTCTCCCAAGTTTTAATATGCAAATTTATAATGATGATAGCATGCCTCCTACTTATGATAATTATTGTGATGATACATATGCTATAAAAAGTAGTGATGATTATATTTATAAAACTTGTAATGATTATGATTACCCTTTTTATGAACATTACTCTTTTAATGTGGAAACAATTTATAGTATTCAAGTCTCTTATGATACTCCCACTATTCTGAAGAGAAGAATCTTGCCTATGTGGAGAGTAGTAAATTTTCTATGCTTGTAGATCATGAAAAGAATGCTTTAGATGCTGGTTATATTGTTGAATTCATTCATGATGCTACTGAAAATTATTATGAGGGAGGAACATATGCTTGTAGGAATTGCAATAATATCAAGTTTCCTTTCTATGTGCTTAAAATTTCGAAGTTATGCTTGTTTTGCCCTCCTATGCTAGTTGATTATTGTTCCCATAAGTTGTTTGCTCACAAAATCCCTATGCATAGGAAGTATGTTAGACTTAAATGTTCTATTCATATTCTTCATGATGCTCTCTTTATGTTACAATTCTTATCTTTTATGTGAGCATCATTGAAATCATCATGCCTAGCTAGGGGCATTAAACGATAGCGCTTGTTGGGAGGCGACCCAATTTTATTTTTGTTCCTTTATTTTTGTTCCTGTTTAGTAATAAATAATTCATATAGCCTCTGTTTAGATGTGGTTATATGCTTTTAATTAGTGTTTGTGCCAAGTAGAACCTTTGGGAAGACTTGGGGAAAGTCTTTGCGATCATGCTGTAAAAAACAGAAACTTTAGCGCTCACGAGAATTGCTGCCATTTTTAGTTGGAGAGTGCTATTTAGTTAATTATTTTTGAATATGATTAATAGATAAGTTCATCAGGTCCAGCAATTTAGTTTAGAATTTGTGGGGTTCCATAAGTATACGTTTGATGCAGATTACTACAGACTGTTCTGTTTTTGACAGATTCTGTTTTTCGTGTGTTGTTTGCTTATTTTGATGAATCTATGGCTAGTAAAATAGTTTATAAACCATACAGAAGTTGGAATACATTAGGTTTAACACCGATATAAATAAATAATGAGTTCATTACAGTATCTTGAAGTGGTGATTTATTTTCTTATACTAACGGAGCTCACGAGTTTTCTACTTTAAGTTTTGTGTTGTGAAGTTTTCAAGTTTTGGGTAAAGATTCGATGGATTATGGAATAAGGAGTGGCAAGAGCCTAAGCTTGGGGATTCCCAAGGAACCCCAAGGTAATATTCAAGGACAACCAAGAGCCTAAGCTTGGGGATGCCCCGGAAGGCATCTCCTCTTTCGTCTTCATTCATCGGTAACTTTACTTGGAGCTATATTTTTATTCGCCACATGATATGTGTTTTGCTTGGAGCGTCATTTTATTTTATTTAGTTTTGCTTGCTGTTTGAATAAAATACCAAGATCTGAAATTATTAAATGTTAGAGAGTCTTCACATAGTTGCATAATTATTCGACTACTCATTGATCTTCACTTAAATCTTTCGGAGTATTTTGTCATTTGCTCTAGTTCTTCACTTATATGTTTTAGAGCATGGTGGTAGTTTTATTTTGAATAAATAGATGAACTCTCATGCTTCACTTAGATTATTGTGAGAGTCTTAAATAGCATGGTAATTTGCTTAAAATCCCAATATGCTAGGTCTTCAAGAATAATAAAATTCTCTTATGAGTGTATTGAATACAATGAGAAGTTTGATACTTGATAATTGTTTTGAGATATGGAGATGGTGATATTAGAGTCATGCTAGTTGAGTGGTTATGAATTTTAGAAATACTTGTGTTGAAGTTTGTGATTCCCGTAGCATGCACGTATGGTGAACCGTTATGTGATGAAGTCGGAGCATGATTTATTTATTGATTGTCTTCCTTATGAGTGGCGGTCGGGGACGAGCGATGGTCTTTTCCTACCAATATATCCCCCTAGGAGCATGTGCGTAATACTTTGATTTGATAACTTGTAGATTTTTGCAATAAGTATGTGAGTTCTTTATGACTAATGTTGGGTCCATGGATTATACACACTCTCACCCTTCCACCATTGCTAGCCTCTCTAGTACCATGCAACTTCGCCGGTACCATAAACCCACCATATACCTCCCTCGAAACAGCCACCATACCTACCTATTATGGCAGTTCCATAGACATTCCGAGATATATTGCCATGCAACTTTCCACCGTTCCGTTTATTATGACACACTTCATCATTGTCATATTGCTTAGCATGATCATGTAGTTGACATAGTATTTGTGGCAAAGCTTTTATATCAATTGCTCGGAAGTAATTTGTTCAACCACTGTATTATTTGCCTTAAAGAGAGAAGTCTCTAGTGAAACCTATGGTCCCTGGGTCTATTTTCCATCATATTAGTTTCCGATTAAAGCGAGGGATTGACGTATTCTCTAACAGCTTATATAATCAACCACAATTATTTTTTACCCAGTCGCTCCAAATTCTCGGGGTTGCGCAGTTGTCAATGTGAAAATTACGTACACGCGTTGGAGAGTCCAAATATGAAACAATCATTTTTCATAGTACTACTCCCTCCGTACCGACGACCTAGGTGGGGGAAAACGAGAGTACTTGATGATTATTTGGTAATCAGTACTATTGCGTGCAGATAATTGACCATTACAAGTTATACCAAGTAGTGTGAAGTCATTGAATGCATACAAGCCCCGGGACTCCTATTGGCTGATTTATTTTTTTCAGGACAAAAAACAGGAACGAGTTTTCGGATTATTTGGTTTTCGTAATGTGACTTATGCACCGGTACGAATGGAGTAGGACAGTTGGCAAGCAATACATTGAGCTCTTCTTAGTGATGAAGCCAGTAATAATCAAACTACAAAGGAAAAGAAAAAAGACAAAGCAAAATATCTTCATGAATCTTCGCATAACATCAAGGCATAGGACCTAGATGTGCATTACTTAGAGCACATCTAGATGTGCTTTAGCAATACTATCAAACAAAACCCCTAATCATCATTGCAAACAACACATAGAACATGGCTAATGCGACAACCACAACTAGACATGCTAGTTCCTTGTTGTCTCTTGCTTTCATCTGTTGCCTGTGATTGATTCTTTCTTACTTCATCGTACTAATTGTAGACTCCAGATCAGTTAGTTTCTTCTTCATCTTTATGTTATCTTCTGCGAGCTTGGTGATAACACTCTGAGCCCTGCCATGCCATTCTTCATCCAGCCAATTAACAAAGGCACAAGCCTCATATCCCTACCAATATTAAATAGTATTCAGGATGAGCGGTGCCATTGACTCAACTAAAATGATGAACTTAGCACTAACCTCCAAGGGGCAACTGACAAACCGTCTACCAATGTTGAATCCCTCCATGCATACACGTCGAGCGGGAGTGTGCCCGTGCACACAACTCAGCTTTTGGTACTTCTTGGTGGTGCAAAACTCGAAGTCGAACTTGTGTTGCGGGAGTCTCGAGTCATGCTCCAGATCCAGCGACTGATTGCTTTCTGGGGGGGGTCATTCAGGAAGGATTCAACAGGGAGCTAGTTTAGACATGCTAAAAAAGATTGGGATAGATTGGAACCTAACAGGGCGATTCGGATCCGTAGTACACCTGCCTTCTGATGACCTTAGTCAAGTGCTCGGCGGTGACCGCCGTCGTGGCGGCGCTGCCGAGAGCGGCAATATGAGCAGGAGTAGGAGCAGCCGCACCGAAACCATCAGCACCACTCGTCCGCATTCCCCCAATGTCAGCGCCACGCGAGGGAATTTGGAGGCTATCTAGGGATTTGGGGGAATTGGGGAAACTGTGGGGATAAGCTAACGGCCGGGAACTACTTATCGCACTATGTTGTATATGGCACATTGTTTGTACATGTCGTTTGTGTTAGGTATTACAACTTCACACACAATTTCCGCACCAAACCGTGTGAGAAGACACCATAGGTGAGACACGGTTGCCGTGACATAACCGTATGTGATGTGCTACCCTATACATATGGGGCTGCAATAATTGAGTTAAAGTAATACTTAGTGTAAATAGCCGCTCTGTAGATATCCGTCACAAAATAAAACAGCCTCTCTGCAGATAGAGATGGTGGCGGCGGCGGCCGAGGCAGCGGCTACCAGATAAGAGGTCAATCCTCGGTTGTTGGGCGGTGGCGGCGTCATAGGAGGTCAATCCTCGGTCTGCGGCGGGAGATAGGAGGAGCTCAACCATTCACTACAAAAAAAGACACATCCGTGACATTTTGGGCCGAACAAATTTTTTTCTGTCATACTTATGACACTTCTATGACGATAATTGTGACAAAACCCGGTATCATCATAGATGTGGTGGGGTCCTACTTCTATGACAAAAAATCATGACAGAAAATGGGCTTTTCGTCCTGGGCGGGCCGGAGACGCAGCAGCATGACATTCTTTGGGCCGTCCATGACAAAAAAACCGTGGTAGAAGCGGGGGCGAGGAAAATATCGGGGAGTTCCCGGTTACGGTGTGTGGTCGGGGGCCGAGCGATGAGCGTTTCTCTCGTACACGTATGAGCATGGGTGCGACGTTGGGCTCTAACTGAACCCGAGCGAGGCGTTGGGCTCTAACTGAACAGAGCGATTGCACTAGCTACGTTACTGAACCCAAGCGATCGATCCCTTGCTGTTAACTGAACCCGAGTGATTCCTTCGCTACTACTGCTAAATGAAGCCGATCGATGCTGCCTCTGGATGAACAGTGAGTGTTGTTGGGGGGTTTGGATGAACAGTTCCCGGTGGGGGTTGGATGAACAGGACCCCGTGGTAGTAGAGGTCGTTGCCGCTGGATGAACAGTACCCCGATCGATCGAGCCGGTGGATGAACATGACCCCATGGAGGGGTGGATGAACAGGACCCCGTGGAGGGTTGGATGAACATGATGACCCCGTGGAGGGTTGGTTGAACAGTAGCTGGTGGAGGGCTGGATGAACAGTAGCCCGTGGAGGGGTGGTTGAATAGGACCCCGTGGAGAGGGTTGGTTGAATAGTAGCCGGTGGAGGAGCGCGCGGTGGAGGCTGGATGAACAGGAGCCCGTGGATGAACAGTCGTAGGTGGAGGCTGGAGGAGGTCGACGGTGGATGAACAGTAGCCCGTGGAGGCTGGAGGAGGTCGACGATGGAGATGAACAGTATCCCGTGGAGTCCGGTTTTGCGGTACGCCACACCCCTCCCGATGAAAAGGACCCCCGTTTCGACCGTAGCGCTCCAGCACAAGTCTGTTTCCTCCGTTTTGCGGTACACCACACCCCTCCTGATCAACAAGACCCCGCTTCCACCGTAGGAGGTCCGTTTCCTCCGTTTTGTGGTACGCCAGACCCCTCCCGATGAACAGGACCCCGTTTCAACCATGGCCGGTCGAACACAAGGCTGTTTCCTCCGTTCTGCGGTACGCCAGGCCTCATTTCCATCGGCTGTTCTGTCCAAGCTGGTTGGCTCCCGATGAACAGCACGCGTTCCGTTGCCTCCCGATGAACACGACACATTCTGTTGCCTCCCCATGAACACGACAACGACGCAGTTTCTCTGTTCTGACCCAGCCATGTACAGGAGCCCTGGCCGTACGTATGCGTGAGTAGGCGTTCGAGACCCCGCCCATATGTATGTACGTGGACGTATTTACTTTCTTTCACCCTGGCCGCTGTACGTACATGTACATGCTACGTGGACATATTTACTTTCTTTCACCCTGGCCGCTGTACGTACATGTACATGCTACGTGCGCGCATCTACTACGACACGTGCGCGCCTCTACTATGACACATGCCCTTCCTTACACAACCACGGTTCATCGCTGCAGCCTGTAGACAGACCGATCGTATGTACATACACATTCGCGACCAGAATGACAACGTTACATACGCTTTGACCAGGTGGGTCCCGACTGTCAGGCACTTCCTTGCGTGCGAAAATGTAGCTGCTGGGTCCCAGCAGTCAGCGGGGCGAATCATTTTTTTTTGCCCGTAATATGGATGCACTTCCTTGCATGTGAAGATGTAGCTGGTGGGTGCCAACAATCAGGGGGGAAACGCTTTTTTTTGCGAAATACGGTGGCCCATTCGGTGGGTCCCTGCTGTCAGGTGGAGGAATAACTATTTTGCGCGTAATAAAGAGGCACTTCCTTGCTGCGCCCGTGGACCCAGCTGTCAGCCTCTCCACATACAATGCTCTTTCGATGGAAGTCGTTCGTTGACCAAATTGACCACGCCGTGCCAAGAGCACCAAGGCAGTGGACAACGGAGAGGCCTAGGAAGGGGACGGTGCGGATCTGGGGAAGACGCGGCAGTGGATGCCCACGTGGAGAGGAGTACGAGCGTTCACTGGTTCGACTGCGGTGTGAGGCTGCCGTCACCGTAGGGCCTAGCCAGCGGTGGGAGTAGTAGGGGGTGGTGAGGCCTCCGCGGCAGCACAGCCGGCCACGGGAGGCAGAAGCAGGCGGCACGACCGGCACTGCTTTGGGCGGCTGGAGCAAGAAGACCAGAGGTTGAAGAAGCACTATGACCATTGGATGGACATTGTATGATCACTCGAGCTAGAATTGTTCATATTGACTAAGTTGACAAAGCCCTACCTCCCCGTCAACTTAGTAGGCCCACATGTTAGCCTCCCACTATGCTAGGTCCTAGCTAGCAGGGGGAGTATTCATTTTTTGTGCGTAATAAGGAGGCACTTCCCTGCGTGCAAATATATAGCTGGTGGGTCCGACCTGTCAGCGGGGGGAACGTTTTTTTCGTGAAATACAGATGCCCTTCCGATGGGTCCCAGATGTCAGGTGGAGGAATCATTATTTTGTGTGTAATAAGGAGATGTTTCCTTGCGTGCGACTGTGGACCTAGCTGTCAGCCTCTCCACGTACAGTCCATGTCCGATAGATGGCATTCATTAACCACGTTGACCACGACGCACCAAGAGCACCAGGGCGGTGGACAACGGCTAGGCCTAGGAAGGGAACGACACGGAGCCGGGGAAGACACGACAGTGGCTGCCCACGCAGTGGGGAGTACGAGGGTTGACTGGTTCGGTTGCCGTCACCGGAAAATAACAGGAGGTGTGGGTGAGTAGAGGGATAGCCAGGCCAGGGATGCGAGTATGGTGGGGCCATGAGGCCTGCCCGGTAGCACAGTTGGCCATGGGAGGCGCGAGCAGGCGGTTCCGTCGGCGCTGGTGTCGGTGTCAAAACCGGCGGATCTCGGGTAGGGGGTCCCGAACTGTGCGTCTAAGGCGGATGGTAATAGGAGGCAGGGGACACGATGTTTACCCAGGTTCTGGCCCTCTTGATGGAGGTAATACCCTACGTCCTGCTTGTTTGTTCTTGATGATATGAGTATTACAAGAGTTGATCTACCGCGAGATCAGAGAGGCTAAACCCTAGAAGCTAACCTATGGTATGATTGTATCTTGTCCTATGGACTAAAACCCTCTGGTTTATATAGACACCGGAGGGGGCTAGGGTTACACAAGGTCGGTTACAAAGGAGGAGATATACATATCCGTATTGCCTAGCTTGCCTTCCACGCCAAGTAGAGTACTATCCGGACACGAGACGAAGTCTTCAATCTTGTATCTTCAAAGTCCAACAGTCCGGCCAAAGGATATAGTCCGGCTGTCCGGAGACCCCCTAATCCAGGACTCCCTCAGTAGCCCCCGAACCAGGCTTCAATGATGTTGAGTCCGGCGCGCAGTATTGTCTTCGGCATTGCAAGGCGGGCTCTTCTCCAAATCTTGAATGTCTGTTAAGTAGTGTCCGGCCCCATAAATGTTGGACTTCTTGGCTTCTGTGCTCAATAAGGGCTATCTTCCACGCGTCGAACGAATACGAGGAGCCAGGGCGTTTTTACATTCACCCCCCTAGCCAGGTAAATAAATTGTCTATTTAAAGGGATGGGGATTCTTAGATCCAATCCATACCATCCTCCCACAACGAGAATCCATCGGAGCGCGCTTCTAAAAAATCCACTCCAACATGGCCGACCACCGCAGCTCCTCCTCCCGCCCCCGTAGCCCTAAGCCCGGTGATTGGGAGAGGTGTTCCGTCCCACACAGTCGATTAGTAGAGCTGCAGACTCAGGGATTTCTCCCTCCAGCGTATATGGTCCTGATACATCTCCAACATATCTATAATTTTCGATTGCTCCATGCTATATTATCTACTATTTTGGACTATATTCGGCTTTATTTTCCACTTCTATATTATTTTTGGGACTAACCTATTAACCGGAGGCCCAGCCCAGAATTGCTGTTTTTTTTGCCTATTTCAATATTTCGGAGAAACAGAATATCAAACGGAGTCCAAACGGAATAAAACCTTCGGGAACATGATTTTCTCACCGAACGTGATCCAGGAGACTTGGGCCCTACTCCAAGGAGTCAAAGAGGCGATCACGAGGGTGGGGGGCTTGCCCACCCCCCTAGGGCGCGCCCCCTGCCTCGTGGGCCCCTCGGTACTCCACCGACGTACTCCTTCCTCCTATATATACCTACGTACCCCCAAACGATCAGAACATGAGCCAAAAACCTAATTCCACCGCCGCAACTTTCTGTATCCACGAGATCCCATCTTGGGGCCTGTTTCGGAGCTCCGCCGGAGAGGGCTGTCATCACAGAAGGCTTCTACATCATCACAGCCCCTCCGATGAAGTGTGAGTAGTTTACCTCAGACCTTCGGGTCCATAGTTAGTAGCTAGATGGCTTCTTCTCTCTTTTTGGATCTCAATACAAAGTTCTCCCCCTCTCTCGTGGAGATCTATTCGATGTAATCTTCTTTTTGCGGTGTGTTTGTTGAGACCGATGAATTGTGGGTTTATGATCAAGTCTGTCTATGAATAATATTTGAATCTTCTCTGAATTCTTTTATGTATGATTGGTTATCTTTGCAAGTCTCTTCGAATTATCCGTTTGGTTTGGCCAACTAGATTGGTAGTTCTTGCCATGGGAGAAGTGCTTAGCTTTGGGTTCGATCTTGCGGTGTCCTTTCCCAGTGACAGATGGGGCGGCAAGGCACATATTGCATCGTTGCCATCAAGGATAACAAGATGGGGTTTATTTCATATCGCATGAATTTATCTCTCTACATCATGTCATCTTGCTTAAAGCGTTACTCTATTTTTAACTTAATACTCTAGATGCATGATGGATACTGGTCGATGAGTGGAGTAATAGTAGTAGATGCAGAATCGTTTCGGGCTACTTGTCACGGACGTGATGCCTATATATATGATCATGCCTAGATATTCTCATAACTATGCTCAATTCTGTCAATTGCTCAACAGTAATTTGTTCACCCACCGTAGAATACTTATGCTCTTGAGAGAAGCCACTAGTGAAACCTATGGACCTCGGGTCTATTCTCATCATATCAATCTCCATCACTTTAATCTTACTTTGCTTTTTTACTTTGTCTTTTACTTTTCACTTTGCATCTCTATACCAAAAATACCAAAAATATTATATCTATCAGATCTCACTCTCGTAAGTGACCGTGAAGGGATTGACAACCCCTAATCGTGTTGGTTGCGAGTAGCTATCGTTTTGTGCAGGTAAGAGGGACTTGAGCATGGCCTCCTACTGGATTGATACCTTGGTTCTCAAAAACTGAGGAAATACTTACGCTACTCTGCTGCATCATCCTTTCCTCTTCGGGGAAATCCAACGCAAGCTCAAGAGGTAGCAAGAAGAATTTCTGGCGCCGTTGCCGGGGAGTCTATGCAAAAAGTCAACATACCAAGTACCCATCACAATCCCTATCTCTCGCATTACATTATTTGCCATTTGCCTTTCGTTTTCCTCTCCCCCACTTCACCCTTGCCATTTTATTCGCCCTCTCTTTTCCGTTTGTTTTTTCTCGCTTGCCTTGTCGTCATGGCTAATCTTATCTCTTCTCAGTTGTCTCCCGAGAATGAAGTTCTAAATTTTAAACAAAGGGAGGGAGAAAATCTAAAAGATGCTTGGTATAGAATTTGCAATGATTAAAATAGATCTACCAGGAAGCAATCTACTTCAGTTCTTCTCCGCAATTTTTATGTAGGTGTTAATCCTTGGTATAGATATATCCTTGATACCATTACCGGAGGGAACTTCTTGGGTAGCCATACTTTTTATTCTTATAATGCTATGTTATATTTATTAGGCTCACCGCCTCTTTTGGTTAATGGAACCATGTTAACTTTGGAGCATGTTATGCAAAGACTTGATATTATTGAAAATAAAGTTGCTACTATTGAATTAATTGAAAATCTAGATAAAAAGATCCACAATCAAATTACTCAATATGGATCTAAGGTAGGAATGACTTTGAAAAATATTAAGGAAAATGAACCCATAGTTAATGAGAAGATAAACTTATATTCTACTAGAATTGATAAACTTGAGGGTATCATTACAAACTTGGGAACCGCTTTTTCTTCCGTAAAGAATACTCCAAGTCCTCCTACTAAAATTGACAAGCTTATGTATTTTCCTAAAAATAAGGGTGAATCATCTAGTAAGGAAACTGCGGATCTTAAATCTATAAGTATTCATCCCAATATTTTTGCTATCATTAAGGAACCAATTGCTACAAATGAATTTTTCGATCTTGTGCCTAAAAGTTTGATAATCACTAGAAAGAAAGAAATTCCTAAGGAAAATAGATGCCTCATCAAAGAATTGCCTACCAAAGATGGCAATACCTAGATCTATCCTCGCTTTTATGCCTAGCTAGGGGCGTTAAACGATAGCTCTTGTTGGGAGGCAACCCAATTTTATTTTTATTCCTTGCTTTTTTCTCCTGTTTAATAATAAATAATTTATTTAGCCTCTGTTTTGGTTGTGTTTTTTTGTGTTTAATTAGTGTTTGTGCCAAGTAGAACCGTTGGGAAGACTTGGGGAAAGTCTTGTTGAACTTGCTGTAAAAAACAGAAACTTTAGCGCTCACGAGAACTGCTGTCATTTTTATTTGGAGAGTGCTATTTAGTTAATTATTTTTGAAGATGCTTAATAGATAAATTCCTCACGTCCAGCAATTTATTTTAGAATTTTTGGGGTTCCAGATATTGCGCTAGCTACAGATTACTACAGACTGTTCTGTTTTTGACAGATTCTGTTTTTTCGTGTGTTGTTTGCTTATTTTGATGAATCTATGGTTAGTAAAATAGTTTATAATCCATAGAGAAGTTGGAATACAGTAGGTTTAACAACAATATAAATAAATAATGAGTTCATTACAGTACCTTGAAGTGGTTTTTTGTTTTCTTTCGCTAACGGAGCTCACGAGTTTTCTACTTTAAGTTTTGTGTTGTGAAGTTTTCAAGTTTTGGGTGAATTCTTGTGATGGATTATGGAACAAGGAGTTTCAAGAGCCTAAGCTTGGGGATGCCCATGGCACCCCCAAGATAATCCAAGGACACCAAAAAGTCAAAGCTTGGGGATGCCCCGGAAGGCATCCCCTCTTTCGTCCACTTCCATCGGTAATTTACTTGGAGCTATATTTTTATTCACCAACATGATATGTGTTTTGCTTGGAGCATCTTGTATTATTTGTGTCTTTGGTTGCTAGTGTGACACAATCATCCTTGCTGTACACACCTTTTGAGAGAGCCATACATGAATTAGAATTTGATAGAATACTCTATGTGCTTCACTTATATCTTCTTGAGCTAAGTAGTTTTGCTCCATGTGCTTCACTTATATATTTTGAGCGCTATAATTTTGCTCTATGTGCTTCACTTAGATTTTTTAGAGCACGGTGGTGGATTTGTTTTAAAGAAACTATTGATCTCTCATGCTTCATTTTGAGAGTCTTAATAGCATGGTAATTTGCTTAATAATAACATGCTTGGTATTCAAGATTTGTGAAACTTTCTTTTGAGTGTGTTGAGTACTAAGAAAAGTTGGATGCTTGATAATTGTTTTGAGATATGGAGGTAGTAATATCAAAGTCATGCTAGTAGAGTAATTGTGAATTTGAGAAGTGCATGAGTTAAAGTTTGCAAGTACCGTAGCATGCACGTATGGTAAACGTTATGCAACAAATTTGAAACATGTGGTGTTATTTGATTGTCCTCCTTATGAGTGGCGGTCGGGGACGAGCGATGGTCTTTTCCTAGCAATCTATCCCCCTAGGAGCATGCGCGTTATACTTTGGTTTTTGATGGCTTGTAGATTTGTGCAATAAGTATATGAGTTCTTTATGACTAATGTTGAGTCCATGGATTATACGCACTCTCACCCTTCCATCATTGCTAGCCTCTACGGTACCGTTGTCAGTGATGATGCTGTGGGGGACGCCATAATGGTGTACAACCCCGGATATGAAGTCTATCACCGGTCCGGATTCAGCCGTTTTGACAGGTTTGGCTTCTTTCCAATTGGTGAATTTATCTACCATGACCAGTAAGTATTTTTTCTTATGGGTTCCCCCTTTGAGGGGTCCGACCATATCGAGCCCCCAGACCGCAAAGGGCCAAGTAATGGGGATTGTTTGGAGGGCGGTAGGTGGCATGTGGCTTTGGTTTGCAAAAAGCTGGCAACCGACACAATGTCGTACCAGATGCTGTGCATCTGCCCGGGCCGCCGGCCAATAAAAACCTGTACGGAAGGCCTTGCTTACAAGGGCCCGGGCTGCGGTGTGGTGGCCGCTGAGTCCGGCATGGATTTCTGCCAAAAGCTTCTGCCCTTCCTCTTCGGAGATGCACCTTTGAAGGACTCCGGTTGTGCTTTTCTTATAAAGCTCTCCCTCATGGACCTTGTAGGCTTTAGATCGCCGCACTATGCAGCGGGCCTCATTTTGGTCCTCGGGTAATTCCTGTCAAGTTAGGTAGGCCAGGAATGGTTCTGTCCACGGGGCGATGCCGACCATTATCACGTGGGCTGAAGGTGTTATTTCGGTGGCAGAGCCTCTGATTGTGTCAGAGTATTCAGTATCTGGGGTTGTGGCTGGGTCCGGTCTATTTTTGCCAGTGTCCCCTTCCCATACCACGAATGGTTTAGAAAGTCTTTCCAGGAAGATGTTCGGTGGGACAGGGTCGCGTTTGGCGCCGATACGGGCTAGGATGTCCGCCGCCTAGTTGTTTTCCCGAGCTACATGGTGGAATTCAAGCCCCTCGAACCGAACTGACATTTTGAGGACGGCATTGCGATATGCCGCCATTTTCGGATCCTTGGCATCGAAGTCTCCATTTATTTGGGATATTGCGAGGTTTGAGTCCCCACGCACCTCTAGGCGTTGGATGCCCATGGAGACTGCCATCCAGAGGCCGTGTAATAGGGCCTCGTATTCGGCTGCGTTGTTGGAGTCTGTATATAGTATTTGGAGCACGTATTGCACCGTATCTCCGGTGGGGGACGTCAGGACGACGCCAGCCCCCAGACCAACTAGCATTTTAGAGCCGTCGAAGTGCATGATCTAATTGGAGTATGCGCCGTACTCTTTTGGGAGTTCGGCTTCTGTCCATTCGGCTACGAAATCGGCCAGTACTTGCGACTTAATGGCCCGTCGTGGCTTATATGTTATGTCGAATAGGAGGAGCTCGATGTCCCATTTGGCAATCCGGCCCGTGGCATCGCGGTTGTTTATTATGTCATTGAGTGGTACTTCGGAGGCCACTATAATTGAACACTCTTGAAAGTAGTGTCGTAATTTCTGGGATGCCATAAATACCGCGTATGCTATCTTTTGGTAATGTGGGTACTGTGATTTGCATGGAGTGAGGACGGTGGATACATAATATACTGGGTTTTGAAGTGGGAATTTATGTCCGTCCATCTCTCGTTCGATGACGAGTACTGCGCTTACAACTTGGTGAGTTGCCGCTATATATAATAGCATTGGTTCGCCAACAGTTGGTGTGGCCAAGATTGGGTTGGTGGCCAGGATGGCTTTTATTTCTTCCAGTCCGGCCGTGGCTACGTCCGTCCACTCGAATTGTTCAGTGCGCCGAAGAAGTCGATAAAGGGGAAGTGCCTTTTCTCCTAATCGGGAGATAAAGCGGCTTAAAGCCGCCAAACATCCAGTCAATTTCTGGATTTGCTTGAGGTCAGTTGGGATAGCCAACTGCGACAGAGCTCAGATTTTAGCCGGATTTGCTTCAATTCCTCTACTGGAGACGATGAAGCCCAGGAGCTTTCCGGCGGGAACACCGAAAACGCATTTTTCTGGATTGAGCTTAATGTCGTATGTTCGGAGATTGGAGAACGTGAGCCTCAAGTCGTCTATTAAAGAGTCGACGTGTCTGGTTTTAATGACCACATCGTCTACATATGCCTCCACAGTCTTACCGATCTTCTTTTCCAGACATGTCTGGATCATGCGCTGATATGTTGCGCCGGCGATTTTGAGCCCGAAGGGCATTGTATTAAAACATAAGGGGCCGTATGGCGTGATAAATGCCATTGCGGCTTGATCAGACTCCGCCATCTTAATCTGGTGGTAACCGGAGTATGCATCGAGGAAGCACAATGATTTGTATCCTGCGGTAGCGTCGATGATTTGATCGATGCGAGGTAGTGGGAAGGGATCCTTTGGGCAGGCCTTATTAAGGTCTTTGAAGTCAACACATAGGCGCCAGGATTTGTCCTTCTTTTGTACCATCACTAGGTTTGCTAGCCAATCTGTATGTTCTATTTCTTTAATAAATCCGGCTTCCAGTAGCTTGGCCAGCTCCTCTCCCATGGCATGTCGCTTAGGTTCGGAGAAATGCCGAAGAGTCTGCTTGACCGACTTGAATCCTTTTAGAATATTAAGGCTATGCTCGGCCAATCTGCGTGGGATTCCTGGCATGTCTGAAGGGTGTCAGGCAAATATATCCCAATTCTCGCACAGAAACTCCCGTAGTGCGGCATCTACAGCGGGGTCTAACTGTGCCCCAATGGATGCTATATTTGTAGGGTCTGTTGGATGGACTTGGAATTTAACTATTTTGTCTATTGGTTTAAAGGAGGTGGACTTGGATCTTTTGTCTAGTATCACGTCGTCCCTGTCCACCGTGGAGCGCCGCGCGGTTAACTCCTCTGCCACAAGGGCTTCGGATAATGCCTCCACTACAAAAAATACACTTCCGTGATGATACGTGTTTGTCACCATAGGTCGCGTTTTTTGTCATGCATGTACATACATGATGATTTTATGACAGAATCAAGATAGTCATACCTGCGCTGTCGTAGAAGTGTTCCATGAAATTACCAACATTATCATCACAGAAGTGTCCACTTCCATGACGATAAATCGCGCGTCACAGAAGTGCTTTCGTCAAGGGTGACTGTCGGTGTCAAAACCGACGGATCTCGGGTAGGGGGTCCCGAACTGTGCGTCTAGGCCGGATGGTAACCGGAGACAAGGGACACGAAATTTTACCCAGGTTTGGGCCCTCTCGATGGAGGTAAAACCCTACGTCCTGCTTGATTAATATTGATGATATGGGTAGTACAAGAGTAGATCTACCACGAGATCGAGGAGGCTAAACCCTAGAAGCTAGCCTATGGTATGATTGTTGATGTGTATGTTGTCCTACAGACTAAAACCCTCTGGTTTATATAGACATCGGATAGGGTTAGGGTTACATGGAGTCGGTTACAATGGTAGGAGATCTTCATATTCGTCTCGCCAAGCGTGCCTTCCACGCCAAGGAAAGTCCCTTCCGGACACGGGACGGAGTCTTCAATCTTGTATCTTCATAGTCCAGGAGTCCGGCTGAAGGTATAGTCCAGCTATCCGAACACCCCCTAATCCAGGACTCCCTCAGTAGCCCCTGAGCCAGGCTTCAATGACGATGAGTCCGGCACGCAGATTGTCTTCGGCATTGCAAGGCGGGTTCTCCTCCAAATTCCGTGTACCTGTTTGAATAAAGTTTGGTTTCTTGTAGATGTTGCGCTCCTTGGCTTCTACGCCCAATAATGGCCGCTTCCCATGTGTCAAACGAATATGAAAAGTCTGAGTGCTTTTACATTCACACCCCTAGCCGCGTAAATGGGCTGCCCTATTGAAGGGGACGAGGATTTAGATCCAATCCACATCTTCTCCCCTCCGCGAGTGTTCATCAGAGCGCATCCGACAAAGGTCCATTCCACCATGGCCAGCCGTTGCAACTCCTCCCCTCGCCCTTCCAGCCCTAAGCCTGGATATTGGGAGAGATGTTCCACCCCATATAGTGAGCTAGTGACGCTCCAGACCAAGGGATTTCTCCCCTTGGCCTATATGGTCCCGGTTCGAGCCGGTCTTGCCGTCTACAACGGTGGAGAGCAAGCAGAGAATGCCCCTTATCCTTCCAAAGGAGAGCGGGTGTGCCTCGTCCCTTACTTAATAAGGGGGCTCGGATTTCCAATCCACCCATTTCTTCGGGGGCTGCTGGAGTTCTATGGCCTCCAGCTACATTGTCTCATGCCTGCCTCAGTATTGCATATCGCGGGCTTTGTAGCCCTCTGTGAGCTGTTCTTGGGTGTTGAAGCTCATTTCGGACTGTGGAAGGAGCTATTATGCCTCGTGCCCCGTTCCAAGAAGGGGTCAATGTATCAGGTGGGCGGAGCCGAAGTGTGGCGCATCGCCGAGACCGGATATCTGTCCGGAAACCTAAAGAAGGCGTCCAAAGACTGGCCCTCGGAATGGTTCTATATAGAAGACGTCCCGCTGCCGGATCCTGTCCGGATCGGCCTCCCTGAATTCAACAGTGCTCCCTTAAAGAAGCACCTAAGCTGGCGCCCACGGAGCCCTCAGAGGGAAAGTGACAGGGACATCATTTACCTGATGGGTCGAATAAGATTGTTAGCCCATTCTGGACTAACCATGATCGGGGTTATGGCCGAATGCATTATGCGGGGGGTGCAGCCGCTTCAGTATAGAAGCCACCCCATGTGGGACTTCAACGGGGAGGACGACGCCACCCGCTATGGTCGTAAGGGGCCGGATTCAGCTGCCGCTCTACTAAAGATCTTGTCCACTTTGTATAAGGGAGAAGAGGAGGAATTTCTCCGCGTCAACCCTCAGGGTGGATTCTCCATGCACAATCCCCCGAGCTAGGTAAGTGGCCGTATTTACTTGTCCATCCATTTTGTATTCCCATTGTTAAATATTCATTCTGACGACCTTGACGCAGGAACTGCGCCGGGCTGTTAAGGACATAAGCAGCCCTCCTCCACAACCCGAGGACCCAGGACGGTCCCTCGACCCAGCCTCTCAAGAGGATCCGGACATATCTGTGGAGCTGATTGATGGAGTGTTCCATCAATTGAGCGAGGACAACGCCTTGGTGGCCATTACGGCCGATTACCCAGGGCTAATCCTGACGCCCCAGGTACCTGAGATCGAAGTCCCAGTACCCCGAATAGGTGTCCGCCCACTCGTGTTCAGTTTCTTGATTGCAACCGAACTTTGCAGGGGAGGTTTTTAAGGCGGAAGGCCGAACCTGCGGCGACAAGCCAACGAGGGGCCGTGGGGCCCCGTGGGCCGTGGGGCCCCATGGGCCGAAAAGAAGTGCAGTATGGACCGAGGCGTCAGCGCAAAGGTATGGCGCACCCCCTTATCCCAGGTGTTATACCTTCGAGGCACATTGACACTCGTGCTCTCTTCAGGACAAAGAGACCTCGCCGGACTATACCCGGAGAGGCTGCCAATCGCGCCTCCACCATCCAGGCTCCAAAGCCTGGTCCGGAGGCGGAGGCGAACGCAAGGCGCGCGCCAGACACTCCTCCGACGGAGGATGTGGACGGGTTGTCTGCCACCAACTCTGAGGTGGAGAGTGCCATGAACCACAGGCATCGCCGGACAATTCTTCGTGACGCTTGTTTCTCCCAAGGGGCGTTAGATGCCTTCAACTCGGGAGATGCGCACCTCCGTGCCTCTCAAAATGGTCTAGCCAGAGCCACAGAGCAATATGTAAAAGACATACGGGTGAGAAAATTTTGGTATATATATATATATATCAGTAGCCCTCGAGACTTGAAACAGTTAGAATAACTGATTTAAGGATCATTTGATATGCAGGTTCTTACAGAAAAGAATTCCCTACTGTCGAAGGAGCTGGAAGAGTACAAATCCCAACTGGAGGCCGCACTAGCCGCGGTAGGGGAGCCTAAGGAGACCCCCTCTGGTAATATACACTTCGAAAGATAAGTATTTTGCGAAGCACGGCTTTGGTGCGAATCTGACAAATGAAATTGCAGATGGTGCTGGATTGAACCGGAAAGGCAACACCTCCTACGCCAGCTAAAGGGTGGTGAGAGGGTGCTATTAAAGGTGATGGGGGAGAAAAACGTTCTCCAAGATGCCAACACCAGGCTGGGCGTCAAGCTGAAAGATGTTCGTGCCCAGCTATCAGACTCCATGAAGGAGAATCAGTGGCTTCGGCGCGGCATATTTAGTAAGTGCTTGAATGAACCTTTTGAAAGAAAGTTCGGCGGGGAAGTCGACTAACAGAGCAATGTCTATAGGTGTGCTAACAGGTCGTCCTGCAGAGGAGATGCCTGGTTCTACGGGTGACCTTCTTCCCGAGCTCTCGCAACTGCTCGATCGAGTTTGGCAGGCGATGCGAGGCGTCACCCAGGCCGTGTGGCCATCCGTCTCCATGCCCGAAGGTCTTGGAGAGCTTGCGAAGAAGCTAAAGGGAGCACGGCGGCGCTTCCGATTGTGGAAGATATGAGCCTGCCGTCAAGGCGCTAGGGAGGCCTGGGCCATGGTGAAGACGCGGTACGTAAAGGCTGACCGCAACCACATGGCCGAGGTCGGTCCTGTAGGGCCCGATGGGAAGGAGATCCCTGTAAGCTTAGTATACGGCCAAGTAGGGTTGGCCGCAAAGTATTCCCAGCAGGACTGTAAATTAGACAGCCTGTTAGATGGTATTGAAGAGGAATACAACCAGTCGAAATGACTATGTAATTTAATTGACATTTATAATGACTTCTAGCCGGATTGTAGATCATTTGTCATGGCCGACCTTTTCTCTTCAGCCTCGGGACCAGACGGTCCGGAGTGTGTCCAAATTCCCATGCGGTTATATAGGAACCGGGGAATGCATGGAGACCAGGCGTAGGGGTCATTAGGGCGTGAACAGACAAGTGCCCGACTAGGTATGTTATATTACATGGTTAGTAAGAAACATCTTCCAGGGAGAATAGTTCCGTTAGGGGTTCCTTTCCCTGGGAGGCATGCCCTAAGGTGCATGTCCATGCTGCGAAAAGAAACGCAGGAAAAACATCTAGGGACGTATAGATAAAAATAAAAAAAGATCATCTTTAGTTCACCAACCGAATATTCCCTTAAGAACGCTAGCTTTCGGCTTCACCCAGTCTGAGGTACACATCCGGCTGACCCGGCAGTAACAATCGCAGAGGTGCTCCCTTTACCACCTAGCCGAACATTCGGGAACGTAGGGGTAAGCACAGGAGCCAGGCAACCCAGCTTGGCCAAAACTTAAGTCATATCGGTGCATATAATGGTGAATAAAAGGTACATGCGGAAGTGTGGCACATGTGTTGGGCATGAAGCCCGCATGAATAAGCTTCTGTTTAAAGAAGCCCCCAGGTTTAATGAGCGCGGATAGCGCATCACTTTATGAGCCTTTAGAGGCTATAAGAGAGAGAGAGGGAAGAAGAGAAATGTAAGACAGAAAATATAAAAAATGGACAGAGGAAGGAGACAAACACAGAGTCCGACGCTAGGCATAGAATCTTCGGAGATGGGCTGCGTTCCATGGGTTTGGCTCGAGTCGGTTATCCGATGCATCCCGCAGGTGGTACGCTCCACCAGTCAGGACTTGGTAAATTATGAAGGGACCTTCCCACTTGGGCTTGAGTTTGTCATTTTTCTTGTCCGGTAGTCATAGAACTAATTCGCCAACGTTGTAATTTTTGGCCCATACTTCTCTGCTTTGGTATCTTCGAGCCTGCTGTTGATAGAATGCGGAATGGGCTTTTGCCACATCGCGCTCCTCCTCCAATGCGTCCAAGCTGTCCTGCCGATCGAGCTCGGCTTCTCTTTCTTCGTACATGCGCACTTGAGGTGAGTCATGACTTATGTCGCAAGGCAAAACTGCCTCTACGCCATACACCATAAAGAATGGTGTGTATCCGGTGGTGCGATTCGGCGTGGTCCGCAGCCCCCAGAGTACGGAGTCGAGCTCCTCTACCCAGTGCGTGCTAGATTCCTTGAGGGACCACACTAATCTGGGTTTGATGCCGCTCATGATAAGACCATTTGCACGTTTGACCTGGCCGTTAGTTTGTGGGTGATAGACGGAAGCATAATCGAGCTTGATGCCCATGTTTTTGCAACAGAGTTTTACCTCGTCGGCCGTGAAGTTCGTTCCGTTATCAGTGATGATGTTGTGGGGGACGCCGTAATGGTGTACAACCCCGGATATAAAGTCTATCACCGGTCCGAATTCAGCCGTCTTAATAGGCTTGGCTTCTATCCATTTGGTGAACTTATCCACCATGACCAGTAAGTATTTTTTCTTGTGGGTTCCGCCTTTAAGGGGTCCAACCATGTCAAGCCCCCAGACCGCGAAGGGCCAAGTAATGGGGATGGTTTGGAGGGCGGTGGGTGGCATATGGCTTTGGTTTGCAAAGAGCTGGCAACCGGTGCATCGTTGGACTAAATCCTGAGCGTCTGCTCGGGCCGTCGGCCAATAAAAGCCTGTACGGAAGGTCTTGCTTACAAGGGACCGGGCTGCAGCGTGATGACCGCCGAGTCCGGCATGAATTTCAGCCAGGAGATTCCGCCCCTCCTCTTCAGAGATGCACCTTTGAAGGACTCTGGTAGTGCTTTTCTTATAAAGCTCTCCCTCGTGGACTCTGTAGGCTTTGGATCGCCTCACTATGCAGCGTGCCTCATTTTGGTCCTCGGGGAGTTCCTGCTTAGTAAGGTAGGCGAGGAATGGTTCTGTCCACGGGGCAATGACGGCCATTATTACGTGGGCTGAAGGTGTTATTTCATTGGCAGAGCCTCCGATTGTGTCAGAATGTTCGATGTCGGGCAGTGCGGTTGGGTCCGGGCTATTATTGTTCGGCTCCCCTTCCCATGCTACGGATGGCTTGAACAACCTTTCCAAAAAGATGTTGGGGGGGGGACTACATCGCGTTTTGCACTGATGCGTGCCAGGACATCTGCCGCCTGATTATTTTGCCGGGCTATATGGTGAAATTCAAGCCCCTCGAACCGAGCTGACATTTTTAGGACAGTGTTGCGGTAAGATGCCATTTTTGGATCCTTGGCATCGAAGTCTCCATTTATTTGGGATATTGCGAGGTTCGAGTCCCCGCGCACCTCTAGGCGTTGGACGCCCATGGATACTGCCATCCGAACACCATGTGAAAGGGCCTCATATTCGGCTGCATTGTTGGAGTCCGTGTACATAATATGTAGTACGTATTGAACTGTGTCTCCTGTGGGGGACGTCAAAACGACGCCAGCCCCCAGTCCGGCCAACATCTTGGAGCCATCGAAATGCATGATCCAATTTGAATATGTGACGTACTCTTTAGGGAGTTTGGCCTCCGTCCATTCTGCGACGAAGTCGGCCAAGACTTGTGACTTGATGGCTCGTCGTGGCTTATAAGTTATGTCAAACAGGAGGAGCTTGATGGCCCATTTCGCAATCCGGCCCGTTGCGTCACGATTGTTTATAATATCATTAAGTGGTACTTCTGAGGCTACCGTTATTGAACACTCTTGAAAGTAGTGTCGTAGCTTCCGGGATGCCATGAATACCGCGTACGCAATCTTTTCATAATGCGGGTACCGTGATTTGCAGGGAGTGAGGACAGTGGACACATAATAGACCGGCTTTTGAAGGGGGAATTTGTGTCCATCCGCTTCTCGTTCGACGATGAGCACTGCGCTTACAACCCGATGTGTTGCTGCAATGTATAATAGCATTGGTTCGCCAATGTTTGGCGCGGCCAGGACTGGGTTTGTTGCCAGTATGGCTTTTATTTCGTCGAGTTCGGCCATGGCTGCGTCCGTCCATTTGAAGTGTTCGGTGCGCCGAAGGAGGCGGTAAAGGGGTAGGGCCTTTTCTCCCAAGCGGGAGATAAAGCAGCTTAGAGCTGCCACGCTTCCGGTTAGCTTTTGTATTTGTTTGAGGTCCTTTGGGATATCCAGTTGCGACAAAGCTCGGATCTTGGCTGGATTTGCTTCAATTCCTCTACCGGATACAATGAAGCCTAAGAGCTTTCCGGCTGGAACGCCGAAAACGCATTTTTCCGGTTTGAGCTTGATGTCGTATGTTCGGAGGTTATCAAATGTGAGCCTCAAGTCGTCTACTAGAGATTCAACATGTCTTTTTTCGACGACCACATCATCTACATATGCCTCCACTATTTTGCCGATCTGGCTTGCCAAACATGTCTGAATCATGTGCTAATATGTTGCACCGGCGTTTTTGAGCCCGAAGGGCATCGTGTTGAAGCAGAATGGCCCGTATGGTGTGATAAATGCCGTTGCGGCTTGGTCTGGTTCTGCCATCTTGATTTGATGGTAGCCAGAATATGCATCGAGGAAACACAACGAATCGTGTCCTGCGGTAGCATCGATAATTTGATCGATGCGGGGGAGGGGAAAGGGATCCTTTGGGCAAGCCTTGTTAAGGTCTTTAAAATCAACACACAGGCGCCAGGATTTTTCCTTCTTTGGTACCATCACCAGGTTCGCTAGCCAGTCCAGATGTTTTATATCTCTGATGAATCTGGCCTCCAATAGCTTTGCTAGCTCCTCTCCCATGGCCTATCTCTTAGGTTCGGAAAAACGCCGAAGAGCCTGTTTGACAGGTTTGAATCCTGTTTGGATATTTAAGCTGTGCTCGGCCAGCCTGCGTGGGATTCCTGGCATGTCTGAAGGGTGCCAGGCGAAAATGTCCCAGTTCTCTCGTAGGAACTCTCGCAATGCGGCATCGACATCAGGGTTTAACTGTGCCCCGATGGAAGTTGTTTTATTGGGGTCCATTGGATGGACTTGGAATTTGACTATTTCGTCCGCCAGTTTAAAGGAGGTGGACTTGGATCTTTTGTCGAGTACCATGTCATCCCTATTCACCGTAGAGCGCACCGCAGTCAGCTCCTCAGCCGCTAGGGCTTCAGATAGTGCCTCAAGGGCCAGTGCGGCTGTCTTGTTTTCGGCGCGGAGTGCTATGTCCGGATCACTAGTGAGAGTGATGATCTCGTTAGGCCCGGACATCTTGAGCTTCATGTACCCGTAATGAGGTATTGCTTGGAAGATTGTAAACGCCTCCCGCCCTAGCAGAGCGTGATAACCGCTGCTGAACGGAGCCACCTGGAACGTGACCTCTTCGGACCTGTAATTATCCGGCGTGCCGAACACCACATCTAGTGTGATTTTTCCTGTACAACGCGCTTCCCGACTGGGGATTATTCCTCTAAAGGTTGTGCTGCTTCGCTCAATGCGGTTCCAGTCTATTTCCATTTTTTGAAGAGTCTCCTCGTAAATGAGGTTCAATCCGCTGCCGCCGTCCATGAGTACCTTGGTAAGACAAAAGCCGTCCACTATTGGACTGAGGACCAATGCGGCTGGTGCTCAGGCTGTTCGGAATTTAGGTTCATCACTGGCATTAAAGGTAATAGCCCTGTCGCTCCATGGGTTTATTATTGCTACTTGGTAGACTTCGGCAAGGCTGCGGAGTGTCCTTTTTCGCATATTATTTGATGTGAAAGTCTCGAAGACTGTTAATACCGTATTGGTGTCTCTGGGGTGGCTTTCTGTGGCCTCCGGAATTAGGAGATTTTCGCCAATTTTGGCCACCTACCAGAGTATCCAATATGCTCTGAGGCTGTGAGTTGGTGTGGCGTCCTCTGTACTGTGAATTTTACAGGGTCCATTAAGCCACCCTTCCAGTACGGTTCCATGCCCTGTAGAGGGTTTTTGCTTTTTAGTGCTTGACCCGGGTGACTGGTGATGATGCACCCTTTTATTTCGGACTGGGTTTGTATTCAGGGCCGGATTGTCCCAAAATTTTATTTCAGTTTTCCAGGCGCTTTCCATCGCACAATACTTTCGTACAATGGACGCCAAGTCAGCGAAGCGTGTAATATCACGGCGACTTATGGCGTTGAGTATTCCCTTGTCCGTGCAATTATTGCAGAAGATTGAGATTGCGTCTTCCTCGCGGCAGTCCCCTAGCCTGTTCTTAACCAGGAGGAATCTGGCACAGTAATGATGTACTGTTTCATTGGGTTCTTGCCTGATTTTGGATAAATCGCTTATGTTGGGGTGGGTGGGTGGAATTAAATCCAAAGCCTCACCCCATCTAAGGCTCAGAGGCCGAGGAATTTCTGAACTCGAAAATTTGGATTCCTGGATGTTGTCTAATGAATCCAGCCCGTCGCCTGACTCTAATTTCAGGCCTTGAATGATATCCTCCCCTCCGCGGGTATCCGGCTTGGAGGGATCGGGAATCCGGACGTAGAAAGTCCTTAAGATAGATGAAGGGTCGCCGCACTATCCCTCTACCACGGCAACGTGATGGGTGACTTGGGGAGAGTTAATCTCTCTCAGATCGGTTTTAGGCCCAATCTGGTCGTAATCCGTAGCGACTCCGAGGTCGGCGAAGCGATCCAAGAGCTCGTTTATGGAGGAAAGCTCTATTGGATCTAACTGCTCGGCGAGTTCCGAGTTGACATGAAGATTGTTTTCGATGGCTCGAGAGGTCATCGTCGGCGCAGAAGCCAAACAGGCGGTCATAAGAAAGCCACCTAACTGGAGGGTTTGGCCGACGGCCAAAGCTCCCTTAGCAATAGTGCCGTCTTTAAAGACGGGGCGAGGCATCCTTCCTGATGGCGACGACACAGAGGAACTCTCAATGAAAGCACCAATGTCGGTGTCAAAACCGGAGGATCTCGGGTAGGGGGTCCCGAACTATGCGTCTAGGCTGGATGGTAACAGGAGACAAGGGACACGAAGTTTTACCCAGGTTCGAGCCCTCTCGATGAAGGTAAAACCCTACGTCCTGCTTGATTAATATTGATGATATGGGTAGTACAAGAGTAGATCTACCACGAGATCGAGGAGGCTAAACCCTAGAAGCTAGCCTATGGTATGATTGTTGGTGTGTATGTTGTCCTACGGACAAAACCCTCCGGTTTATATAGACACCGGATAGGGTTAGGGTTACATGGAGTCGGTTACAATGGTAGGAGATCTTCATATCCGTATCGCCAAGCTTGCCTTCCACGCCAAGGAAAGTCCCTTCCGGACACGGGACGAAGTCTTCAATCTTGTATCTTCATAATCCAGGAGTCCGGCTGAAGGTATAGTCCGGCTATCCAAACACCCCCTAATCCAGGACTCCCTCAGTGACCGACACGTGGCATCCACGTAACAGAACGCCGTTAAGCTATCGGGTCGGGTTTTGGATTCGATAACCCGTTAACAGCCCTCACTAATGGGGATTTTCCACGTGTAAAATCATCATTGGTTGGAGAAAACACGTGTCGGCTCATCGTTGGGACAGATGTCATCCACTCATTGGACGGAAGGCGCCCATGATACGTCGACACATGGCACGGCCCAACAGAGGCCCATTCTTGTGAAAAGGCCGGCCCGTTTGACTTGGTCAAAAGGTGGCGGGCCAGCCCATGGAAAGCCTGTTAACGGCCTGTTCGCATATAGCCCATTTACAGCCCGCTAACCAAAGGCCCGTTACGCCCTACCCGAATTAGGCCTAGTAGCGTCATCTGGGCCATCCAATATGATTCCAGCCCGTTTTCACTTCTGGCGCATGTATGGCCATGACGTCTTTCGGCCCATATGAGGCCCTATGTAACTGTTGGCCTATTAACGGCCCGTGGTGAAACTGGCCCGTAATGAATAGTGTATCACTTTACACCCATTAACAGCCCGTGGTTAAACTGGCCCATAATGAATAGTGTATCACTTTATACCCATTAATGGCCCGTTATTCCGTTGGGCCGTTTCTAGCCCATGTTATCTTTCGGCCTTCTCAAAGCCCATTTATTCTTGGGCTCATTTCCAGCATTCATTTACTTACGGCCCGTTACTGTCATTTTCTGCTTGTGTGCCAAATTCAGCCCGTGGTTATAGTTGGCCCGTTTGTGGTCCGTTAATACGTTGGGCCGTTTTCATAGCGTCATCAAATATGGCCTATTAACGATGGCCCGTTATGGTCAGCCCATGAACGGACGATTCCGACTCTAACCCATTTATGGCCATAATGTGGTATGTTTGGCCCATGTTTGGCCAATCGATCATACAGCCCGTATAAGGCACATTGATGATACAGCCCGCAAAAGGCCCATTGTTTCTATGGCCCGTAGAAGGCCCACTGTTTCTACGGCCCGTAGAAGGCCCACTGTTTCTACGGCCAGTAGGAGGCCCAGTGTCACTACAGTAAATATTAGCCCGTGTTTATTGTGGCCTAGTTTTAAAAAATAGGTTATTGCAGCCACTAGATAACTGCGGAAAAAAAACTGCAATGACTACAGGCAAACAAATAAACAAGACAATAAGGAAATAAATAAGCAAGCAACTAACGCTAGGCTATCACGGCTATTACACATATTACATCCACTGGGCATCAAAGTTCGCCACCAGTGCAAATATAGGGAACAAAGCAGCATATCATATACACTGGTTGTCAAAGTTGGCGACCAACACAAATAAATGCCGCAGCAAAACAAATCCAGAACTGAAATCACTTCAGAAGATCTCAAGAAACAATATCTTGGGTACCCATAATGCTGGTAAGGTGCTTAGCAAGCTTATTAACTTTCTCCTGTTTGGCGCTTAAATCCTCAAGCGCTTGCTGTTGCACCAGAAAATATGCATCTGAATTCTGCAGGGACTTCCTCAGTCCTTCAGCTTCCTATCACAGCACATCTGATCGATGTCTTTCAACTTGAAGTTGAGACTCAAGAAGACGAACGGATTCAGGCAGCGAGTTCGAAGAGCTTGTGCCAGCAGTAGTGGCCAGTAACTCGAACACTACATCAAGACATGACTTTTGGGTTCCCTCACTGTCGTCAAGATAGTTTTATCAGCTTTCTTGGAGACCAACAGGGATGTCTCACTATCTTGAACCTTATCTGCATTACTTCCTTTACCATTGGATAACACGATACTGTTCTCCAATATTTTTTCCACATTCTAAAAGAGAAACAAGCAGACACATCACATGTTTACCATGTTGTATATGAAACTCATTTTGGTAAATGAGTTCAGTAGTAAAGTGGACAGGATAACAGCATGAAACAAACATATATCTATGTACCATGGTCACTTTATGGTCTATATCATTCTAGTTTTTGTTGCCAAATCAAGATAGAGACACAGTTCAAATAATATTTGTTCAAGACAAAGCAGAATAGACAGAATATAAGTGTGGGTAACTATAGAGCAATAACAACACTTGTAATGTGCATGACATGAGAACATAACTGTTTATTCAATTGAAACTGAAATCAACATAGAGTAGGTTACAACAGCAAACCAGTTAAAGAAACAGGTTTAAAACATACCTGTTGCGCCATTGGAGTTTCAATTCCATCCTTCAAATTTGAAAATAGTTGGTATGAGTAAATACAGTAATGCAAGAGCAAAGGAGTATGAACCATAGCTACAGAACCTGACCTGAGCACAAATCTTCTTCTGCTTTAAGCGTTGAGTTGGGATTCGAAGTGTTGGTCCTCGTGCTTTGGGCACTGTAGTTCCCTTACTAACTTCTCGTGTTTGGGTGCTCTATGGTGGAGATGGTGTTGTGTCAACTGGAACTGGGTTACTATCTGCCGGGGTTGGGGTTAGAAGGGGTGTAGCTGGTTCTCTGTCCAACTGGGTAGGGGTACAATCTGGGAGAGTCTGGGTTATGTGTGGTGGATCTGGTCCTTGGGCAAGTACAACCGTGGTTCTATCTGCATCAACTGGTAGCACTATATTTTCTGAAGACCATGTTGTTACTCCCTTAGATACTGCCATCACGATCTCCAATTCAAATGGCTGATGAACAAGAAAAGTAATTGCAAGTATAGACATTGTATGATAGACAGGTGTAATGGATAGTGGGGAATAAAAGAGGGCATGAAATAATTCATATTTATGTTGTCTAACCAAAGATGATAACATGACACAATTTCACATATATGATGGCTAACTAAACAGGATAGCATGACACAATTTCACATTATGATGGCTAACTAAAAAAGATGGAAAGACATAGTTCAAAATATGAGACTATGTAAACAGGATGACATGACATAACTATATAATGTGTTTATTAAATAGGTTGGCATGCCATAATTCACATACATTCATGGATAGAATGCCATAATTCAAAATATGATGATTGTAAACACTAAACATGATGAGATGATAAAACTATATGATGTCTTTATTAAATGGGTTGCCATGCCATAATTCAGATAGATGATGTGTATGTACTATGTAAACATGATGGCATGATATAATTCAAATATATGTTTTATATAGTAAGCAAGTAAGCAGATGGCAATCCATATATGATGTAAAAACTAAGCAATGCAAGACAACATGCATGACATGGGTAATATAACTGAGGGAGTCCTGGATTAGGGGGTCTCCGGAGAACCGGACTATCTCCATTGGCTGGACTGTTAGACTATGAAGATACAAGATTGAAGACTTTGTCTCGTGTCCGGATAGGACTCTACTTAGCGTGGAATGCAAGCTAGGCAATACAGATATGGATATCTCCTCCTTTGTAACCGACCTTGTGTAACCCTAACCCTCTCCAATGTCTATATAAACCGAAGGGTTTTAGTCCGTAGGACAACAACCATAACATACAATCATACCATAGGCTAGCTTCTAGGGTTTAGCCTCTCCGATCTCATGGTAGATCTACTCTTGTACTACCCATATAATCAATATTAATCAAGCAGGACGTAGGGTTTTACCTCCATCAAGAGGGCCCGAACCTGGGTAAAACATCGTGTCCCCTGCCTCCTATTACCATCCGGCCTAGACACATAGTTCGGGACCCCCTACCCGAGATCCGCCCGTTTTGACACCGACATTGGTGCTTTCATTGAGAGTTCCTCTGTGTCGTCGCCGTTAGGCTTGATGGCTCCTACTATCATCGATAGCGATGTGGTCCAGGGTGAGACTTTTCTCCCCGGACAGATCTTCGTATTCGGCGGCTTTGCACTACGGGCTAATTCGCTTGGCCATTTGGAGCAGATTGAAAGCTACGCCCCTGGCCGTCAGGTCAGATTTGGAAGTTTGAACTACACGGCCAACATCCGTGGAGACTTGATCTTCGACGGATTCGAGCCACAGCCGGGCGCGCTGCAATGACACGACGGGTATGACCTAGCTCTGCCGCCGAACAGTACCCCAGAGGCCGCACCCGCTTCAGCTCCGACCCTTAGCTCGGAGCCAACTGCGCCAATCGAGGACGGGTGGCTAGACACCACCTCATGGGCTGTAGTCTCAGCGGAGATCGAGCCGAACACCGGCCTAATCCTCTGCGAAGCCCGTGACTCCAAGGTACCGAACTCTTTTCTGGACTCCAAACCGTCTGCGCCCCTGCCAATCGAATCCGATTGGGCGCCGATCATGGAATTCACCGCCGCGTATATATTTCAGCACTCGCCCCTCGGTGACATTCTGAATTCACTAAGGTCTCTCTCTTTGTCAAGAGAGCCCTGGCCGGACTATGGCCAACAGGATTGGGATGCGGACAACGGAGAAATTCGATGCCCACCTACCACCCACTTTGTAGCCACTGTCGATGATTTAACCGACATGCTCGACTTCGACTCCAGAGACATTGACGGTATGGACGACGACGCGGGAGGCAAAGAGGAACCACCGCCCACAGGGCGCTGGACGTCCACCTCATCATATGACGTATACATGGTGGACACACCAAAAGAAGACGACGATGAGGAACGGAAGGACGCAACGAAGGCTTGTTCCCTCGAGAAGCAGTCAAAGCGGCGGCGTAAGTGCCGCCCCAAATCCCGCCTCGGCAGAAATAACGATCATACAGACCCAGCGTTGGAGCAGGGCGAACCACCGCCGGACCACGGCAATACGGAGAATCAAACCGAACAAATCAATTATGTCAAAGATAATAGTCCGGACGACATAACGCCGGACAGGCACCCGGAGTAGCAGAATGCCCGTCAAAGGCTTGTTGCCACCGCGAGGAGTCTGAAAAAGCAGAAGCAAAGGCTCAAGGCTGTGCAGGACACACTCCAAATCAGATGGAGTAAAGTACTCAACACAGCAGCGAAGTACGGTGGCAATCGCCCCACCAAGAGCTACCCAAAGCGGAAGTTGCTACCTGAATTCGATGAGGAGGCCTTAGACCCCCCCACAACCAAAAATTAAAACAGCCATCTGGCCGGATAGACGACCTCACGGCCAACACAAAGCGGCAAGCAACGCCGCACATAAGCCAATACACGGTCTACGCAAGGGCTCGCATCAAAAGGATGGTGAAACCAGATCCATCTATGGACCATGCAAGCGTGCTCCAGCATACGATGCAACACAACAAACATCCGAACAACACGGTACACCCAGATATAGGGGTGCCGCACACCCCCTATGTTTCACCGATGAGGTGCTGGACCATGAATTTCCAGAGGGATTCAGACCCGTAAACATAGAGGCATACGATGGAACATCAGACCCTGGGGTCTGGATTGAGGACTATATCCTCCATATCCACATGGCTCGAGGAGATGATCTCCACGCCATTAAGTATTTACCCCTCAAACTCAAAGGGCCAGCTCGGCACTGGCTTAAGAGCCTCCCCGAAAGCTCCATTGGAAGTTGGGAAGAGCTCGAAGACGCCTTTCAGGCAAATTTTCAAGGGACTTATGTCCGACCTCCGGACGCGGATGATTTGAGTCATATAACTCAACAGCCGGAGAGTCAGCCCGAAAACTTTGGAACAGGTTTCTTACTAAAAAGAACCAAATTGTTGACTGTTCAGACGCCGAAGCCTTGGCAGCTTTTAAGCATAGCGTCCGTGACGAATGGCTTGCTAGACACCTCGGCCAAGAAAAGCCAAGAACAATGGCAGCATTAACAAGCCTCATGACCCGCTTTTGCGCGGGTGAGGATAGCTGGCTAGCCAAATGCAGCACCAGCGACCCCAGTACATCCGAAGTTAGAGATGGAAACGGGAAATCACAGTGCAACAGCAATAACAAACGCCGGAATAAAGAAGACAACACGAAGAGCACGGCAATACACGCCGGATTCAAAAGCTCTCGGCCAGGTCAGCAAAAGCCGCCCTCTATAGGCGCTAGAGATGAACTGTCCAGCCTAAACAAAATTCTGGACCAAATATGTCAGATCCATAGCACCCCTGGTAAACCCGCTAATCACACCCACAGAGAATGTTGGGTCTTCAAGCAGTCCGGCAAGCTCAACACCGTACACAAGGGGGAGGATACACCAAGCGAAGACGAGGATGAGCCTCTCAAGCAAGACACTTGGGAACAAATGAAATTTCCACCAGAAGTCAAAACAATAAACGTGTTACACGTGATCAAGGGGAGAAACAAAACGACACTCCCAGAAAAATATGCCCAAGGGCTTATCACCGCGGAGTCCTGCCATTGGTCGTCTCAACCGATCACTTTCGACCATAGTGATTACTCAGCAAGTATCCGGCGTGCAGGATGGGCTGCCCTGGTATTAGACCCAATAATTAACGGATACCACTTCACATGAGTCCTGATGGATGGTGGTAGCAGTCTAAACCTGATATACCAGGATACAATCCGCGAAATGGGGATAGACCCAACGAAAATTTGCCATAGCAGCACTACCTTTAAAGGAGTAATGCCAGGCCCAGGGGCAAGATTCTGCAAGGGACTTAGCCCTGAGCTTCGCCGCGATCTTCATCTGCACGAGTGCACCTCCTTCTAGAAGCTGGTCAATAAAGCCATCAGTGCTGAGACAGGCATGTCTGACTATGACGCTTCACACAAGCACTCTCGTGATTTTGGTTCTTCATCCGGCTCTGGATCTCAGAAGCGCCGGGTGTGGATTCCAAGCACGGCACTGCCACCCAGGTTCATTCTGAGGCCATCCTTTGAGGCGCCTCGCCCCAACCAGCAGTTTGCACCGTCTAAGCCCTATGGTGGCCCTGCTGCTAATGCTGCTCCACGCCCCAATGTTTTGACATGTTTCAAGTGTGGAGAGCCGGGTCACTACAGTCGAGAGTGTCCCCAGAACAATAACCCCAATCAGTCTGAAAAGTCCGTTGGCCGTGGTAAGCCAGCGGGAAAGACATTCTACGCCAAGCCAGTCATCACTGCACGTGGCCATGTCAACTATGTCTCAGCTGAGGAGGCTCATGATGATCTTAATGTCATCCTTGGTACACTCCTTGTTAATTGCCATCCGGCATCTGTTCTTTTCGATACTGGAGCATCTCATTCATTCATATCTGAGAACTATGCTCGATTGCATAACATGACATTCTGTGACATGCCCACTTCCATTGTAATTCAAACTCCGGGTTCCAAATGGAAAACTTCTAGAGTAAGCCATGGGAATGAAATTCTTGTCGATAGACTTGTCTTGCTTGCATCCTTAATAGCTCTCAAGTCCTCGGACATAAACATCATCTTGGCTATGGACTGGATGTCAGCTCATTATGCTAAGATTGATTGCGCCACTAGAACCGTTAGACTCACTCACACATCGAGCAAGACAGTCAATGTCTTAACTCGAGTGGCCAAGCGCCAGCTTTACTCCCTCAATGCCAACCCCCTTCCAGATCTCAAAGATATTCCGGTAGTCCGAGACTTCCCGGATGTCTTTCCAGAAGAACTGCCAGGTATTCCACCTGACAGGGATGTCGAGTTTGTGATAGACCTTGTTCCAGGAACCGTTCCAATTTCTAGAAGACCCTATAAGATGGCACCCTTAGAACTAGCCGAGTTTAAGAACCAACTCGATGAGTCCTTGAAAAAGGGTTTCATCCATCCTAGTTCCTCCCCTTGGGCTTGCCCCGTCCTCTTCGTCAAGAACAAGGATGGAACGGATCGGATGGTTGTAGATTACCGACCTGTCAACTTGGTCACTATCAAGAACAAGTATCCGCTTCCCAGGATCAACGATCTGTATGATCAGCTCGCTGGATCCTCAGTCTTTTCAAAGATGTATTTGATGTTGGGCTACCATCAAATCAAAATCAGAAGCAGGGACATTCCCAAAACGGCCTTTGTTACTCGCTATGGCCAATACGAGTACACGGTTATGTCCTTCGGTTTAACTAATGCCCCAGCCACCTTCTCTCGACTAATGAACTCGGTCTTCATGGAGTATTTGGATAAATTCGTCGTAGCATACCTCGATGACATACTCATCTACTCCAAGAATGAAGAGGAACATGTCGAACATCTAAGGCTAGTATTGACGAAACTTCGAGAGCATCGCCTTTATTGCAAATTCTCCAAGTGTGAATTTTGGTTGCCAGAAGTGACCTATCTAGGCCATGTAATCTCTAGTAAGGGTATTTCTGTCAATCCCGAGCGAGTTCAAGCCATCCTTGATTGGACTCCACCTGAGATGGTCAAGCAAGTTCGGAGCTTCCTTGGCTTAGCGAGTTATTGCTGTCGCTTCGTCGAGAATTTCTCCAAGGTTGCTAAACCTCTAACTGAAATCCTCAAGAAAGATAAAAAGTTCGAGTGGACCCCACAGTGCGAGTTCAGCTTTCAGGAACTGAAAAGACGCCTGACATCTGCTCCCGTACTGGTACCACCAGATTTCTCCAAGGACTTTATTATCTATTGCGATGCCTCGCGACAAGGACTAGGTTGCATACTCATGCAAGATCGTCAGGTAATTGCCTATGCCTCACGGCAATTACATCCACATGAGGAAAACTATCCCACACATGATCTAGAGCTTGCAGCTGTAGTCCATGCACTCAAAACTTGGCGACATTACCTTCTTGGTAATCATTGCGAGATCTTCACCGATCACCAAAGTTTGAAATATATCTTCACCCAACCGGATTTGAATCTCAGGCAAAGACGTTGGGTCGAGTTGATCTCGGATTACGACTTAGGAATAACTTACACCCTGGGCAAAGCCAATGTCATGGCTGATGCACTAAGTCGTAAATCTTATAGTAACAACCTGATGTTACAACAAAGTCAACCACTTCTCCACGAGGAATTTCGTAAGCTTAACCTTCACATAGTTCCTCGAGGATTCCTATCCACCCTGATGGCGAAGCCTAACCTTATGGATCAGATCATAACCGCCCAGCGGTATGATAAGGGCATATCCTGGATTAAGGGAAACATTGCTAGCGGAGTTGCTAAATGTTTTTCCGTGGATGAGCGAGGTGTTGTTTTCTTTGAGAACCGCTTGGTGGTTCCCAAGAAACAACATCTACGTCAGTTGATTCTTAAGGAAGCTCATGATTCCCCTCTCACCATTCATCCCGGTAGTACTAAAATGTATCGAGACCTACGCTAGAGGTTTTGGTGGACTAGGATTAAGAGAGAAATTGCTCAATACATTGCTAGTTGCGATGTCTGTCGTCGTGTTAAAGTAGAGCATCAACGGCCTGCTGGCACCCTTCAACCTTTGGCTATTCCTGAGTGGAAATGGGATAAAATCGGTATGGATTTCATGACTGGGTTTCCCAGAACCAAGAGAGGGAATAATGCCATCTTCGTCGTAATCGACCGTCTTTCCAAGCTGGCCCACTTTCTACCTGTTCGTGAGAGTATCACCGCTAGCCAGCTAGTTGATTTATACATCTCCCGAATAGTGTCTCTTCATGGTGTCCCATTGGAAATTAACTCAGACCGTGGGAGTCTCTTCACCTCTCGATTTTGGGAAACTTTCCAAAATGCTATGGGAACTCGTCTCTCTTTTAGCACCGCCATCCACCCCAATCAAGTGGTCAAGTAGAGAGAGTAAATCAAATTCTGGAAGATATGCTCCGAGCTTCTGTCATCTCATTCGGAATGGATTGGGAGAAATGCCTTCCATTCGCGGAGTTTGCTTATAACAATAGTTATCAAGCTAGCTTGGGCAAAGCTCCTTTCGAAGTTCTGTATGGACGAAAATGTCGAACGCCTCTTAACTGGTCAGAAACTTTGGCCCGGATATGATTTAGGGAGCAGAAGAGCATGTTCGCGTTATTCGTGAGAAATTGAAAACAGCCCAATCTCGTCAAAAGAGCCAATATGATCATAAACATAAGCTCATGACTTATGAAGTCGGCGAGAAGGCTTACCTTCGGGTTACTCCGTTAAAAGGAACCCATCGTTTCGGTATCAAAGGCAAATTGGCTCCTCGTTACATTGGACCCTTTCGCATTCTTGCCAAATGAGGAGAAGTTGCCTACCAATTGGAACTACCTCCGCATCTTTCCAGAGTTTAGGATGTCTTCCACGTTTCTCAACTCGGGCATTTCTTCGCGGATCCTATCCGTGGAGTGGACCATGAAATGCTTGATCTACAAGATAATCTCTCATATCGGGAATATCCAGTTCGTTTCCTTGATCAAGCCGAGCGTACCACTTGACGCCATAACATCAAGTTTCTCAAGGTTCAATGGTCACACCATTCCGAAAAGGAAGCCACTTGGGAAAGGGAGGATCGTCTTCCACTCGAGTACCCCACTTTCTTCCCAACAGATCCTAAATCTCGGGACAAGATTCTTTTGAGTGGGGGTGAGTTGTCAAACCCTAGCTAGTTCATGCATTAGAGTGATTGCATCATGTTTAAATTTCCCAGAAAAATGAAATGGGGATGATAGAACCCCCAGCACCCCCTGGAACAACTAGGGTTTACTAAAAAAACTTTTCAATGAACTTGAAATGCCCTTCTAAAAAGCGCACCCTTTTTGTTTTGGGTTAACACCTTTGACAAAAATGGTGAACATTTTTATAGGACATCTTAAGGTCCATGGATTAATTCATATAGTATTTGCATTTGGGCATTTAAATGCTATAAAATATTTTGAATGCTCAAATAATCATAAACTAAAATGTTTACTATTGGATATATTATAAGCAGTAGCCATGATTAATTTTATGATTTTTGGAAATGCCCTGGCATTTTTAAAGCCCTAAAGTTACAGAAATAATAGAAAATAAATAAAAATAGAAAAATAGAGAGAGAGAGAGAGAGAAACCCACCTGGGCCTTCTTACCTGGAGTGCCTGTAGCCCAAGTGGTCGGCCCAGCACGGCCCAGTCCATCTGGCCGTGCCAGTCGTCCCCTTCCTTGGGACAGAAGGAGGACGGGCGCGTGCCCGACGCGCGCGCACCGCCGTGCGCCACCTCCTGCTTGCCGCTTCGTCACTGGACGGGCGGTACGACCTCCACGTCGCGCCCCCGGCCCCTTGGACACCTCACACTTCCCCCCTGCTCTCTCCCTCGCTCCCCCGACACCATGGCCGCCGCAGCCGCCGCCATCTCACCGCCGTAGCCGTAGCCACTGTCATCTCTGCGCCGCCCTACCGTGTCCACGAGCAACACCACCCTCCTCTCCATCGAGCAGGCCAAGCCCCGAGCGCTCGCGTGCCCTAAAGCCACCGCATCGACCTCGCCCGACTCCGCCACCGCTGGAGACCCCCTTCACCATCACCATCGTAGCAGGCCGTCCCCGACCTTGCCGTCAGCTCCGTCGCAACCGCCGTGAGCCTAGCTACCTCCCCACCCTCTCCGTTCCCTCTCTCGAGCCCCGTAGCGACTGCAGTAGCTCACCCGCACACGCCGCCGCGGAGCTCGTCGCCGATGAGGCTCCGGCCACCCAACGGCCGCACCACCTTCTCCACTAGCCCTACCGCACCCCCAGGAGCTCAACGCACTAACCCACATGCCTCTCTGTGTCCCCTAGCGATGAGTCCAAGCTCACCCGAGCTCCGGCCGCCGCCAAACTCGTCGCCGGCGTCTTTTCCGACCACCCCGAGCCCAAACACCACCACCACTAGACGCGGACGAGTCTCCTCGTCACGTAGAGCCTCTCCGCCGTGCAAATAGTCGCCTGTGGGCGTTTTCCGAAGCCCTCCACCGCGTCAGTCGTCGCCAGCGTCAAACCGCCGGCCAGTTGACCTCGTTTGACCTGGGGTTTAACTCCCCTGGGTCAATGATAGGTGGGCCCAGACCCCTGCTAATTTTAGCTTAGCACTAATCAACTTTTAGTTAACCCAATAGGTCACTAACATGCGGGCCCAGGCCCCACTAACAGTTTAGTTAGTATTAACTTAACCCTGTTAATTAGTTGTTTCACTGATGTGTGGGTCCCAGCCGTCAGGTTTGACCTAGGCTGGCGCCTTTGACTCGCTGATGTCACAGTGACGCAGTGTTGACGCAGTTATTTATTTTCTGGGTTTATTCTTATATAGGAAATTCCAGAAAATAGCCAAAACTTCTAAAAATCATAAAAAAATCAACCATAGCTCCAAATCAAACAAATTATATATGAAAAATGATCAGAAAAAATCAATCTTTCGATCTGTAATGGTTTCATGCATGACAAAACACTTTAACCTTGCTGTTTAGGTGAAACAAGCTAATACACTTATAATGCATAAGAACTTAAGCTTCCATTTGAATCCTTGATTCAAATGGACCCATTTCAACTTGTTTCACATTGCATTAGGCAGGACACCTCATTTTGCCATGTCATAGCATGCATCATATTGTTGCATATTGCCATGTGTTGATTATATTCTGTGGTGTCTTTCGTGGTAGGTTCTGCCTCCGAGGATATCTCCGAGTATCCAACTGAAGGGCAGTACCCTACTACTACTCCATCAGGCAAGCAGCCCCATTGATCATATCGATACAATCCCATGTTCTCGCCTCTGCTCTCATTTACTGCATTAAGACAACAACGTTTCAAACTGCTGTGTGCTACGGTAGTTGAATCCTTATCCACTGCATGACCTGTCATTGCCACAGTAACTAGATGAAACCCACTAGCATGTGTAGGAGTTGATTGAGCCATGTATGTGTTTCCTACCTTGCTATGCCTGCTATGCTTAGAGTTGTGTCAGGTCTGGTTCATCTGGGTGATGTGCTAGAGTGAAATGATTATGTCGGTAATGTGAGGGATGTGTTGAACATGATTTGGTAAAAGTATCGATGAGAGGCCATGTAGGAGTACATGGTGGGTTGTTTCGTTGAGGCCGTCCCTAAGAACTGAGATCTGTAGGTGTGATTTAAGAATCAGCTACAACCATGCATTGGGATCCTTAATTGACCCTCTCGGCTTCTTAATCACCCTAGTACTCTGTCCAGGAGTTGCAATTAGTTTCTGGTGCTTGTAGGTTATGTGTTGGTGGTCGTGTGTAGTGCTGACCCTAGGGTGGGCTATGATGCGGTAGATACACCGTGGCACGGTGTACCAGGGTCACCCGTTTGGTGTCTCGAGAACCCTGTTCACATCATTTGGGGCCGTATGTGGAAACCTTGGCCGGACTCCCTGCGGATAGAACCTGGATAGGCGATAAACCTGGACTAGAGACTTGAGTGTTTAGGTAGGCCATGGCCGACACCCTTGTTGGGCTTCCGCTTGAAGGTTGCCGAGTACATGTCGTGTAAACGACGGTAAGTGGTGAGAGCGTGTATGAAGAAGTACACCCCTGCAGGGTTAACATCATCTATTCGAATAGCCGCGTCCGCGGTAAAGGACTACTTGGTTGCCTATACAATTCATAGACAAGTTAATGGTTACTACTAAAAGACTCAAGATAAGTGTGAGTACCGAGGATGGCCCCCTCATAGGATGATGAGGGAGTATCCCCGGTGGAGTATTGTGTTGGTGATTAGTGGACTCGTGTGCGAAAACTATTTTACTAGTGGTGTCTCGTAGGATAGCTTAGCCAAGAGTCAAAGCTGGCTTGCTGTAATAACTCCACCACCTTCTTGAGAATGAGCATGTATAGTAGGTTCTGTTGTAAGACTTGCTGAGTACCTTTGTACTCATGTTGCTTTAATTACTGTTTTCAGACGACAACACCGCCCCCTCCGATGGGTTTTATGTAGATCTCAACGTCGATGAGTAGCTTGCCACCCAGGTGGTGATCCTGGCCATGGAGGGCCCTATGTAGATAGACAGGCTTCGACAAGCCTTCTTTCTTTCTAGTGTCTGTACTCAGACTATTTGCTTCCGCATGTGCTTGTATGCTTGTATGACTTGAGTGTTAGGTCATGTGACCCCTACCTGTATGAACATGTTATGTATGGCTCTCTGGAGCCTTTAAATAAAGTACTTGAGTTGTAGAGTTTTGTTGTGATGCCATGTTGTATTTGCACATATCGAGCATATTGTGTGTATGATTGAAATGCTTGGTATGTGTGGGATCCGACAATCTGGTTGTTTATCCTTGGCAGCCTCTCTTATGGGGAAATGTAGTCCAGTGCTCCTTGAGCCATAGTAGTCCGCTACAGCCTGGTTCACCGGAGTCCTGCTAGCCCAGCACTACTGCTCAGGACACTTGACTGGCCGGCATGTGTTTCACTTCGTTCCTATGTCTGTCCCTTCGGGGAAATGTCACGCGGTGACTTCCGGAGTCCTGCCTAGCCTGCTACAGCCCGGGTTCCCCGGAATCCTGTTAGCCCAGTGCTACAGCCCGGATTCACTCGCAGATGACCGACATGCTCGATGTGATTCATGTATGCCTATCCCCATAGGTCCGTGCCGCTTTGGGTTCACGACTAGCCATGTCGGCCCGGGTTCTCTGTCATATGGATGCTAGTGGCACTATCATATACATGAGCCAAAAGGCGCAAACGGTCCCGGGCCATGGTAAGGCGACACCCGTGGGGATACCGTGCGTGAGGCCGCAATGTGATATGAGGTGTTACCGGCTAGATCGATGTGACTTGGAATCGGGGTTCTGACAACATTGGCATCAGAGCCGAACTGCCTGTAGGTTCATTGAGCCAAACTGGTCGATGTCGAGTCTAGAAATGCTTTAGTTATATGTAGGGGAATTGATTGTGGGAGGGAACGTAAGGCTCTTTTACTCCTTTACCTTATGCCCTCTGATCTGAGTAATTCTCTTCTCATTCTACGTGGGTTAAGGACTAGGCTCTCTTTGTTTTTTAGCCGATGTACACTCGTTGTTTTTTAGCCGATGTACACTCTTTGTTGGAAGACCGAAGGAGTACACGTGCATGCACTCACATACACAGCCAGGGTGGTTCGTGCGCAAGGGTTGGACTCCTGTCGCGCCTGCGTAAAGTTTTGTTTAACTAATTTCTTTGCTCTTCCAACTGACTGGTGGGACCCAGAAACCAGGTGACAATTTAACCTATCAACAAAGTGCCACGTCGACTATGTGGCCGGTCAGTAGGGTGCAATACGGTGCTCTATGATGAGCTAGTGATCGCATAATCACCGCAAAACTATATATAGTGACCGTAAAGAGCGTATTGTCACATAAGTTGACCGCTGGTGTATTTTTATCGTTTCAAATTAAGCCATATTAACTAGAAAGGACTAGTACTAGTATTGTTTTGATGTATCCCGTCAACTCGCCGAACGAGGAGAAGCTTGCTTACTATGCGCCTCCCTCACCCACGCGCGTAGTGGCTCGCCGGACGAAGATAGGGGTTTGACTACAATACCCTGTACCTCTCCCTGTCGCTCGCCCTCGCCCTCGCGGTGGACGTGCAGTAGTTCAATCGGTGTCAGATTGCCAGAAGCATATTGTACTGTAGTATCGTCATTGTTGGACCTTCCGAAGAGGCGAAGAGCCAAGTGCAAGGTTCACACGAGTACGAAGTCCTGAACCTCCTAAAGAGGCAAAGAGCCAAGCGCAAGGTTTTGTAGGAGTTTTCGTCCCAGTAGGAGTATTACAACTATAGCGGACGATGCTACCATAGTATGCCGCCATGTCACCCATATCCAAAGTTGTGCCATCTTTTTTCTCAAAGAGCGTGTTGGAGCCCGTGCAACAACCACACAAGTTGCACGTACACATAACACATTTACTAGTGATAAATTTGTGCACGACTAGTCTACATATATTCACAACGCTGCCGTTCACAATTTACCATACCCCACTTACACGTTATAGATGGGCTACATGTCCTCCTCCAGGTTCCAGTCCCAGGTGTTCTTCATGGATGGCACAATCCATAGCGGTGGGCAATGGGAATCATTGTCGTAGCTTTCTAGTCTGGTTCCACACGATGGAGACTCATCCAAGCTGAAGACACAGCCATGTCGTTCATCCGGCGGTGCGCACTAAAGACACAACCATGCTTCATGAACGGCAGGCCTTCGGTGTCATGCACGGAAGGTGGCATCCACTTCACAATGGGGTAGCTGTCCCCAATAAAAAGTGAGTACTCTCCAAGAGTGTTCCTCGGAACCCACGTAGCATCACGGGGGTCAAACTCGATGCCGTTCATCTGGTACACGCGGCATCTCAGATCTGGACACATGGTGACGTACACAGTCAAGCTCCATGCATAATAATGTTGTGCTCAAATATGGCGGTCAGTAATGTTGTGCATCAAACAGTACTACTCCGGTATAGAGGAAGTAAAATAACCGGCTTATTATACATAGACACTCTTGGCTACATGCATGAGATAGTAAGACATGTAAAAAATGGTGGCAGCTAGTGGGTTCAAGTCTTCAAGGGCCTAGCTAGCTATACGTGTCCTTCAAGGTAAAAAGTACTCCTACTAGTACTAGTAAGTAAGTAGTACAACAATGAAATAGAAAGCGAGAGGGTTAAAAAATATAATACTAAATGGAATACCTGGGTAGATGGTGACGGTTCGATCGTGGTAGACTGTGTGACCATGTTGCACATCAGTGGTACCATGGGTAACGACTGCAAAGATAGTTGATCCCAATATGCCAAAGTCAGCTACAAGGTTCCAGGTTAGACCAAATCGTGGATGCAAATGCACATCCAGGATCGACGATCTTATTTTGATCAGGGGATGACTGGTCCCTGCAAAATAATGGAGTATCGTTAGGGATGCAAATGATGGTTTGTGTATTCCGTTTGTAATCTCCCGTACCGTAGGATGGCAACCAGATGAAACAAGTCCCCTGGCTTGTCACCGCGAAGATGCGGCCTAGATGGCGCACGGCGCATTCGAACGTGTAGGGGTACAAATCTACCGCGGCCAACATGTGCCAGCCTCTGCCGTTACTGCCTCTTACATTGATGGCAATCCTTATGTCGAACACCGCAATGAGATAGTAATCGTTGTAGCCGCGTCGCTTTGTCGGTGGGTCCGCAATTGCTATCTTCTACAATCTCATGTAGGCATCATCATATGTATTCAAGCCCAGCCAGTCCGGAAGGCCGATCCCAATGGTTGAGAAGGGGTCTACGGGAATGGCCGCACTGATGTGGATGTTGTGCAAAATGATGGTGGTATCCGGCCGGAGGTATGCAAGCAATCTTCGTTGGCACCGACCCATACCTATATATAAGACGGTGGGCAGCGGAGAAATTACGGGATGGAAATGGAATAATTAAGTACTACATGATCAAACTCCATTTTTGACATGCTCATCGGACGAAATCCGACTACCTCTCAACGTCGGCAACTCTAGCGGAGTCAATGTGCAACCATGTCCAGGGAGCGGTGGACTGTTCGAAGGATTGTCCCATAGAAGAACCTTCTCCTCAAGGACGCATGGACAACCAACAAGCATGGCCTTTTCCCAAGCCTGTTTAAGCACCGTCTTCAAAAAGTTGGTGCAGGAAGCACCGAGTCTTGCGGCGGTGAGGACGTCGCAGCGGCATGCGATTTATCCTAGAGGATCGTCGTCCAAGGTCTCTCAGCCCCGACGAGGAGGAGAACCGCCTAGAGAATCCATGGGAGCAGCGACGAAGTTCCTTCTCTTCGGGGGGAGGGGAACTGGCGAGGAGGAGATAAGAGCGTAGTAATCGTAGGGCCTCGTCCCTTCCAACTGTAACTCCTCGATCGTTCCTTAGCGAAGGCGTGAGGCTATTATTTACTACGTACTCGTACTCGTACTGTAGACTAATACTACTTTATCAACTAGTAGTCGATGTAGTACTGTACTTCTAGTATAGTGCACCAGTTTTGAACTCTTGAATCTCAGGGCCAAGGAGCTATAGTTGGAAGTGTAGGGTAGTACTGTTCTCTAGAACCATCGCTGTACTATCAATGCAGGGAAAGTACACCTGCGTAGTGGGTAGTCTCAGTGCTCTATTCCAGCGCGTAGCTGGCCTACTCAGCTGCTCCTCTTACACACACACACTAGCAGCTTGTTTATCAACGACGGTTACTGCGGGGGAAGAACATTTGAGTTATTTGATACAGCGAGACTAGGCTTTTCGCTTCCATTTGTGGAGGTGTAATGGATCTCATCGAACTTTGTTAGTAGTTCCTTCTTCATGAATGAGATTAGGCAAAGCTTTTTCCTTCATTTGAAAACAAAAAAAATCACATCAAGAGGAATTTCTTTTATAGAGCCGATAATGGAGTGAAGTCCATGCGTGCAATGCCACAAGCTACAGAGTAGTAGAGTACTAGCACTTTACGTACAGAGCCATATTTCATAGTTCCCAATGCAGCGCCGGGCTTTTCCGGCTCCTCGGGCTTAACTAGGAGGCGCTATTTTAAATATGCTACTAGCTGATGAGGAAGCTGCAAGCGAGGTGTGGCTAGGGCGAGCACGCGAGCCACGAGATGATGGGAAGGAAAACCCGTCACATAGCTGGGCTATCTAGTGCAGCCAGATTGTGGTGCGACACGTCCGTTCGACTTCAAAACTCAAACTACCAGTGTACGATATTGGCTCGTAGCGAAGTTACTATTTAAAAAAAGGCCGCCGTGTGTTCGGCCGGGATCGAACCCACAATACGAGGTATACACTCCCACGACCACTAGTAGTACTTGTTGGAGTACAACGCAACCTAGAATCGTCTTTTGTCGCTAGTAGTACATTGTTCCTTACAAGAAACCACTAATAATGCCAAGAAACCACTAATAATGCCAAGAAACTACTACCACTTGCATACCTGGTAGACTTAAGAAAAGACTACCTTATCAACCATTGTACATGCCCTTACCAACCAGCCCTACCAAGAAACGACTACTCTACAAAGTGCCGTTATAGGCACGTTCAACCCATGTCGCCCCTTAAGTCAAGGCCTTCTATTCGACCGGCAAGTTAAGCGTTATGACTTGTGGGACCTACATGTCAGTCTGCACAAAAATCCCCGAGTGACCTCCTACCTCCGGCCCATCCACGTAGTCATCCTCGACCATGGGACACAGCTACCACCGCCGGTAGAAGGCGAGGTTAAAACCGCCGGCGGTGCGGAGCCCATCTTGCGGCAGCCCAGATGCCAGCTCCGTACGGCGCTCGCGGCCACTAGCTAGCCAAGATAGCTCCATCTACCTGCTTGTTTGCAAGGTTTGCTAGCTAGATGGGAACGACGCCGCGGCGGCTTGCTCGCATGCGCCACGCTAAGGCCAGCCATCTGGCTCGAGCGAAGGCCAGCACGGTGGCTTGCTCCCGCGTGAGTCACGCTCGGGCCAGCCAGCCAACCCATGCGGAGGCCAGCGCGACGTCCGGCCCGTCCGGCGGAGCGGCGGCTAACTCCCTCATCACCGGCGCCACCGACGAACACGCATCAGTAGTGTTTGAAGTAATTTTTCGGAAAAATAATGATTTGACAGGGAATATAATAGGATAGAAGGTCAGATGTCCGTCCCTCATGTCAACGGTCAAACAAAATGTGTTGGTTTAAGTTGCCTCATCAGCACGGACGTGCGGGCTAACCCTGACATAAACGGGTTTAAACGTCCCTAATCGGCACTAGGTAGTAGTTTTTGGCACAAATTAAGAAATTTTGGGTATGTTTTAACTATTTTTTGTACAATAGTTTCTTCCTAGGGCTGGTTGAAAGTGGTAGTTTTTTGTTAAATACTCTACATATTGTAAGTAGGAGTGAAAGTTAAGCTTTGGAAGCCAATAAAAATGGCTAGTTACATAATGCCTATGTGTACGTGATTGAAAGTAAATATCAACCATGAGTGACTAATATCTTAATAGAAAACTCGAAACTATGGAAATACTAGAATTTTTTGTAATGGTTGGAAATACTAGCAATGTTCACGTGGGTTGCAACAGATCATAGTTAGAATAATACTTATTCACAAACTTGATACAAAACACTCTAATTTTGATATACATATATCACTAGAGATATATTATGTTTCAATCAGAAAATATTACTTGGGCTGTTTTGGTGAGGTGAGGGATGAGTGTGGTTGGTTTTAAGATACTAATTATGGGTTTTTCCACAAATTGGTAGAGAAGTGGGATGTTGGTGAGAAAAGGCAACAACTTAACTCACAGTCGTTAGACGTAGATCTAATGGCCAGAAATGACGAATGGCACACACACCATCATCACCAACTTAGTCTTCTGTAGGAGTACTAGCAAGATGTCCGTGCATTGCACGGAACATCAAGATGAATATTTTTGTAAAACACTTGTTGTGATTGACCCATGCAGGAGTAATCCCATGTGTAAAAACTAATGATATCTCGAGAAAGAGGATATAAGGTGAAGTGGAGTGGGGCATGGTGGTGATTGGTGGTCGGACTGATCTAATGGCCAGAAATGACGGATGGCACACACACCATCATCACCAACTTAGTATTTTGTAGGAGTACTAGCAAGATGTTCGTGCATTGCATGGAACATCAAGATGCATATTTTTATAAAACACTTGTTGTGATTGACCCATGCAGGAGTAATCCCATGTGTAAAAACTAATGATATCTCGAGAAAGAGGAGATAAGGTGAAGTGGAGTGGGGCATGGTGGTGATTGGTGGCCAGACTGAGCGGAGGCAAGGGGATGAATGACGCCGGCAGCGGCCACCACGCCAGTTTGTTCCAGAGGCTTCCTTTATTAATTGCTCAACAATGAGGTTGTTGGAGATAAGGATGAACGAGAGAAGGCCTTGTCTGCCAATGTGGAGAGAGGTGTGGGTATCTTTTAGTTTAATTTCCATTTGTTAGATATAGATCAGACGGTCTACTGCAAGATGGCACGCATACCACCATCACCAACTTGGTTTTTTATAAGAGAAGAAATATAAGTATGTAGATACAAACATATTATCGATTCTTGTTTCCGTAAACTAGGATCTACATTCTATTCAACGGCTCAGCATGTGGGGCCTTAGCACAATGACTTATCGATTGTGTAAAACAAATGTTTTCCCGTCTCCAATAGGGAGGGGGGATAGCGGCGCGCTTTCGGCTTGCTCTAGTCCTAGTAGTCATACTAGGTGGTCTACGCACGTGTAGATTTATTCATTTTCATGTCTCGTGTTCGCCGTACTGCCACGACTGTTGATGAATAGATGGTAAGTTATCCACGGGGAAACCCTTGTTGAGCGTGTTTGCGAGAGAGAGAGAGCGCATGTGTGATATGTCTAGAGACCGAGGCAATGATAAGAGATTCTTTGTGTCTATGTGTGTGGAGGATAGAGAGAGACATGTACATGGGGCTTTGTGTTGTGTAACGTGGAGACACATAGACATAATCAGAGAGTGAGTATGTGAGATACACATGCGGACATGGGGAGAGATGTGTGAGTTAGAGAGATGGAGAATTTTGGTGTGCATCTGAGATAGAGCGGGGTGGGGGGTATATACATATCTAGAGCTATAGAGAATATGCAAGGGTGTGTGTCTTAAAAGAAGGATCCAGATAGCTAGATGGGTGTTTGTGCGTGTCTCTATGTGTTTGTGCGTGCGTTTGTCTCTGAGAGGGAGTGTGTGTATGTGGAGTAGAGAGACCACTAATGATGTAAACCTAGTATAATGGAAGGGGGAATGGTGTGACATGTGTATCAAAGAGAGACAAAGGCATGTGTAGTAGCGGGATAGCATGGGTGCTGGCGGGGAGCAGACTATTTGGAAGAGACATCTAGTGTGTGTGGGAGAGGGGGTGAGAGAGAGAGAGAGCTAGCGACGGAGAGAGAGAGAGAGAGAGAGAGAGAGAGAGAGAGAGATAGGAAAAGAGGGGGGAGAGAGGTCGTTTGTGTCCATAAGTGGCGTATAGATAGGGAGACAATGTTGATGTTGTTCGAAATTGGCCTATGTATGGAGACGCAGGGGAAGGGAGTCATCGTGTGTGTGATAGGGACTTCATGAGAGATCTAGAATAGATGGCGTAGAGAACAACGTGCGAGATTGAGAATGATGATACATTAGGGAGCTATGGAAAGAGTCACGGCATATATGTATACATGGAAGGAGCTGGGGTGGGTCCGCATGTGGGAGAGATAGAAAGAGGAGAGTGGTTCACAAGGAGACAACGTGTGCTTGTTTGCAGTGGGGGTGGTGTATGAGGTGAGTGTGCGAGAACCACATAACTAGGGAGATAGACGTTTGGGGGCGACATTTTGTGTGTATGGGAAAGATACACTCTACATAGTGCGTGTGCTTGGGAAAGAGAGATGCCGGAAGACCTGGAGAGTGGGCGAAGAGATGTGTGCATGCCCGAGAGACAAAGTGATAAGATACCTATATTGGGGTCTAGACTTTAGAAGGAGGGGGTGCTAATGTGCTAGTGTGTTCGTGTTTGGGGGGAGAGAACGGCATGTGGGGGGGAGGGGGCGACGGAGGGGGTGGGGGGTTGGCTTCTGAAAGCACGAGTGCTCCTTGGGTTATTCTGGTAATTAATGTCAACATATCTCTTGTTGGACTAATGCTTTCATCTAGTATGTTTCAGATAAGTTCAATAATGGAGTGGCATGGACTAGAGGATGTGTAACCCTTTCAAGATGATAAGGACAAAGGATTGGCTCAAGCTCAAAGCTCACGACTCTACTTTTTCTATTTCAGTGATCCAAGATCACATTGAGTCCATAGAAAGCCAATACTATTAAGAGGGGATTAGGTGTTGCTTAATGGCTTGCTTGCTCAAAGTGCTTAGTGATATGCTCCACATCCCTCAACTACTTTCTCAATCCACATATGTCCCAAACCAAAAGTCAAACTCGTCTCTACCGAAATTTCCTATCCAGCGCCACCGAGTTCTCTTGACATAGCCACTGCCAGAAACCCTAGTTAATTCGGTCTCACCGATGGGATCTCGGTCTCCCCGAGATGGGCTTGCAAACTCTCTGTTGCCTATTGCATTAATTTCGGTCCCACCGAAATATGAAATCGGTCCCACCGAGTTTGTGTAATCGGTCCAACCGAGATGAGGCTTTACCCTAAGCCTAGCACATCGGTCCCACCAAGTTGATCATGTCGGTCCCACCGAAATGCCTAACAGTCACATTATGAACCAAATCGGTCTGACCGAGTTTTATACTTCGGTCCCACCAAGTTTGGTGATTTGTGTGTAACAATTAGATTTTGTGTGGAGGCAATATATACCCCTCCACCCACTCTTCATTCGTGAAGAGAGCCATCAGAATATGCCTACACTTCCAACACACATTTTCTGAGAAAGAACCACCTACACTTGTGTTGAGGTCAAGATATTCCATTCCAACCACATGAATCCTGATCTCTAGCCTTCCCCAAGTTGCTTTCCACTCAAATCATCTTTCTACCAAATCCAATCCTATGAGAGAGAGCTGAGTGTTGGGGAGACTATCATTTGAAGCACAAGAGCAAGGAGTTCATCATCAACACACCATCTATTACCTTTTGGAGAGTGGCGTCTCCTAGTTTGGTTAGGTGTCACTTGGGAGCCTCCGTCAAGATTGTGGAGTTGAACCAAGGAGTTTGTACGGGCAAGGAGATCGCCTACTTCATGAAGATCTACCCTAGTGAGGCAAGTCCTTCATGGGCGATGGCCATGGTGGGATAGAAAAGGTTGCTTCTTCGTGGACCCTTCATGGGTCGAGCCCTCTGTGGACTCGCGCAACCGTTACCCTTCGTGGGTTGAAGTCTCCATGAACGTGGATGTACGATAGCACCACCTATCAGAACCACGCCAAAAATCTCCGTGTCTCCAATTGCGTTTCCACACTCCAATCCCATCCATTTACATTCTTGCAACTTGCATGATTTACTTTCCGCTGCTCATATACTCTTGTCATGCTTGCTTGATATGTATTGTGAATGCTTGAACTTGTGCTAAAACTCCACCACAACTCAAAGAATTTAAACACTGCAACTTTTCTTGCTAAGAGTCTATTCACCCCCCTCCAGACACCTCTTCTTGATCCTTTCAATTGGTATCAGAGCATTGGTCTCCATTGCTTTGGTTTAAACACTTTTGAAGGAAGATGGATGAGTATACGTTGGGGAGTCTTAGACATAGAGTGCCTATTCTTGATGGAGAGTACTTTCATGAGTGGAAAAATGAGATGCTTGAGATTTTCAATGAATATCATTTGACCAAGTACATTACTACTCCTTGTGCTCGCATTGTTGATCCCTTGCATCCCACACCCGATGAGGATCTTGACATGATTCGCAACCTTAGAACTGTTAATCTTATTACTAGAGGTTTGCCTAGAAATTTGCTTGGTTGCTTGCCTACTCTTGATTGTGCCTACACCATATGGAGATTCCTTGAGTAACGATTTCCAAACTATTCCTTGAAAAACTTAGATGAGATCCTTCATAAGTCTATTGCCTTGAGTAAGATGAGTTCCAATGATCCCAAATTTGGTGACTGTTTATTTGAGCTTACAAATCTTACGAGTGCCAAAGGAGATGTTGGAATCATTATCATATCCGAAGTCATTAGAATTCATAGAGATGAACATTATTATGGTCATACTTCTAATGAATCACCCTCTCTAGGAATTGATCCACCACATGACGATGTTGAACATGGATACTATGATGAGGATGATGATAGTGACTATGATCTTGATGATGCTGGCTAATCTTCGCAGCTACATGGCAGGAGGAAAGGAATGGGTCCTTTATAGTGGACGTACCGATCATATGACCGGAGACAAAGATATGTTTCGTGAGCTTGCTGAAAATTATGACCCTCGAAAGTATCTTACTTTTGGTGATAACTCAAAGGGTAAGGTGGTTGTCCTTGGTAAGGTGGCCATCTCACATGATAGCTCCATACAAAATGTTATGCTCATTGAATCTCTTGGCTACAATTTACTTTCCGTATCTAGACTTGCTGACTGTGGTTTCAATGTCCTATTTACTGAAGTAGACTGCCAAATGTTTCGTAGAGATAATCATAAAATGGTCTTTACCGGTACACGTAGAGGTGGTCTTTACATTGTTGATTTCACTAAAAAGGCTCAACCTAGAACTTGCCTAATTGCTAAATCCTCGAAAGGTTGGTTGTGGCATAAAAGGTTAGGTCATGTGGGCATGCGAAATCTTGATAAGCTTATTAAAGGTGATCATATCCTTGGAGTAAAAGATGTTATATTTGACAAGGATAGACTTTGTAGTGCTTCTCAAGCAGGAAAACAAGTTGGAGGAAGCCCCCCCCCTCCCCCCGTGAAGAACATTATGACCACGAGAAGACCACTCGAGCTACTTCATATGAATCTCTTTGGTCCCAATGCCTACAAGAGTCTCGGTGGTAACTCATTCTGTCTAGTTATAGTTGATGATTTTTCAAGATTTACATGGGTGTTCTTTCTTGATGATAAATCGCAGGTCAAAAAGATCTTAAAGAACTTCGCTAGGAATGCCCAAAATCAATTTGAAGTGAAGATCAAGAAGGTTCGCAGCGACAACGGAACGGAGTTCAAGAATGCAAATGTGGATACCTTTCTTGACAAAGAAGGGATTTCACATGAGTTCTCGGCTACGTACACTCTTCAACAAAATGGAGTTGTTGAGAGGAAGAACCTAACTCTTATTGAGATGGTGAGGATGATGCTTGATGAGTACAAGACTCCAAAGCACTTTTGGGCGGAAGCCGTTGAGACAGCTTTTCATGCAACAAATCGCTTGTATCTTCACAAGTTACTCGGCAAGACGGCATACGAGCTCCTCACCGGTAACAAACCCCAAGTTGGATACTTTCAAGTATTTGTGTCAGAGTAAATAACCACGGGTAGCCTAGCCGGCTCCCCCTGGCTCTTCAGCAAAATTATAGGCCGATCAAGCCTCCAAGCATCCAAGGCGTGGGGCCGCCTTCCCCCAGCTGGCTACCTCTCAAGCTGGCTGCATGAAGGCGGCCCGGCCCTAAAATCCTCGAAGAAAACCACGAGAGGGCCGGCTCCAAGAAGCCGACCCCCCTGCAGGCGGCCAAGATCGTGCCCTTAGAGTCTGCACCCACATAACAGCGATGAGACGGGGCGTGGCTACAATGAAGCCTGCCACCCCCGAATCCCGGGACGCACATGGCCCAGTGCGTCGTACGGGGCGGCCATCACCCATCCGGCGCGGCACTGTTGCCATGTTGACCATGATGTCACCCACGGCGAGCTGTCAGTACGACCCGTGGGTGGCGGGCCCCCTCAGCCAGGGAGACGTCTAAAGGCGGCCAGGCCTCCCCAAGTCGGCCTGGGGTATGGCCGACTCCCAATAGCCGTCTAGTTCACTCCCTTGAAGGAGGCGCCTCATTAAGGAGATAAGACGAGGTAAGGCTACAGCAATAAGCCGCCCGGCGGCAGCACTGTAGCCATGCTTACCACGACAAAGGCCTCGTCACCAAAGGCGAGGCAACAGTAACCAGCCTCCGACAAGACCCCTGAGCGGTGGGACCGGCCTGTCGACCAGAAGGCCGGTAGCCGGCGGGGTCCACCAGTCGGTGGGCCCCATCGATCGGGGGAGTAGCTGGCAAGCGTAGACACAGAAGGCTGGGGCCCACGCTCACCCGGATTACCATTGTACCCCTGGGGGGTAGGCCTATATAAACCCCCTAGGGGCACCCATGCAGGGGGGTCCTTTTTCCAGTAGTTCTAGACACCACATCGAGAGGAGAAGCGGGCTAGCCTTGCCCTTTTTCATCCTTTCACCGAACAGCTCAAGGAGCCTCTTGTAGCTACTTGTCGATCTAGTGACCATGCGGAGACCCCGCAGAGCAGCAGTAGGGGTGTTATCTCCACGGAGAGCCCCGAAGCTGGGTAAGATCCGTCGGCGTGCATGTCTTCGCCTTATCCCGTTTCCAAGCACCGGCGATGTTTTATGGGCTCCCACAATGATAAGCCACCAGTTGGCATATGTCGCACCAACCACCCGACATTTGGCGCCCACCGTGGGGCCAGGTGCACCGTCGTTCGGAGACCTGTTCTGGACGGGAACCCTCATCCTTCCTAGTGAGCATAGCCAGCCCGGCTCGCCCAATGGCGCTTGCCCCGACGCGCTGCAAGGCGTCGCCGACGCCTGCGCGGCGAGCTGCCTCGCCGATCGTCTTGGCGAGGTTCGCATCTCTGACGAGCCCACCTCCGACGCAGGCATAGGTTTCCCCGAGAGTCACCTCGTCAGCCCCCTCGACCAACTCCATGTCTCCGGCGAGCTTGCCGCAGACTTGGAGTCGGTTGGCTCCACTGATCCGATGCTTGTCAACTCTGACACGGCGTTGCTTGACGCCTTACCCACCAACATAGTGATCATCAACGACCCTCTTCCTCTAGCCGACAGCAGCTGCAGCGCCATCACCGAGGTACTGGTCATCAGCCACGGTGCCGCCTCTGGCGAAAACGCTCACAACGCCCTGCAGACGGCGCTGCATGACTTGTCCGCCCCCATCCAGGTCGACACCGACGCCAAGACATTGGAGGCGCGCCGCCTCGCCCTCGTTGCGGAGGGCCAGAAGCTAGCTACCATGAGACGCCTCACCGAGGCTCACCAGCGCGAAGTCGACCGCGCCGCCTTCGGCACGTCGCCTCCCGACGGGCCAAGCCACGTTGGCATCATCAAGAAACACGGTGCGGCTATCGCCGATGTGCTGGGAGCAGGCCGCCCAGTCTATGCCACGCCTCTCGAGAACCTACGCGCCGCCCAGGCGGCCGCAGACGAGCTGAATGGACTGGGGCCCGACGAGCTCCCCTACATGACCAGACGCATCCAATAGCTTATCGACGCGGCCACAGAGCAGCATGAAGCCGGTGTCCATGCTGAAAGTCCTCCCCCACGCCGACAGCATGGTGTGACGTCTCGAACGCCGACTGCAGGCGACACCCGCGCAAGAAAAGAAAAGGAGTCGGCTGCCAGCCGCAGCTGGACTCGAATCTCCATCGAGCGTGACGCAGAAGGCCGCCCTCGAGTTGTGGAGTGGCGGGGCGACCCGCCTCCTCCTCCGCCTTGTGGGGATAGATATCCTACTCCACCGCCTGTCACGCATCCGACTCTCAGCGGCCGACTGGGCCGTCGTGAAGGAGTCGGCGAGAATGACGCCTGCCACCGGATCGACCGCCTAGCGCGATCCCTGGCTCTGGAAGAAGATGATGTCGGCCCGCCTTGCTTCGGCCCCCGCATCCGCGACGAGCCCTTCCCCAAAGGGTTCTCGCTCCCAAGAGACACGCCCAAGTACAACGGCTCCGTGAAGCCGGAAGACTAGTTGATCGACTACTCCACTACGGTTAGCATCGCGAACGGCAAGGGGCGTGTTGCCGTGAAGTATGCCCCCCTCATGCTCCCAGGCACGGTGTGCACCTGGCTCAACAGCCTCAAGCCTTACAGCATCAACAGCTGGCTAGACTTCACAGAAGCCTTCATCCGCAACTTTACCAGCACCTACAAACGGGCTCCCAAGCCCCGACAGCTCTCCTTGTGTGTACAAGGGCCCAATGAATCAACTCGCGACTACCTCACACGTTGGGCTGAGCTCCGCAATTCCTGCGAAGGGGTGCACGAGGTTCAAGCTATAGAGTTCTTCACCGCCGGGTGTCGAGAAGGCACCCTCCTCAAGCATCGACTCCTCTACGACGAGCCGACTACCCTCGACGAGCTGCTGGTCATAGCTGATAAATACGCCACGGCCGATTCCTTAATGAAGACCGAGCTCCGAGTAGACGCCTCCGGGAAGGTGCTCGCTCCGAGTCCCAAGACGCCGGCAGGAGACTCCGGACGATACCCGTACCAAAATGACCACAAGCTCAAGGCTCCCATGCCGCCTTCCACCAGTCGGCAGGTGGCCATAGTCGAAGACGAACAACCCGAAGGGCGGCCCGCGCCCAAGAAGCAGAAGGGCGGTAGGACGGCTTGGCAGCCGGCTTTCTCCTACGAGCAAGCACTTGATGCCCCCTGCAAGTTCCACAGCGGCGCGAAGCCTTCAAGTCGTGGCTATGGCCGGCAAGCAGCCGGCCCTGTCCCCCGACCCCAAGGAGTGTGATGCCCAAGGTTCTTTCCAGCCGGCCAAAGAAACAAAGAAGGTACCTCTGGACCCGGAGCACCCAGAAAGGTTTGCCACCATCGGGGCAAACCTGGACAGCAAATAGGAAGGCGAGCTTGTCGATTTCCTTTGTGAGAATCGGGACATCTTTGCATGGTCCCCCAAGGACATGCCGGGTGTTTCGAAGGAATTCGTCGAGCACAAGCTACACGTCCGAGAAGGTGCAAAACCAGTCAAACAGCCCCTCCGCCGACTACCGGAAGAGAATAGAAGGATTGTAGGAGAAGAGATAGCCCGGCTTCTGGCAGCCGGCTTCATTATGGAAGTTTTCTTTCTAGAGTGGCTCGCCAACCCGGTCCTCGTGCTGAAGAAAAATAACAAGTGGCGCATGTGTATAGACTACACTAGCCTCAACAAGGACTGCCCCAAAGACCCCTTCGCCCTGCCAAGGATTGATCAAGTAATAGACTCCACAGCCGGATGCGAGCTGTTGAGCTTCCTGGATGCTTACTCAGGCTACCACCAGATAAAGTTGGATCCAGCTGACCGCCTGAAGACCGCCTTCATCACACCATTCGGAGCTTTCTGCTACCTGACTATGACATTCGGCTTGAGAAATGCCAGTGCCACTTTTCAGCGTTGCATGCAGAAATGCCTCCTCAAGCAGCTCGGCAGAAATGCCCACGTCTATGTAGACGATATTGTGGTGAAGACGGAGAAGCACGGCACCTTGCTGGAAGACCTCAGAGAGACATTTGAAAACTTGCGCCGGTTTTAGATCAAGCTCAACCCCGAGAAATGCGTATTCGGAGTTCCAGCCGGCCAGCTTCTAGGCTTCCTGGTCTCCGAACGCGGCATCGAATGCAACCCGGTGAAGATCAAGGCCATAGAGAGAATGGAGATTCCCACCAAGCTACGAGACGTCCAGAAGTTCATCGGATGCCTGGCTTCCCTGAACCGCTTCATCAGCCGACTCAGAGAGAAAGCTCTCCCCCTCTACCGACTCATGAAGAAGTCCACTCACTTCGAGTGGAACGATCAAGAAGACCAAGATTTCCATGAGCTAAAGAAGATGCTGACCATGCCGCCTGTCTTGGAGGCACCGACTGAGAAAGAGCCCATGCTCCTTTACATTGCCGCCACTAGCCAGGTGGTCAGCACAGTTATCATGGTCCAGCGCCCAGAAGAAGGCCGGGCTTAGCTAGTCGAGAGGCCAGTGTATTATTTAAGCGAAGTATTATCCGCCTCAAAGCAGAACTACACACACTACCAGAAGATGTGCTATGGTGTGTACTTCTCCGCCAAGAAGCTCAAGCCCTACTTTCAAGAGCACCCCATCACGGTCTTATGTATTGCTCCACTCGCCGAGATCATAGGCTGCCGGGATGCATCCGGCCGGGTGGCAAAATGGGCCATTGAGCTAGCTCCCTACATGATCTTCTACCAGCCTCGCACCGCCATTAAGTCCCAAGCACTGGCCGACTTCCTCGTCGACTGGGCCGAAACCCAGTACATGCCACCGGCCCCCGACTCCACTCACTGGTGGATGCACTACGATGGGTCCAAGATGCACACCGGCTTGGGAGCCGGCATCATCCTCACCTCTCCCAAGGGCGACAAGCTCAAGTACACATTGCAAATTCATTTTGCCACCTCCAACAACGTGGCCGAGTATGAGGCGCTCATACACGGGCTCCGGCTAGCCAAAGAGCTCGGCATCAGCCGGATCCTGTGCTATGGCGACTCGGATTTGGTGGTCCAGCAGTCATCTGGCGACTGGGACGCCAAGGACGCGAACATGGCGAGCTACTGTTTCCTCGTTCAGCAAATCAGTGGATATTCTGAAGGATGCGAGTTCCTTCATGTACCACGGGCCGACAACGTGCGAGCAGATGCCCTGGCACGAATAGGCTCCACCCGGCAAGCTATACCAGCCGGTGTTTCTCTCCACCGCCTCCTCAAGCCGTCTCCAGAATATGATTCCATCTTCGTGTCGCCTGACCCCGACGCAGTCGGATCTGACTTGGGGAACCAAGCAGGCGGCTCGGGGACTTTGACAGGCGGCCCGGGGACTGCCATAGTCTCACCCGGCCTGGGAACATTGGAACTTGGCCCGGGGGCTACTGCAGCTGGCCTGGGGACTGCATCGACACAATGGGCGGTGGCCGACTCCAACTCCTCACCACCCAGTCCACCCGCCCTGGACACCATAGCAGTTTTGACAGTAGAAGAAGTCACAACTCCATCATGGGCCCAGCCCATCCTCAACTTCTTAGTAAACAGAGAGTTGCCAACTGACGAGATCTTGGCAAGACAAGTCCAACGCCGAGCCAGAGCATACACAATAGTAAACCGAGAGCTTGTTAGGCGCAGCGTCACTGGAGTCTTCCAGCACTGTCGAGCCAGAGAAGGGCATAGCAATCCTCAAGGACATCCACCAAGGTGAATGCGGCCACCACGTGGCCTCAAGATCACTCGTCGCCAAAGCTTTCCGCCATGGATTCTTCTGGCCGACTACTTTGGATGACGCCAAGGAACTAGTCAAACACTTCAAAGGGTGCCAAGTTTTCAATTCCAAGCAACACCTGCCGGCTTCTGCACTCAAGACCATCCCCCTCACCTGGCCTTTTGCCATCTAGGGGCTGGACATGGTGGGCCCATTCAAGACGGCACGCGGCGGCATGACACATCTGCTCATCGCTATGGACAAATTTACCAAGTGGATTGAAGCAAAGCCAATCAAGAAGCTGAATGGGCTGTCATCCCAACTGACATCGAGTTCGACTCACCTCGGGTCATCATGTACACGGAGGCGGAGGCTAGGGAAGCATGAGAAGACGACATCGACCTGCTGGAACAAGGCCGGCTGTTAGCCCTCAGCCAGTCCGCCATCTATCAGCAGGGTCTGTGCCGCTACCACAGCCGGAACGTCAAGCCAAGATCCTTCCAAGAGGGTGATCTTGTGCTCCGGCTGATCCAGCGAACAGCCGGCCAGCACAAGCTCTCGGCCCCTTGGGAGGGCCCCTTCGTCATTAGCATAGCTTTAGGCAACGACTCCTACTACTTAATCGACGCGCAGAAGCCGAAGGCACGCAAGAGAGATGATTCCGGCAAGGAGTCGGAACGACCATGGAACGCCAATCTCCTCCAAAGATTTTACAGTTAAAAAGCAGTATGTACCATGCTACATTTTGTACTAAGTACAAGACAAAGGGTCCCCTGAGGAGCACTCGGGGACTACCCTCTTTTATCTATGAATGATAAGTATCATGCCTATGATTATGTACTACATTTGCTTTTTCGTCCGGCACCGGGTTCGACCAGTCGGCCCGGGGACTCGCCGCCTCGAGTTATATCTAAAGTTCTGCATGCAGTCAGACAAATAGTGTGCCGGCACCCAAGCCCCCTCTTGTCAAAAGTCGCAGCTCGAAGAATCGACTGTCCGACTGGCAAGAGCCAAGGGTAGGAATGGATGCCCACATGAAAAATGGCTAAGGACTAACGAACTTATATATCGCGAGCCGGCCTCCCGCCTTGCCAACCGGCTACCAGAGCAGCCGGCTGGCCGGCTTCCCGTTCACTTTGTTGCAATATAAGAAAGCTCGAGTACTTGTCTTCTCAAAACGACCAAGTCCTTCTCCAGCCACAGACTGCAGAGCAGCTGTCTGGCTGGGAAGGCGGTGGCCAAGGGAAGGCGGCAAAGGAAAAAGCCAAAAGGATGAAAAGCAAACATGAAAGGAAGCCAAACGCATGCATAATTATATTTACACAAAATACCTTCAAAAGTCCATCATTCAACATAGTTTGAATACACCCCAATGGGTGGAACTGCGCAAATTTAATAAAAGTTGTTCAAAAGAGTAACAAGCAGGAAAGCAAGGACGGCGGATCAGGCCAAGGGAACAACGGGCGAGACGGGCAGGTTGGTAGAGACGGTAGTGCCGGCTGGAGGAGTGACCGGCTGGTGAATCTCGGCATGATCATCACCTCTTGCAGGCGGCGCGCTTGCATGCGCCTCGTTGCTGGAGGCAAGATCAGGCTGAGGCGGGCTGGTCGCTTCGCTGTCTGGCACAACGTCTTCACCATCCTCTCCCTCTTCCCCTTCGCCCTCATCGCTGGAAGCAATCTCCTCCGTCGAGTCCTCACCTTCTGCCGGGTTTAGCCCGAACCACTCCTCCGGCTGAGCGATACCGGCATCATCCACCTTAGGGGCAAAGGCGCTGGTGTCGGTGTACTCGGCGATCACCGAGGCGCGCTGGACGATAGCCGGCCGCACCGCCTCCAGCTCCTCGTCGGCCTCCTGTCGCCAGGTGCTCAGCTGGTCCAAGTTTAGCCCAGGATACCAAGCTCAGATGAATTCCAGCGCCCGCCCAGCGCCGGACCGGGCCGCAGACGCCTTCCAAGCCTCGAAGCGGCGGACTGCGACCTCCAGCCAGTCGGCAGTCTGACTTGGGGTGCGGGGAACCACCTCGCTGGGCCAGAGGGCGGCCAGCACTTGCGCCCCAGCGCGCTGAAGACGGCGGAGCATGCGGTGGGCCGACTGCAGGCGGGCTTGAAGCACCAGAAGCTGCTCCTCAACTGACCGGCCGGCACCCGGTGCGATCTCGGCCCCTACCTGCCGTCGCGCGTCGCGGTAGGCCTCGATGGCTTGGGAGGCGGCAACAGAGTAACCGTGAAAGTAATCTGCACAAAGAAGAAAGTAGCAGCACAAAATCAAAAGACGAACCAGATGGCAGGAGGCAAGCAAAGAAACGAAGAAGAAGGCGGCCTACCGTTGATTAAGTCTTCCACCTGGCTGTAGCCTTGACTCAACGCCTGCCTTGCCTCGGCCCAGTTCGCCGCCTCGATTTCATATTCGGCTTTGAGGGCGGCCTCGCTGTCCTGCGCCGCCTTCAGGGCCGCCTTGTGGTTGTCCTCCTGGTCGGCCAGTTTCTTGGCTTGGCGATCGCGCTCCTGAGCCAGGGCGGCACACTCGGCCTCCTTGGCGCGAAGGGCGGACTAGGCTCCGCTTAGCTGGCCCCTCATGTCAGCATTGGCCCCTGCAGATATGAAGAAAGAAGTCGTCAGGAAAAGATCTGACCCGACTGCTCAACATCGGTCCAAATTTCAGGGACTACACCCAGTGGGTGCCCTGATGCGCCCCCACTTGAGATAAAAGATGAAGCACTTACTCCGGCTCTCGGTCAGGTCAGTGGCTTTCTGATTCAACTCCTGGGCCTGGGAGTTGAAAGCAGCTGCGCGGAGGTTGTGGTACTCCTGCAGATAAGAGAAAAGACGCGAGTAAGAACAAGATGGCAATCAAAGTCTACTAAGAAGTTCCAAGCCGCCTTCTCAGCAGCCGACTCGGAACTCGGGGAATACACCCAGTGGGTGCGCTGACGCACCCCCACGGAAGGAATAAGGAGCAATCAACGAAAAAGCGGGAGGACTCACCCGAATAACTGTTCGCGTCGTGAGAAACTCTTGAGTGTACTGCTTCAGCGCGACAGCTTGGGCCTAAAGCCGGTTCCGGACGTCCTGCGCCGCCACGTTCAGCACGGCCGTCCCACCGCCCGGCGTCCACCCGGACGAGCTATCGCTGGCCGCTTCCAGGTCCTGGGTCGACGAGCTGGCGCCCGCAGTTTTTTGTGGCTCCGGCGCCGAAGTCACCTTCCTTGTGCACCGACGAGACGGCGACGAGACCACAAGATCCGCCCCCATAGTCGGCTCGCCTCCAGCCGGCTGCACGAGCGGCGCATCGGTCCGGCCTCCTTGGCCCGTTCCAGTCCACGGCGACGGCGCTGCCTCCCTCTCCATCACCGGCTGGCCGCGGCCGGCCTCCTCCGACGGCGGCACTGGGATATCGGGAGCCTCGGCGCGAAGGGGGATGACGAGCTGCAGAGGCTGGTTCTGCACGGCCTCCGCCTCCCTCTCCACGGCCGTGGCCTCCGCCTGGGCCTTGGCAGCCGCGTTGGCCCGTGCCTCTGCCGACTTCTCCCTCGCCTCCCGAGCCGCCCTCCGCCTCCCGCTCCTCCCGCGCCTCCTGCGCGTTCCGCTCCGTCGCCTCTAGGAGATCGGCACGGGGATCCACATGGCGGGAGCTTGAAGACCATCCCACGGCTCCGACTATGGAGGCGGTAGGGACCCGCCCGAGGGAAAGTGGGGCCCTGTTGGATAAGCCAAGAAGAAGGCTTAGAAGAATATCAGCCGAAGAAGAAAAAGAAAGGCATAAGAAAAATGACACTTGCGCTGAAACCGCCTGCGGCTGCTTCACCACCTTGCGGAAGCGGGCTGCCTTCGCGGCCGCTTCATCCCGCTTTGTCACCGCCGCGGTACTCTTGGGCTTCTTGGGCCGACTGCCGAAGTGGGTCGACATGGCCCGGCGTTTCTGCGCGCCACCACGAGCAGCCAGCGCGGCTGATGGGCCCGCACCTTGATGATCGGGCGCCGGCTGACGGCGCGGAACAACTTCGGCCTCGTCGTCATCCGTCTAGTCCTCGAAGGCGGCCTCGAGCCCAGGGCCGCCTGCCTCGCCGCCTTCCCCTACAACATCGTCTTCCATGGAGGCCACCCCAAGGTCCGGGTCGTCAACGTCGTCCACCGCGCAGTCGGGGAGGAACTGGCGTTCCACCCCTGCAGCCTGATAAACCACAAGTATAGGGGATCAATTGTAGCCTCTTTCGATAAGTAAGAGTGTCGAACCCAACGAGGAGCTAAAGGTAGAACAAATATTCCCTCAAGTTCTATCGACCACCGATACAACTCTACGCACGCTTGACGTTCGCTTTACCGGAAACAAGTATGAAACTAGAAGTACTTTGTAGGTGTTGTTGGATAGGTATGCAAGATAATAAAGAGCAAGTAAATAAAAAGTAGGGGCTGTTTAGACACAACTAAATTAGTTTTAGTAAAGAGCTTTTGTCAACAAGAAAGTTATTTGTCCCTAGGCAATTGATAACTAGACCGGTAATCATTATTGCAATTTTATTTGAGGGAGAGGCATAAGCTAACATACTTTCTCTACTTGGATCATATGCACTTATGATTGGAACTCTAGCAAGCATACGCAACTACTAAAGATTCATTAAGGTAAAACCCAACCATAGCATTAAAGCATCAAGTCCCCTTTATCCCATATGCAAATAACCTACTTACTCGGGCATGTGCTTCTGTCACTCACGCCACCCACCATAAGCAAATCATAAGCATATTGCAAACCCTACAGCGGGAATCCCTCACGCTTGCGCGACACGGAGAGCACTATAGGACAGCACCAATAATAAAGCATATAACTCAAACCAATCACGATCATCAAATAGCCATTAGGACAAAATAGATCTACTCAAACATCATAGGATAGCCATACATCATTGGGAAATAATATATAGTGTTGAGCACCATGTTTAAGTAGAGATTACAGCGGGTAAGAGAGAGGTTACACCACTGCATAGAGGAGGGAAAAGTTGGTGATGATGGCGGTGAAGTTGTTGGTGAAGATGGCGGTGATGATGATGGCTCCGGCGACGTTCCGGCGCCACCGGAAGCAAGGGGGAGAGGGCCCCCTTCTTCTTCTTCCTTGACCTCCTCCCTAGATGGGAGAAGGGTTTCCCCTCTGGTCCTTGGCTCCCATGGCATGGGAGGGGCGAGAGCCCCTCCGAGATTGGATCTATCTCTCTGTCTCTCTCTGTTTCCGCGTTCTCTTCTAGCTCTGTTTCACCGTTTCGTATATATATGGAGATCTGTAACTCCGATTGGCCTGAAACCTTCGCTGTGATTTTTTTCCGAATATTAGCTTTCTTGCGGCAAAAAAGAGCGTCAACCGCCTTACGGTGGGCTCACGAGGGTAGGGGCGCACCCTAGGGGGGCGCCCCCCTTTCTCATGACCACCTCGGGCACTAGTTCGCGTTGATTTTCCTTCCGAATTTTCCATATTTTCCAAAAATAAGCTCCATCCGTTTTTATCCCGTCTGGACTCCGTTTGATATGGATATTCTGTGAAACCAAAAACATGCAACAGACAGGAACTGGCACTGGGCACTGGATCAATATGTTAGTCCCAAAAATAATATAAAAAGTTGCCAAAAAGTATATGAAAGTTGAATAATATTGGCATGGAACAATAAAAAATTATAGATACGACGGAGACGTATCACAGCCCCGGTTGCCGGCGGAAGCATGGGGTTCTGCCTAAAACAAGCCGACTGGTCAGGAGTCGGCCATTGCGAACCCGCAACAGGGAAAGAAGAAAAAAAGAGAAACTTACCGTAGGCGGAGGATTGGCGCGAGAGTACGGCTCCTTGCCGTACTGCCACTCCTTGGTGAGCTTGCAGTTGGAAATCTAGTTCACCATGTAAGACACCTCGGCGTGAGGCATCTCCTTGGTGCTTAGCCGGCACGGGTCGAAGCGGCCGCTCATCTGGCAGATCATGTGAGGTCGGCCCTGGAGCGGGAGCACCCGACGCTCCATGAAGACGACCACCAGGTCGGCCCCGGTCAGGCCCTCCGACTGGATCATCACCCGGAGCTGTGCAACGGAGGCGGCCCCACCCTGAGACAGCGACCTGGCCCGGTAGGACCATGAGGGCTGCCTCCCAGTTGGCGGGCCGGCTACATAAGCTCGCAGATTGACAAAGTCGCCTTGCGGAGCGACGTTCTTCACGTAGAAGTAAGATTTCTGCTAGAGCTTCACCGACTGGATCAGCGGGATGGGCGGAAACGGATTGTTGTCGCTCGTCCTCTGCATGGCGATGAAGGCGCCGCATGGGGCGGGCACACCCGCAACGACAGTGCCAAGCTTGCACTGGAAGAATTCCCCCCAGAGTTTGAGGGTGGGGAGGACGCCAAGAAAGCCCTCGCACAGGGCGACGAAGGCCGACAGCAGCATCACCGCGTTTAGAGTGAGGTGATGCGGCTAGAGATGATAAAACTCGAGGAAGGAGCGGAAGAACCCGCTCGCCGGCAGGCCGAAGCCGCGCAGGCAGTGCGAGCGGAAGATTACCCGCTCGTCCTCCTCCGGTGCCGGCGAGATCTCCCTCTCCGGTGCGAGACGGACCCGCACGTAGTTAGCGCCTGGCAGCCGCCGCGTCCGGCAGAGGAAGTCGGTGTGGTCGTCATGGACGTTGGAGCCATCCCAAGAGCTCGACAGCGCCATGGGGACGGCGCGGCAACGAGAAAGGTGCGACGGCGAAGAGGCGTGCGACCCTCCCACGACAGAGCAACGGCGAGCCAAGAAGATTGGCAGAAGAGCCGGGCGGCGGCAGGAAGCTGTGGCGACGGAGAGGAAGAAGAAGAAGGAAGGGGCAGGGCAAGGGCGAGCGTGCGAGCGTTTGCCGCTCCCCCTCCTCCCCCCAACTTATAGCCTCGTGCGGCGAAGCCAAGGAGGCGAGGCGTGGGGGGACATGGGATTAACTGCGCCCACTCCCCCATGTCCTGCAATTATTATGCCTTAACGGCGTGCGGTAACCACCGCTGGGAGGCGCGCGGTCCATCAGGGCCGCAGAAGATCTGCGCGTGGACCGGGCCCCGGTGGTGGCAGGCCCTGGACTACAACAGCGTCCCGTCGCGCGCGTGGGCTGGCAGGCCCTTCCAGCCGTTGGGTGCCATGTGGCGCACAGCGGCGGGCGATCAGCTTGCAGCCTGACTCGCACACCGCCTGGTTCCCCCCTTCAAGCTTCGAAACCCTCCAGAAGACAGCGCACCTAATCAAAGCTGGCTCCCAACTTCCGGCTCCTCAAGATAGGAAGCTGATTGAGCTTCTCGTCTCTTTTCTGCCCCGGAGCCCAACCAGGTTCGGGGACTACTGTCGGAGTAAATAACCACGGGTAGCCTAGCCGGCTCCCCCTGGCTCTTCAGCAAAATTATAGGCCGATCAAGCCTCCAAGCATCCAAGGCGTGGGGCCGCCTTCCCCCAGCTGGCTACCTCTCAAGCCGGCTGCATGAAGGCGGCCCAGCCCCAAAATCCTCAAAGAAAACCACGAGAGGGCCGGCTCCAAGAAGTCGGCCACGAGAAGGCCGACTCTAAGAAGCCACCCCCCTGCAGGCGGCCAAGATCATGCCCTCAGAGTCTGCACCCACATAACGGCAATGAGACGGGGCGTGGCTACAGTGAAGCCTGCCACCCCCGAATCTCGGGACGCGCATGGCCATAGTGCGTCATACGGGGTGGCCATCACCCGTACGGCGCGGCACTGTTGCCATGTTAACCATGACGTCACCCACGGTGAGCTGTCAGTATGACCCATGGGTGGCGGGCCCCCTCGGTCAGGGAGACGTCTAAAGGCGACCAGGCCTCCCCAAGTCGGCCTGGGGTATGGCCGACTCCCAATAGCTGGCTAGTTCACTCCCTTGAAGGAGGCGCCTCATTAAGGAGATAAGACGAGGTAAGGCTACAACAATAAGCAGCCCGGCGGCAGCACTGTAGCCATGCTTACCACGACAAAGGCCTCGTCACCAAAGGCGAGGCAACAGTAACCAGCCTCCGACAAGACCCCCGAGCGGTGGGACCGGCCTGTCGACCAGAAGGTCGACAGCTGGCTGGGTCCACCAGTCAGCGGGCCCCATCTGTCGGCGGAGAAGCCAGCAAGCGTAGACACAGATGGCTGGGGCCCACGCCCAGCCGGATTACTATTGTACCCCTGGGGGGTAGGCCTATATAACCCCCCCAGGGCACCCATGAAGGGGGATCCTTTTTCCAGTAGTTCTAGACACCACATCGAGAGGAGAAGCGGGCTAGCCTTGCCCTTTTTCATCCTTTCACCGAACAGCTCAAGGAGCCTCTTGTAGCTACTTGTCAATCTAGTGACCATGCGGAGACCCCGCAGAGCAGCAGTAGGGGTGTTATCTCCATGGAGAGCCCCAAAGCTGGGTAAGATCCGCCGGCGTGCATGTCTTCGCCTTATCCCGTTTCCAGGCACCGGTGATGTTTTATTGGCTCCCACAATGATAAGCCACCCATTGGCATATGTCGCACCAACCACCCGACAATTTGGCTCAAAGTATTACATTCTTGACAAGCATCGTCGTTCTAAATTTTCTCCTAAATCTCATGAAGGTTTCCCACTTGGTTATGGCTCAAACTCGCACACTTAACATGTCTACAAAAATTTCACCCAAAAGGTTGAAGAGATGGTAGATGTGAAGTTTGATGAATCTAACGGCTCGCAAGTAGAGCAATTGCCAATTGATTTAGGGGATAAAGATCCTTCAGAAGCAATCCAAGACTTATCTATTGCCAAGATCCGTCCAACAAAGGTGAAGGAGAGTACCTTGTCCATCCAAGTGGAAGCTTCTACCTCACGAGAAGGTGAACCAAGAGTCGACATGGAAGCATCCATGAGTGGGACACACCAAGATGAATAAAATGAGGAAGTACACCAAGATGAACCTCATCAACCTCCTTCTCCACCACGATAAGGAAATGACAACGTCAACAATGAAGAAGGACAAGATGATGAAGAAGATGTTCCACCCCAAGCAAAACAAAAGCTCTCACGAGTTCGAGCAAGAGTCGCTGGAGACCATCCCTTCGAGCAAATCTACAATGATATCCAAACCGGGAGAATCACTCGCTCTAAATCTCGTGTGGCTAATTTTTGTGAACATTATTCATTCATCTCTAGTATTGAACCTATGAAGGTTGAAGAAGCATTGGAAGATCCGGATTGGATAAACGCCATGCATGAAGAGCTACACAACTTTGAGAGAAATCAAGTGTGGACATTGGTCGAGAAGCCCGACAACAACCACAACATCATTGGTACCAAATGGGTGTTTCGCAACAAGCAAGAGGAAGATGGTCAAGTCGTCCACAACAAAGCTCGTCTCGTCGCCCAAGGCTACACTCAAGTCGAAGGTATGGACACAGTGAGACATATGCCCCCGTTGCTAGACTTGAGTCCATCCGCATCTTGCTTGCCTATGCTAATCACCATGATATAACTTTATACCAAATGGACATTAAAAGTGCTTTTTCTAAATGGTCAAATTGAGGAGGAAGTTTATGTTAAACAACCTCCCGGCTTTGTCAATCCTAAGAAACCCGATCATGTTTACAAACTTCACAAAGCTCTTTATGGTCTTAAACAAGCTCCTAGAGCGTGGTATAAATGCTTGACCAAGTTCCTTATTGAAAAAGGCTTTGGGATTGGAAAGATAGATTCTACTCTTTTTAGTAAAAGGGTTAATGGTGAATTGTTTGTGTGCCAAATTTATGTTGATGATATCATATTTGGTTCGACTAACCCTCATTTTAGTGAAAAGTTCGGAAAGCTAATGCCAGAGAAGTTTGAGATGTCTATGATGAGTGAACTCAAGTTCTTTCTTGGTTTGCAAATCAAGCAAACTAAGGAAGGCACCTTTGTTTCTCAAACAAAGTACACCAAGGACTTATTCATGAAGTTCAACATGCAAGAAAGCAAACGTATGAAAACTCCCATGCCTACTAGTGGACATCTTGATCTGACAAAGGATGGTAAACCGGTTGATCAAAAGGTTTATCGCTCTATGATTGGTTCATTTTTATATCTATGTGCCTCTCGTCCCGATATTATGCTGAGTGTGTGCATGTGTGCATGATATCAAGCGCCCCCCAAAGAATGTCATCTTAAGGCTGTGAAAAGGATAGTGAGATACTTGATACATACACCAAATTTTGGCATTTGGTATCCTGTCTTCTTTTGATCTTGTTGGCTATTCCGACTCGGAATCTGCCGGAGACAAGGTTGATAGAAAGTCCACTTCGGGTACTTGTCAATTTCTTGGTAGATCTATTGTATCTTCGTCCTCCAAGAAACAAAACTCGGTATCCTTATCCACCGCCGAAGCGGAATACATTGCCGCCGGTTCATGTTGTGCTCAATTACTTTGGATGACCCAAACTCTTAAAGATCATGGGATCAATGTGAAACATGTTCCTTTTCTTTGTGACAATGAAAGTGCTATTAAGATCGCTCACAATCCCGTGCAACATTCTCGAACTAAGCATATTGAAGTTCGTCATCATTTCATTCGAGATCATGTTGCTAAAGGGGACATTGATCTTAAACATGTTCGTACCGATAAGCAATTAGCGGATATAAGTGCTCTTCCTTGCAAAGCTAACTCATGTAGGTTGATGAACTCAACTCCAAGTGGTGCTCCCAACCATTCTTGCGCTACATCAAGCTTGAGCACCCCATGCAAGTTCAACTACATGATCAAGATCAACACCACCACCCAAGGTATGTCATTCCATCTTAGAGAAGCTTTACCTCAAGTCGTAGGTCAAAGCAACTCAACAAGATGAGAATACATCCAATGCTTAAACGAAAAATAGTAGCCCCATTTTGAGCTTAAACGATGAGTATGACTTATGGTCAAGTGTTCTCACTTGACTCCTCAGTCAATATACTCTAACATAGGTGACTTTGTCACCGACCAATTCTAGATGAAGTTCTCTAGTGTTTCCTTGAGTTTTTTCATTTGCAAACTTCATGTAGATTTTCTTTTCTCTGTGTTGTTCTGCATTCCCTACATCCAATTCATTGCAAATATTTTAGTTAACTCCTTGTCAATCTTTGTGAGATCTTACTTGCCTAGTGAGCTGAGGTGACAAGTGTTCTCTCTGTGTTGAACTCGGTCATACCGATCTGTTGCTTTCGGTCACACCGAACCAATTCGGTACTACCGAAGACTACAACTCGGTATCACCGATTTCACTGCAGAGAATACAATTTGCCATATGTTCCTATAGTTTTATTCCAGCTCCACTCGATGATTCTTGTCCTCTACCAGTATCATAATCTATATGTTGCTTTGCTCTGTGACTCAAGGACCAAACCTATTTTGACTCACACTCCAGAAGATCCCTTCTTGGAAATTGATGTCAAAGGGGGAGAGAGATCACATCAAAGCTTATTCTCTTCAAAGGGAGAGAAAAGAAAAAAGGGAGAGAGAGGTACTCACTTCAAAGGGCCCAGATGCTTGGTGTTCAAGAGGAGAGAAGTCACATGTCTTTAAGAGGGGAAAGGCATGTCTATGTTTATGTTTATGATCTGTTTCACTCTGATTTTGTTTCCCTATGTTCTCCCATTATACAGTATAAGATTCAGGGGGAGAAAGACTGCTAGGGAAGGAAATCTTTGAATTCATTGCATATCTTTACCTTTTGGGGACATGTCTATATCAAATAGAGTAATCAGTACTCACTCTCTACATGTCATCCCAGTCTTGGTACTCTTGTGATTTCTTTTGGTTTCTCTGGCTTGTAAATGTATCTGTGTTACCTAACCTTGTTTACTCAGGTTCTTTCCTTCCTAAGCCAACTCCAGACCACAAGGTAAGTATATGCATCACACTCATGTGCATGAGGATTTCTTGCTGATGTACATATTGTTTGCAAGAAGGACTCATGAGCATGTAGGTACATCTCCTATTTTCACATCTTTTACTCTGATGCATATAGCCAAGATACATGTAACATATTGCTTACTTTGTCATGCCTATGCATTCACATGCTCTTATATTCCATATTTACATGATTGCATACATATAGGGGGAGCCTATGCATGTTACATGTCTTTCCAAAGCTTTACTTGTTATTCTCTATATCTTTATCTAAAGCTTTGATGTATGTTGTCATCAATTACCAAAAAGGGGGAGATTGAAAGCACAAGTGCTCCCTGGGTGATTTTGGTAATTAATGTCAACATATCTCTTGTTGGACTAATGCTTTAATCTAGTATGATTCAGATAAGTTCAACAATGGAGTGGCATGGACTAGAGGATGTGGAACCCTTTCGAGATGATAAGGACAAAGGATTGGCTCAAGCTCAAAGCTCATGACTCTATTTCAGTGATCCAATATCACATTGAGTCCATAGGAAAGCCAATACTATAAAGAGGGGATGAGGTGTTGCTTAATGGCTTGCTTGCTCAAAGTGCTTAGTGATATGCTCCACAGCCCTCAACAACTTTCTCAAATCCACATATGTCCCAAACCAAAAGTCAAACTCGGCTCTACCGAGATTTCATATCCGACGCCACCGAGTTCTATTGACATAGCCACTGCCGGAAACCCTAATTAATTCGGTCTCACCGATGGGATCTCGGTCTCACCTAGATGGGCTTGCAAACTCTCTGTTGCCTATTGCATTAATTTCAGTCCCACCAAAATATGAAATCGGTCCCACCGAGTTTGCTTGGCCAATTCTCTGTTTAACTTATTACCAAAATCGGTCCCATCGAGTTTGTGTAATCGGTCCAACCAAGATGAGGCTTTACCCTAAGCCTAGCACATCGGTCCCACCGAGTTGATCATGTCGGTCCCACCGAAATGCCTAACGGTCACATTATGAACCAAATCGGTCTGACCGAATTCTATACTTCGGTCCCACCGAGTTTGGTGATTTGTGTGTAATAGTTAGATTTTGTGTGGAGGCTATATATACCCCTCCACCCACTCTTCATTCGTGAAGAGAGCCATGAGAATATGCATACACTTCCAACACACATTTTCTGAGAAAGAACCACCTACACTTGTCTTGCGGTCAAGATATTCCATTCCAACCACATGAATCTTGATCTTTAGCCTTCCACAAGTTGCTTTCCACTCAAATCATCTTTCTACCAAATCCAATCCTATGAGAGAGAGCTGAGTGTTGGGGAGACTATCATTTGAAGCACAAGAGCAAGGAGTTCATCATCAACACACCATCTATTACCTTTTGGAGAGTGGTGTCTCCTAGATTGGTTAGTGTCACTTGGGAGCCTCCGTCAAGATTGTGGAGCTGAACCAAGGAGTTTGTACGGGCAAGGAGATCGCCTACTTCATGAAGATCTACCCTAGTGAGGCAAGTCCTTCGTGGGCGATGGCCATGGTGGGATAGACAAGGTTGCTTCTTTGTGGACCCTTCGTGGGTGGAGCCCTCCGTGGACTCGCGCAACTGTTACCCTTCGTGGGTTGAAGTCTCCATCAACGTGGATGTACGATAGCACCACCTATCGGAACCACACCAAAAATCTTCGTGTCTCCAATTGTGTTTGCACACTCCAATCCCATCCCTTTACATTCTTCCAACTTGCATGATTTACTTTCCGCTGCTCATATACTCTTGTCATGCTTGCTTGATATGTATTGTGAATGTTTGAACTTGTGCTAAAACTCCACCTCAACCCATAGAATTTAAAAACTGCAACTTTTCTTGCTAAGAGTCTATTCACCCCCTCTAGACACCACTTCTCGATTCTTTCAGCTTCAAATAATGAGTTAGGTGTCTATATTTGAGGGACTTTAGCGTAACTGAGATATATATGGTCAATAGTGTGTGCACTCATGATTGATCAATTTGTTTCACTGTTTGGACTATGTGATAACGATACTTTTGAACATGCGTGATATACCTTGATGTACCAGAATTACAAACCTAAGATTGGAATTTTGGAATTCGACTCCATCAATAGCTTTTGTAATTCATTTAAACGGAGGTACATTTTTTAAGCCAGGATTTCGTGATTTCAAATTCATATATCAAACCTAGAGATATACACATATGGGCATGTTCAAACTTTATAATCATCCACTTTATTCATACACATACACATTTGGAATTTCATTTGAATTGGACCGTATGATGGTATTTGCTTGTACTAGCTCAATGATCCATATTTGAATTGAATGGACAATCTAAGTTTCAAGTTGGAGACATTGATTTTCAAAACATGCACTTTTTTGCATGCAAAACAAATAAATTCTCGGCCATGATATCATAGTCGGCTGTACAAGAGCGGAACACTTATAATTTCAGGCGCCAAAAGTTTTCAAACATCCCGCTCACATCGAAACATCTCGCGCCCAAAAGTTTAGCACTGCATATTCCTATTTTACCCTGCCACATGAACAGAAAAGGGCTACTTTGGTAACTCCATTGTTTTCCCTTCTTTACCCCCAACATTCTTCCCCAGAGCCCCTCCCCTTCCCCTCCCCGACTGCCCCCAACCACGGCAAGCCGCCGAATCTAGTCCTCCGCCGCAGCGGTGGACCTCACACCCTGCCGGATCTACCTTCCGCACCTTGGAACCCCCAATTGCCAACTCACCACTTCACCGGAGCCGCTTCACCGACTGGCTTGTCCACCGCTCCAGATCTCCTTGACTGCCATCATGGTCCACCGCACCGGATCTGCTTAACCGGCACCCTCATCCACCACAGTTTAGGCCCTTCACTGACTCCCTCGTCCGCCCCATCGCTGGCCCTTCATACAAGCCCTCGTCCACCGCAACAAATCCGCCTCACTGAAAGCACTGTAGACCGCACCCGCCGAAGCCTTCGGTCATTGCACCGGACCCGCTCCACGGACGCCATGTTCAACTCCATCGGCCCTGCTTTACTGACGCCACAGCCTCATCAGGTTATTTCGATTTGTACTCCTTCGGTTTTTCTCTTCTTTATCATGCAACTATTCAGTTACAACATATGAGGTTGTGTTTGATAGCAAAGTATTATGAAAACCGAAGTATCAAAAACTACAGTAATTTTACCTATAGGTATGAGATACCATGGTTTTACCATAACAGAGTTATTTTGAAGTAACCACAATACATAGAACCTGTTTGGCTGTTGCGGCACAACGCAGTAATTTTTGCTACCTAGCCGTTGAACAAGTGCAGCTACCTTGCCATTAGCAGCGCAAGCACACGCAGCTGGCCATCCGTTTCTGTTGTGTTTTTGTGGCTAGCTAGCTGGCTATCCCTTATCATCTGCGTGCATAACAACTAAAGCTGAACGACTCTTGTGTATACAAAAAAGACCACCCAAGGCACGTCGCCTTTGACTCACCTGCCGCTGAAGCTACACATAGACGGAGTGGCTTGGCATTCTTTGCGTCTCCATCGAGTCCTGGAATGCCAGTAAACTAGACGAACATCTCAAGTAGTCCTAGGTTAACAAGCATTGACATCCGGCTAGCAGACTAGACAAACAGCTCGAGCAGAGTTGAATTCACAAGCATTGAGATCCAGCTAGCAGTCTAGATGAACAACTCGAGTAGAGCTGAGCGACATGCATAGTTAGGAAAGGCACAACCATGGAGAAGAAGGTGCCGGCGATCAGCATGAAGAGGCGGGAGGAGCGAATCGAGGGAGGGTGAAGGGTTTTCTAGTCACCTTTGGTCTCTCCATCCCTGTCTATTTTCCTTCCCCATGGCCGCCGAGGGAGCTATAAGGAGACGACGGCGGCCATGGCGTGGGAGTGATGCCTCTGTTTTAGATCGAGGGAAGAAGATAACAACGACACACCCTTCTTTTCGCCTGCTCTGCTCTTTTAAAAGAGGTCTGGGGTTTTTTTATGCAGAGAAAAACTGCAGTTTAGCCAATACTGCAGTTTTAAAATCACAATTGTTAGAAGCAATCAAACAACTTATTGTAAATAAAACTATGGTAATCCTAAAAATTGCAGTATTCTCAAAATACTTAGAAAATACTTTGTTATCAAACGGGGCCTAATCTTTCTTGTATGTCGACAAGCGCCGCAACCAAAGCACTGGAGCCGCTTCAGCGACGGCGACAGCCAGCCCGAACTCAACCACAACAGGAGCACCATCGACGATGCTTAGCTATCAAGTATGACAACGATACCCATACGCCACCGAGAATCAGGTACTATTATCCAACGGCCGGTGCCTATGTTCACTTTCTTAGCATAAGCACCGCATCTTTGAATTTCTTTAGGGCATCATTCCATTTTTCATGAGAAGCGTTATTCTGCTTGCACCTGTAGGGCCATACTTCTGGCAGTGAACATGTTACATGTGCTAAATTAGATACCAGTGCACATATAGTTAATGTGCTTTAGTTTTGTCCTAAGTATTACTGTACTTTCTAGATATCACTGCCTACAATTTTACTTCTTGCATGCTATATTTATGATAATGGTGTTGTTCTGATGCCACCTATTGGTTCCATCAGACTGCTTCATGTTCTCTATGCTTAATTACACATTAGCAAACTAGCATGTGGTTCCGCTGCTTTTTGTTCATTTTACCCTACATTTTCTGATGCTAGCTATTACATCACTGCTCCGAGCCTCTGTTCATTACTTTTTGTGTGTTCTTCATCTTCCCAAGTTGCATGACTAATTTGATGCTTCTATTAATGATGGAGCTACCAACCCCATCAAGCAAAATATTTGTTATTTTGGGGCTGGCACCTCGAACAAGCATAAAAATAGAGTCAAGCAGATATATTGTCATGTAAGCACACACCCTTCTTTCATTAGTTTAGATGAATCATTGATGTCAGGACGCCGATTCCAAGTCACATCGATCTAGCCGGTAACACCTCATATCACTTCGCGGCCTCACGCACGATATCCCATGGGTGTCGCCTTACCATGGCCTGGGACCGTTTGCGCCTTTTGGCTCACGTATATGATAGTGTCGCTAGCATCCATATGACAGAGAAACCGGGCCGACATGGCTAGTCGTGAACCCAACGCGGCACAGACATATGGAGACATGCATACATGAATCACATCGAGCATGTTGGTCATCAGCGAGTGATTCCGGGCTGTAGCACTGGGCTAACAGGACTCCGGGGAACCTAGGCTGTAGCAGGCTAGGCAGGACTCCGGATGTCACCGCGTGACATTTCCCCGAAGGGACAGACATAGGAACGACGTGAAACACATGCCGGCCAGTCAAGTGTCCTGAGCAGTAGTGTTGGGCTAGCAGGACTCCGGTGAACCAGGCTGTAGCGGACTACTATGGCCCGAGGAACACTAGACTACATTTCCCCATAAGAAAGGCTGCCAAGGATAAACAACTAGATTGTCGGATCCCACTCATACCAAGCATTTCAATCATACATACAATATGCCCGATATGAGTACATACAACATGGCATCACAACAAAACTCTACAACTCAAGTACTTTATTTAAAGGCTCCAGAGAGCCATACATAACATGTTCATACAGATAGGGGTCACATGACCCGACACTCCAGTCATACAATCATACAAGCACAAGCGGAAGCAACTAGTTTGAGTACAGACACTAGAAAGAAAGAAGGCTTCTTGAAACCTGATTATCTACATAGGGCCCTCCATGGCCAGGATCACCACCTGGGTGGCTAGTCACTCGTCGACGTCAAGGTCTACGTAGAACCCATCGGAGGGGGCTGTGTTGTCATCTGAAACAGTAATTAAGCAAACATGAGTACAAAGGTACTCAGCAAGTCTTACAATAGAACCTACTATACATGCTCATTCTCAAGAAGGTGGTGGGGTTATTGCAGCAAGCCAGCTTTGACTCTTGGCTAAGCTATCCTACGGAACTCCACTAGTAAAATAGTTTTCGCACACGAGTCCACTACTCACCAACACAATACTCCACCGGGGATCCTCCCTCGTCATCCTATGAGAGGGCCGTCCTCGGTACTCACACTTATCTTGAGTCTTTTAGTAGTATCCATTAACTTTTCTATGAATTGTATAGGCAACCAAGTAGTCCTTTACAGCGGACGTGGCTATTCTAATAGTTTTATACCCTACATGTGTGTACTTCTTCATACACGCTTTCACCACTTATCGCCGTTTACACGACATGTACTCGGCAACCTTCAAGTGGAAGCCCAGCGAGGGTGTCGGCCACGGCCTACCTAAACACTTAAGTCTCTAGTCCAGGTTTATCGCCTATCCAGGTTCCATCCGCAGGGAGTCCGGTCGAGGTTTCCACATACGGCCCCGAACGATGTGAACAGGGTCCCGAGACGCCAAACGGGCGCCCGGCATACCCGGCCACGGTGTATCTACCGCAACATAGCCCACCCCTAGGGTCAGAGCTACGCACGGCCGCCAACACATAACCTACAAACACCAGAAACTATTTGCAACTCCTGGACAGAGTACTAGGGTGATTAAGAAGCCGAGAGGGTCCATTGGTTTCGGGCCCAATGTACGGTAGTAACTTCATCTTAAATCACACATACAGATCTCAGCTCTTATGGACGGCCTCAATGAAACAACCCACCATGTACTCCTACATGGCCTCTCATCGATACCTTTATCAGAACATGTTCAACACATCCCTCACATTACCGACATAATCATATCACTCTAGCCCATCACGCAGATGAACCAGACCTGACACAACTCTAAGCATAGCAGGCATAGCAAGGTAGGAATCACATACATGGCTCAATCAACTCCTACACATGCTAGTGGGTTTCATCTAGTTACAGTGGCAATGACAGGTCAAGCAGAGGATAAGGGTTCAACTACCGTAGCACACAACAGTTTGAATCGCGTTGTCTTAATGCAGTAAACAAGAGCAGAAGCGAGAACATGGGTTTGTATCGGAATGATCAATGGGTTGCTTGCCTGTTCTAGAGGTAGTAGGGTACTGCCCTTCAGACGGATACTCGGGGTTATCCTCGGAGGCAGAACCTACCACGAAAATCACACCGAACATGATCAACACATGGTAATATGCAACAATATGATGCATGCTATGACATGGCAAGATGAAGGTGTCTTGGCCTAATGCAAGCTAAAACAGAAGGGGATGAACTCATTTGAATCAAAGATTCAAATATTAGCTCATTAAACATGGCCTTATTAGTGCATTACCTTATTCTACTTAAACATCAAGGTTAACTTGTTTTGTCATGCATGAAACCATTACAGATGGATAGATTGAATTTTTCTGATCATTTTTCATATATAAATCTTTGCATTTGGAGCTATGGTTGATTTTCTGTGATTTTTAGAAGTTTTGGATATTTTTTGGAATTTCCTATATAAGAATAATTCCAGTAATTGAATTAATGCGTTAGCATGACATAGGTGTGACGTCAGCGGTCAACTGGGTCGGCCAGGTCAAACCTGACTGGTGGGCCCTCTCTGCTAGTGTCACAACTAGTTAACAGAATTAGATTAACACTAATTAGCTGTCGGTGGGGCCTGGGCCCACATGTCAGTGTCTAAACTAATTAGAATTAGTTAAAACTAATCTTAAACTGATTAGCACACCGGCCCCACCTGTCATAGACTCAGGGGGGTCTACCTGGGCCCGCATAGGGGTCAAACTGAGTCAAACTCGCCGGCCGCTTGACGCCGGCGACGCAGACGCGGCGGAGGGGCTCGGGTTTGCGTTTTTGGTGACCAAAACGACGGCGGAGAGCAGCTACGTGACGCGGGGAGCGAGCCGCGTCGTTTGGTGGAGGAAGTGGGGCTCGGGGAGGCCAGGAACGACGCCGACGACGACCTTGGTGGTCGCCGGAGTTCTGGCGAGGATGAAACCGAGGCTGTGGGGCATGGAGAGGCGCGGGGAGTGGTGCGTTAGGCTCCTGGGAACGCGTGGAAGATGAAGGCGTGCTCGGATTCGAGCTTACACGCCTGTGGCCACGGCAGCGACATGGCCGGCGGAGCCGAGCTCTCGGCCTTGATGGCAGAGGGGGTTAGAGGACGCGAACGAGCGCGGGGAGAGGGGGAAACGATGGCGGAGCTCACAGTGGTTGCAGGGAAGCGAACAGCGAGCTCGGGGAAGGGCTGGAGCGAGCGGGGCGGCGAGGGGGATCTCCGGTGGCCGGAGTTGAGAACGAGCTTGGTGGAGCGTCTCCGGGGCGAGCGAGCACACGGTGCTCGGCCTACTTGATGCAGTCGACGACGGCGGAGCTTCCTGGCATGTCGGGGCAGCAAATGGACGGCGGTGGCTGCGGTGAAGCTTGTCGGCGGCGACGGCTGCGCTCGGCAGGAAGAGGGGGAGAGAGCCAGAGAGTGAGAGAGGCCACGGGGAGAGTGGGAAGAAAGAGGGGGAGACGTGGGGGTCGTCGTGGCACTCGTAGACGCCTCCAGGGCGTCGGCGGAAGCAGGAGGTGGCCGGTGTGTGGCCGCGGGCGCCGGCCACGCGCTCCTCGTCCTCCTGGCGAGAGGAGGGGGACGACTGGCAAGCGCCAGTCGACTGGGCTGAGCCAGGTGGGCTGGTGGGCTGCGCCTGGTAAGTTTCTCTCTCTCTCCTTTTTCTTGTTTGTTTTCTTTTATCTATTTTTCTGCAACTGTTGGGCTTTATTAAAAATACCTAGACATCTTTAAAAATCCTGAAAATAATTAGGGGCTCTGCTTAGATTATTCCCAACAGGCCACACTTATTTCCAGAATTATTTGAGCATTTAAATTATTTTATAGCATTTATATGCGCAAATTCAAATACTTATGATTTAATTCAGAGAATCCAGAATGTCCTAGAAAAGAGTGCACCATTTTGCCAGGGGTTTTAGCCCAATCCAGAAATGATGAACATTTTGTGAAGGGCATTTTGGGTTCATTGAAAATAATTTTAGTAAACCCTAGTTGTTTCCAGGGGGTGCTGGGGTTTCTGTCTTCCCCATTTCAATTTAAGGGAATTTAAACATGATGCACACTCTAATGCTTGAACTATCTAGGGTGTGACAACTCACCCCCACTCAAAAGAATCTCGTCCCGAGATTTAGGATCCTCCGGAAAGAAAGTGGGGTACTCGAGTCGCAGACGATCCTCCCTTTCCCAAGTGGCTTCTTTCTCGGAATGGTGTGACCATTGAACCTTGAGAAACTTGATATTATGACGGCGAGTGGTACGCTCGGCTTGATCAAGGATACGAACGGGATATTCCCGATATGAGAGGTTATCTTGTAGATCAGGCGTTTCGTGGTCCACTCCACGGATAGGATCCGCGAAGCAACGCCTGAGTTGAGAAATGTGGAAGACATCATGAACTCTGGAAAGATGCGAAGGTAGTTCCAATTGGTAGGCAACTTCTCCTTGTTTGGCAAGAATGCAAAAGGGTCCAATGTAACGAGGAGCCAATTTTCCTTTGATGCCAAAACGATGGGTTCCCTTTAACGGAGTAACCCGAAGGTAAGCCTTCTCGCCGACTTCATAAGTCATAGTCTTATGTTTACGATCATAATGACTCTTTTGACGAGATTGGGCTGTTTTCAATTTCTCACGAATAACGCGAACCTGTTCTTCTGCTTCCTGAATCATATCCGGACCAAAGAGTTGTCTTTCCCCGGTTTCTGACCAGTTAAGAGGCGTTCGATATTTTCGTCCATAGAGAACTTCGAAAGGAGCCTTGCCCAAGCTAGCTTGATAACTATTGTTGTAAGCAAACTCTGGGAATGGAAGGCATTTCTCCCAACCCATTCCGAACGAGATGATAGAGGCTCGAAGCATGTCTTCCAGAATTTGATTGACCCGTTCTACTTGACCACTTGATTGAGGATGGAAGGCGGTGCTAAAAGAGAGACGAGTTCCCATAGCATTTTGGAAACTTTCCCAAAATCAAGAGGTGAAGAGACTCCCACGGTCTGAGTTAATTTCCAATGGAACACCATGAAGAGACACTATTCGGGAGATGTATAAATCTACTAGCTGGCTACCGGTGATACTCTCACGAACAGGTAGAAAGTGGGCTACTTTGGAAAGTCGGTCGATCACGACGAAGATGGCATTATTCCCTCTCTTGGTCCTGGGAAACCCAGTGATGAAATCCATACTAATTTTATCCCATTTCCACTCGGGAATAGCCAAAGGTTGAAGGGTGCCAGCAGGTCGTTGATGCTCTGCTTTAACACGACGACAAACGTCACAATTAGCAATGTATTGAGCGATTTCTCTCTTCATCCTAGACCACCAAAACCTCTGGCGTAGGTCTTGATACATTTTAGTACTACTGGGATGAATGGTGAGAGGGGATTCATGAGCTTCCTTAAGGATCAGCTGCCTCAGGTTTCGTGCCTTTGGAACCACTAGGCAATTTCCAAAGTATACGACACCTTGATCATCAATGGAGAAACAATTCGCGACTCCTTTCTTAATGTTTCTCTTAATACGGGAGATTCCCGGATCTACCTTCTGTGCCTTGATGATCTGATCCGTAAGGGTAGGTTTTGCCACCAGGGTGGATAGGAATCCTCGAGGAACAATGTGAAGATTAAGCTTACGAAATTCCTCATGGAGAACTGGTTGACTTTGTTGTAACATCAGGTTGTTATAATAGGACTTACGGCTTAGCGCATCAGCCATGACATTGGCTTTGCCCGGGGTGTAAGTTATTCCTAAGTCATAATCCGAGATCAACTCGACCCAACGTCTTTGCTTGAGATTCAAATCTGGTTGGGTGAAGATATATTTCAAACTTTGGTGATCGGTGAAGATCTCGCAACGATTATCGAGAAGGTAATGTCACCAAGTTTTAAGTGCATGGACTATAGCTGCAAGCTCAAGATCATGTGTGGGATAATTTTCCTCATGTGGGTGTAATTTCCGTGAAGCATAGGTAATTACCTGACGATCTTGCATGAGTATGCAACCTAGTCCTTGTCGCGAGGCATCGCAATAGATAATAAAGTCCTTGGAGAAATCTCGTGGTACCAGTACGGGAGCAGATGTCAGGCGTCTTTTCAGTTCCTGAAAGCTAAACTCGCACTGTGGAGTCCACTCGAACTTTTTATCTTTCTTGAGGAGTTCAGTTAGAGGTTTAGCAACCTTGGAGAAATTCTCGACGAAGCGGCGGCAATAGCTCGCTAAGCCAAGGAAGCTCCGAACTTGCTTGACCGTCTCAGGTGGAGTCCAATCAAGGACGGCTTGAACTCGCTCGGGATTGACAGCAATACCCTTACCAGAGATTACATGGCTTAGATAGGTCACTTCTGGCAAACAAAATTCACACTTGGAGAATTTGGCATAAAGGCGATGCTCTCGAAGTTTCATCAATACCAGCCTTAGATGTTCGGCATGTTCCTCTTCATTCTTGGAGTAGATGAGTATGTCATCGAGGTATACTACGACGAATTTATCCAAATACTCCATGAGGACCGAGTTCATTAACCGAGAGAAGGTAGCTGGGGCATTGGTTAAACCGAAGGACATAACGGTGTACTCGTATTGGCCATAACGAGTAACAAAAGTTGTTTTGGGAATGTCCCCGTTTCTGATTTTGATTTGATGGTAGCCTAACCTCAAATCCATCTTGGAAAAGAATGAGGATCCCGCGAGCTGACCATACAGATCGTTAATCCTGGGGAGTGGATACTTGTTCTTGATGGTGACCAAGTTGACAGGTCGGTAATCTACAACCATACGATCCGTTCCATCCTTGTTCTTGACGAAGAGGACGGGGCAAGCCCAAGGAGAGGAACTAGGACGGATGAAACCCTTTTTCAAGGACTCATCGAGTTGGTTCTTAAGCTCGGCTAGTTCTAAGGGTGCCATCTTGTAGGGTCTTCTAGAAATTGGAACGGTTCCTGGAACAAGGTCTATCACATACTCGACATCCCTATCAGGTGGAACACCTGGCAGTTCTTCTGGAAAGACATCCGGAAAATCTCAGACTATCGGAACATCCACAAGGTCTGGAAGGGGGTTGGAATTTAGGGAGTAAAGCTGGCACTTGGCCACTCGAGTTAAGACATTGACTGTCTTGCCCGATGGGTGAATAAGTTGAACGGTTCTAGTGGCACAATCAATCTTAGCATTATGAGCTGACATCCAGTCCATACCCAAGATGATGTTTATGTCCGAGGACTTGAGAGCTATTAAGGATGCAAGGAAGACAAGTCTATCGACAAGAATTTCGTTCCCACGGCTTACTCTAGAAGTTTGCCATGTAGAGCCAGGGGTTTGAATTTCCATGGTAGAGGGCATGTCACAGAATGTCGTGTTATGCAATCGAGCATAGTTCTCGGATATGAATTAATGAGATGCTCCAGTATCGAAAAGAACAGATGTCGGATGGCAGTTAACAAGGAGCGTACCAAGGACGACGTTAGGATCCTCATGAGCCTCCTCGGCTGAAACATAGTTGACATGGCCACGGGCAGTGGTGACCGGCTTGGCGTAGAATGTCTTTCCCGCGGGCTTACCACGGCCAACGGACTTTCCAGTTTGATTGGGGTTGTTGTTCTGGGGACACTCTCGGCTATAGTGACCCGTCTCTCCACACTTGAAGCATGTCACCACATTGGGGCATGGAGCAGCATTAGCAGCGGGGCCACCATAGGGCTTGGGCGGTGCAAACTGCTGGTTGGGACGAGGCGCCTCAAAGGATGGCCTCGGAATAAACCTGGGTGGCAGTGCCATGCTTGGGATCCACACCCGGCGCTTCTGAGCTCCAGAGCCGGATGAAGAGCCAAAATCACGTGAGTGCTTGCGTGAAGCGTCATAATCAGTCTGTCCTGTCTCAGCACTGATGGCTTTATTGACCAACTTCTGAAAGGAGGTGCACTCGTGCAGACGAAGATCGCGACGAAGCTCAGGGATAAGTCCCTTGCGGAACCTTGCCTGCTTCTTAGCGTCAGTAGATACCTCTTCAGGGGCATAACATGCCAGATTCCCAAATTCACAACTATATGCATCCACAGTCAGTCTTCCTTGGGTGAAATTGTAGAACTCCTCCCTCTTGCGATCCATGAGACCTTCCGGAATGTGATGCTCACGGAAAGCCTCACTGAATTCAGCCCAAGTAGTAATTTGGCCGACCGGGCGCATAGCTTCGAAGTTTTCCCACCAGAGGCTAGCAGGGCCTTCGAGGTGATAGACAGCATAAGTAACCTTGTCGGCTTCGGCTACGTTGGCAGAATGTAGCTTGTGGGTGATGCTGCGAAGCTAGTCATCCGCGTCGAGGGGTTCGACGGAATGGTTAAACTATGGTGGGTACAGCTTGATAAAGTCATTGATTGACACCAAGTCATTTCGCGGGTGGCGTGCAGTGTTCTGCTCAATCCGCTCTAGCAGGCGGTTAGTCTCACGCTTGTTTCTTTCTGCCTCCAGCATTACTTCGGCCAGAGAAGGCGGGTGAGGCAGATTTTCACCCCTACCTGCACTGGCTTCCCCCTGCTCCGGGGCAGCACGGTTGCTGTGGGTGCTGACCATCCTAGGAGAAAACAAGAAAATGGTTTAGATAAGGATGGCTCAAACTTAGCAAGGAAGTGCAGAATGTAATGGATAACACGGAATGCAGAGATGTTCATCCGTAAGTCATGGTAATATAAAACTGCCATATATATACCAACGGTCATACACATCATACATAGTTTCGTACAAGCCCAGGCTATAGTACAACTATGATGAAAGACGTTAAATCTCATCGGAGGCATTCCAAGGTCCTATACATTATTTTTCTACACCTCCGGAATTGATTACACACAAAGTCATATCCCACAAGTCACGCAGGACAGTGGAGATACAACTATTACAATACTAGTGATACTACTACTAACTCAGACAGCTCCGTAGTAGTCCTCATAGAAGTCACCTCCATAGCCTGGAAGTTCAACGTGATCATCCGAGAATAGACGATCCTGAGGAGCCTGTGGACCATAGGGGCTAGGATGAGGTCTTGGACCAACAAACGGTGGCCTGCGGGGACCACGGGGTGGGGTGATGCCTCCCACGTCACGCCAATCCACCATGTCTAGCAGAGAAGATCTCACAGGATACAGATCCCTTGTATCCATACATCCAGCTTGCACCGCAGGTGCAAACCGAGTCAATGTGGCCCAATGATCAGCACGGGTATTGAAAAGCTCCAGCCTCAAGGCCCGATTCTCTCGGTCCTTATCTTCGAGCATCTCGGCAGTGGTACAAGTTAATGAGTCCTCCTGAGTGGAGTCAGCATAGATAGCCTGAAGATACCCTTGCGCTCCCGGAAGTGAAGCTGGCATGTAACGGAAGTCGGTGTTCCGAAGCAGGCCAGTCCGGACTCGCATGATGGTCATCATGGAATAGGCAGCATCCTGCACAACCATCTCAACAGTAACCCCGAGTCCATAGGAACAGTGAAGGGGCTCGGTAGATCCAGGATAAGAAGGAAATATCCTGATGGTGCAGAAATATTGGCTTTGATTAAAGTCTCGGAATTGCTCTTCGACGGTGTATTCAGGATACCAACGGTAACCCGTCTCGATCATTACCCGGACTAACATAGCAGTATGACCGGGCACGTCGAGGCACCGGGTCAGGCGAACCACTTGGTTTTGAGCACGGTTGGCCATCTGAAAGCACAACCATAATGCAAAGACATTAGAATTTCTAGGTAAAATTGGACAGCATAATAGTTGTAAATGCTCAGAAAAAGATTTGAGACATCCACAACAGTCTGCAATACCACTCAACCACATCATATCAAGGTTCTAATTCAATTAGCAACATACTAAAAGTAGTAGAAACTGAACTGGGGCTTGTAACAACAATCCTATAAGCTACTACGGATTAGTAACACGTGAACCTGATAGAAGAAGAGAGCCTAGTCCTTAACCCACGTTGAATGAGAAGAGAATGACTCAGATCAGAGGACATAAGGTAAAGGAGTAAAAGAGCCTTACATTCCCTTCCAGAATCAATTCCCCTACATATAACTAAAGCATTTCTAGACTCAACATAGACCAATTTGGCTCAACGAACCTACAAGCAGTCCGGCTCTGATGCCAACGCTGTCAGGACCCCGATTCCAAGTCACATCGATCTAGCCGGTAACACCTCATATCACTTCGCGGCCTCACGCACGATATCCCACGGGTGTCGCCTTACCATGGCCCGGGACCGTTTGCGCCTTTTGGCTCACGTATATGATAGTGTCGCTAGCATCCATATGACAGAGAACCCGGGCCGACATGGCTAGTCATTAACCCAACGCGGCACAGACATATGGAGACAGGCATACATGAATCACATCGAGCATGTCGGTCATCAGCGAGTGATTCCGGGCTGTAGCACTGGGCTAACAGGACTCTGGGGAACCTGGGCTGTAGCAGGCTAGGCAGGACTCCGGATGTCACCGCATGACATTTCCCCGAAGGGACAGACATAGGAACGACGTGAAACACATGCCGGCCAGTCAAGTGTCCTGAGCAGTAGTGCTGGGCTAGGAGGACTCCGATGAACCGGGCTGTAGCAGACTACAATGGCCCGAGGAACACTAGACTACATTTCCCCATAAGAAAGGCTGCCAAAGATAAACAACTAGATTGTCGGATCCCACTCATACCAAGCATTTCAATCATACATACAATATGCTCGATATGAGTACATACAACATGGCATCACAACAAAACTCTACAACTCAAGTACTTTATTTAAAGGCTCCAGAGAGCCATACATAACATGTTCATATAGATAGGGGTCACATGACCCGACACTCAAGTCATACAATCATACAAGCACAAGCAGAAGCAACTAGTCTGAGTATAGACACTAGAAAGAAAGAAGGCTTCTCGAAGCCTGATTATCTACATAGGGCCCTCCATGGCCAGGATCACCACCTGGGTGGCTAGTCACTCGTCGACGTCAAGGTCTACGTAGAACCCATCGGAGGGGGCGGTGTTGTTGTCTAAAATAGTAATTAAGCAAATATGAGTACAAAGGTACTCAGCAAGTCTTACAACAGAACCTACTATAAAGGCTCCTTCTCAAGAAGGTGGTGGGGTTATTGCAGCAAGCCAGCTTTGACTCTTGGCTAAGCTATCCTACGAAACTCCACTAGTAAAATAGTTTTCGCACACGAGTCCACTACTCACCAACACAATACTCCACCGGGGATCCTCCCTCGTCATCCTACGAGAGGGCCATCCTCGGTACTCACACTTATCTTGAGTCTTTTAGTAGTATCCATTAACTTGTCTATGAACTGTATAGGCAACCAAGTAGTCCTTTACCGCGGACGCGGCTATTCTAATAGTTTTATACCTTGCAGGGGTGTACTTCTTCATACACGCTTTCACCACTTATCGCCATTTACATGACATGTAATCGGCAACCTTCAAGCGGAAGCCCAGCGAGGGTGTCGGCCACGGCCTACCTAAACACTTAAGTCTCTAGTCCAGGTTTATCGCCTATCCAGGTTCCACCCGCAGGGAGTCCGGCCGAGGTTTCCACATACGGCCCCGAACGATGTGAACAGGGTCCCGAGACGCCAAACGGGCGCCCGGCATACCCGGCCACGGTGTATCTACCGCAACATAGCCCACCCCTAGGGTCAGCGCTACGCACGGCCGCCAACACATAACCCTACAAACACCAAAAACTATTTGCAACTCCTGGACAGAGTACTAGGGTGATTAAGAAGCCGAGAGGGTCCATTGGTTTCGGGCCCAATGTATGGTAGTAACTGCATCTTAAATCACACATACAGATCTCAGCTCTTATGGACGGCCTCAATGAAACAACCCACCATGTACTCCTACATGGCCTCTCATCGATACCTTTACCAGAACATGTTCAACACATCCCTCACATTACCGACATAATCATATCACTCTAGCCCATCACCCAGATGAACCAGACCTGACACAACTCTAAGCATAGCAGGCATAGCAAGGTAGGAATCACATACATGGCTCAATCAACTCCTACACATGCTAGTGGGTTTCATCTAGTTACTATGGCAATGACAGGTCAAGCAGAGGATAAGGGTTCAACTACCGTAGCACACAGCAGTTTGAATCGCGTTGTCTTAATGCAGTAAACAAGAGCAGAAGCGAGAACATGGGTTTGTATCGGAATGATCAATGGGTTGCTTGCCTGTTCTAGAGGTAGTAGGGTACTGCCCTTTAGATGGATACTCGGGGTTATCCTCGGAGGCAGAACCTACCACGAAAATCACACCGAACATGATCAACACATGGCAATATGCAACAATATGATGCATGCTATGACATGGCAAGATGAAGTTGTCTTGGCCTAATGCAAGCTAAAACAGAAGGGGATGAACTCATTTGAATCAAAGATTCAAATATTAGCTCATTAAACATGGCCTTATTAGTGCATTAGCTTATTCTTCTTAAACCGCAAGGTTAACTTGTTTTGTCATGCATGAAACCATTACAAATGGATAGATAGAATTTTTCTAATCATTTTTCATATATAAATCTTTGCAGTTGGAACTATGGTTGATTTTCTATGATTTTTAGATGTTTTGGATATTTCCTGGAATTTCCTATATAAGAATAATTCCAGTAATTGAATTAATGCGTCAGCATGACATAGGTGTGACGTCAGCGGTCAACTGGGTCGGCCAGGTCAAACCTGACTGGTGGGCCCTCTCTGTCAGTGTCACAACTAGTTAACAGAATTAGATTAACACTAATTAGCTGTCAGTGGGGCCTGGGCCCACATGTCAGTGTCTAAACTAACTAGAATTAGTTAAAACTAATCTTAAAATGATTAGCAGACCGGCCCCACCTGTCATAGACTCAGGGGGGTCTACCTGGGCCCGCACAGGGGTCAAACTGAGTCAAACTCACCGGCGGCTTGACGCTGGCGACGTCAGACGCGGCGGAGGGGCTCGGGTTTGTGTTTCCGGCGACCAAAACGACGGCGGAGAGCAGCTACGTGATGCGGGGAGCGAGCCGCATTGTTTGGTGGAGGAAGTGGGGCTTGGGGAGGCCGGGAACGACGCTGGCGACGACCTTGGCGGTCGCCAAAGTTCGGGCGACGATGAAACCGAGGCTACGGGGCACGACGAGGCGCGGGGAGTGGTGCGTTAGGCTCCTGGGAACGCGTGGAAGACGAAGGTGTGCTCGGATTCGAGCTTACACGCCAGTGGCCATGGCGGCGACATGGCCGGCAGAGCCAAGCTCTCGGCCTCGATGGCAGAGGGGGTTAGAGGACGCGGACAAGCGTGGGGAGAGGGGGAAACGATGGCGGAGCTCACAGCAGTTGCATGGAAGCGAACGACGAGCTCGGGGAAGGGCTGGAGCGAGTGGGCGGTGAGGGGGATCTCCGATGGCCGGAGTTGAGAACAAGCTCGGTGCAGCGTCTCTGGGGCGAGCGAGCGCACGGGGCTCGGCCTACTTGATGCAGTCGACGACGGCAGAGCTTCCTGGCATGTCGGGGCAGCAAATGGACGGCGGTGGCTACGGTGAAGCTTGTCGGCGGCGACCGCTGCTCTCGGCAGGAAGAGGGGGAGAGAGCCAGAGAGGGAGAGAGGCCACGGGGAGAGTGGGAAGAAAGAGGGGGAGACGTGGGGGTCGTCGTGGCACTCGTAGACGCCTCCAGGGCGTCGGCGGAAGCAGGAGGTGGCCGGCGTTTAGCCGCGGGTGCCGGCCATGCGCTCCTCGTCCTCCTGGCGAGAGGAGGGGGACGACTGGCAAGCGCCAGTCGACTGGGCCGAGCCAGGTGGGCTGGTGGGCTGCGCCTGGTAAGTTTCTCTCTCTCCTTTTTCTTGTTTGTTTTCTTTTATCTATTTTTCTGCAACTGTTGGGCTTTATTAAAAATACCTAGACATCTTTAAAAATCCTGAAAATAATTAGGGGCTCTGCTTAGATTATTCCCAACAGGCCACACTTATTTCCAGAATTATTTGAGCATTTAAATTATTTTATAGCATTTAAATGCCCAAATTCAAATACTTATGATTTAATTCAGAGAATCCAGAATGTCCTAGAAAAGAGTGCACCATTTTTGCCAGGGGTTTTAGCCCAGTCCAGAAATGATGAACATTTTGTGAAGGGCATTTTGGGTTCAATGAAAATAATTTTAGTAAACCCTAGTTGTTTCCAGGGGGTGGTGGGGTTTCTGTCTTCCCCATTTCAATTTAAGGGAATTTAAACATGATGCACACTCTAATGCTTGAACTATCTAGGGTGTGACAATTGATGATCAATTCGAACTAGTGCATGTGATTAAAATTAATTTTACCTAAATAGAGGGTGCATAATAAACTACAACAACTAGATTTGCAACCATAGGATGCTGGCGATATCTTCAAAGAACATTGCAACAGCAGCGAGGCTTCACAACAACATATGTTAAGCCAGTGTGTTTTAGTACATGTGAAATGTAATGCGTGTGGGCTGCTTTCTTGGCTTGTGGCCTCAACCTGTAATCCTACAGAATTACAAATAGTTCAGTTGTGTGCTTTGCTGTATTGCTTGATTCAAATGCTTATTTGTTACTTGTTAGGCTGTACCTGATTTGGCCAATATGTCAGCAGTGCCTGATGTACTATCATAATGAAATGCATTCCTAGATCATTTGAGTCCTTAACTTTTCCTCTGAACTTCATCACAAGATTGTCAACTAGGGATGTCAACTGGGTCCCGTTTAATCCTGATTAAAGTCCACTAGTGGTATGATAGTTCAAAAGAGTTTTTTTGAGGAAAATGAACTAGGGAGCTAGCAAAAACTAACTAGATGGGACTGGCAGATGTCGTTTATTTTCCACTTACATCCCTAGTTTCTTTTTGGCAGATGCTGCTTTGAACCATTTAAATATAGCACCCTCAATGTCGTTTATTTCCCATTGCATTTGGTGGAAGGCAATGCTCTCAATGAGAATAATTGCACCCTGAATGGTCTTGTTCATGATTGTTCCACCAGCTGACATGTCAATAAGATCTATTGAAGCATGTGTCAGCCCTCTATAGAATATCTGAAGCACTAACCAATCCTTTTGCCCATGATTAGGTCATTTTCTAAGCAAATACTTATATCTCTCCCAAGCTGCATACAAGCTCTCACTACCATCTTGCCCAAAATTGAGGATCTAGTCACGAATTGCAGCTTGCTTGTAATGTGGAAAATATCTATGCAGGAAAGCTTTCGAAATATCACCCCAAGTGTATGATCTTGATGGCAAAGAATAGTACCAGTCCTTAGTAGCAACTCTGAGAGAGAATGTGAACAACATACACTTGATAGCATCTTGGGAAACGCCATGATACTGGACTATATTGGCATACTCCAGAACATTACTAATATGCTCATGAGGGTCTTCATTGGGTAATCCTCTAAACTGATTCTGCAAGACGAGAGCAATAAGTCCAGGCCTCAACTCAAAATTTTCGGCCTTAATAGATGGCCAAATTGGCCCTGTCATCGTGTCCAAACTACTTGGCAACCAAAGATCGCGTACTAAAGCCATATGTTCAAGTGCAACTGTCAATCAGCCTACAAATAATAAGATATCCTACACACGCTCACGAACATCAAACATTGGTGAGAGGGTTAGTATCCTAATAAGCCGAAGCAACAAAAAGTAAAAAGGTAAAAGAAACACAGAAATAAATTTGACTAGAAATTTAAACAAAAACTATACTAAGCCTAGTCTATAGCTTCGCAGAATCGCTCGACGCTAGTCCCCGGCAACGGCGCCAAAATGATCAATTGAAGGTACAGTGGGGTTTTTGCGCCCAAACTACGGATGTCGTGTTCTCCACAGGGACCAGACAAATCAGTGGCTAAGCTCGGCTAGAGCTAGGTAACACAGTTGTAAGAGAAGATTACAAGAAACTAATGACATAAACTATCTAAGACAGTTCTGGAAAACCGTGAACAAGGAAAATGAAATCAAGCAAAGGTACATTCAGATTTTACTCTCTGTTTTTATGGTATTTATCGATTTACTAGAGAATGGAAACACTGACACAAGCATACCAAAATTACCGAAGGGAAACGACAATACTAGAACACATATGTTTATCTAACATGTAAAAGAAGAAACATGAATATAGGACAGAATTGATATAACTCACATTACAAACACACACATATGTTTGTATAGCACGTATACTTGAGCTAAAACAGGGACTGCAAACTGAATATATTTCCGCAGGAAAGGGAACACACTGATGACAACACATACACACACACACACACACATATATATATATATATATATATATATATATCACAAGTACCAAGCTAGTACATGAACAACAAACGAGACAATAATCATCAGCTAGCACAGAATATATATGACATATATAGCTAGTTCTTTGTAACATCCCAAATTTTCAATTTGGAATGTTATACACTAGATCATCATTGCATATCATAATTTTTGCATTTCGGTTGATCCTAGAAATTTCACACAAATCAAGGACCCTTGGAGAGAGTTGGGGATTTCGTTATTTTTATATTTGAGTTGCCTCAAATTTTGAAAATAGGATCATTTGATTTTATTTATTTTATCTTCAATTATTTCTATTATAAAAATTATGAGAGAGGGAATAAAATGACTTTCCCAAAATAAAGAAATATTGAGGATTTAATAATAAAACAAATAAGATTTTATTGGGTTTTATTTGCTATTTTATTTGAATTTAGGAAAAATGTGCGTTTTCCAAAATTGCATTAAGGCCCCAAATAAATGTTCATCCTGTGCGGCTTGATTTTAGAAGCCGGGGAAAATTTATTTCAGAATTTTTGGCGTCCATTTAGTAGTCCTTTTGTTTTTTCTGAGCGTAACTATTTATAAAAAAACGCGGAACCGACCTACCGGCCGTGTCTGACCCAGACACTAAGGCCCGTCCGGCTTTAAAAGCCGGGGAGGCCCAGCCGGAAGCCCCCGCAGACCCTAGCCGCGCCGCGCCGCCCTAGCCCCGCTCCGCCGCCGCCTTCGCCGCCGCCTTCGCCCCGCGCCGCTGTCACTGCCCGCCGCCGTCGCCGCCGGAGCCGCCGCCACCACCCACCGCCTCCGTCGCCGGAGCCGCCACCGCCGCTGCCAGACCCACCGCCCGAGGTTTACCTCGATCCCGCCGCTATTTTTTAGAAAAAACCGTTTGGTTTTCCGACGGTTTTGTCGTTTTTTTTAGTTTTGGTTTTTTAAATAGATCAGTTTTCCAGTTTATTTAAATAGTGAGCGTTCGTCCGTTCGTTCGTTTTAATGAATGTTCATCGTTTTTCTTTTTCTCAGATTAAATCTGCGATTTTTCTGATCGCGATTTCTGATCCGATTTTCGTTTTAGTATAACTTTTCGCTCGTTTATCGGAATCAGGCGATTCAAGCGCCTGGAGTTTCGTCTCGAAACCCTCTTTCTGTTTAACCAACTTAAACAAGTTTTTGCCACTATAAAAATTGCCTTAGATCCAGAATAGTAAACGAAGCCTGTTTCTTTTGCCGTTTGTCTTTCGTTGCTTCATTCGATTTGATTCTTTTGCCAACAGGAGTTCTTAAATTGAACTTTCTGGTTAGATCTCTTATTTGAGTTTTACCTATGCATTAGTCGAGTACTTATTGTATGCTTGTTTGTTTGCGATAGAGTATCCGGAGTGCGCCGCTTGTTACTTCGAATCGCTAGGTTTCCCGGATCAGAAGCAAGGCAAGTAACACTTGATCATACCTCCTACTACCCAGTTTTATTGCATTAGATCAATCCTCACACATTGCATGTTCTAGGATCTAATTAAATTGTCGGTTTGGGTACTAGTTGAGGTAGAACCTATTACCTGTTTATTATCAAACCTTTGGGAGTTACTCTATGTTTGCTTATTATTGCTATGCTATGCTAGTAGACGTGGATTGGGTGAGTGTATCCATGACAGATGTGAGATTGTTAATTAATGGTTTATTTAAGGTGGCAACTTAAACACACATCTGGGTGGACTGAGGCACCTGGGTATTCCAGGATTTGCCTGTTTTCTTTTGGACCGCCACCCAGGCTCAAAGGGATCAGGAGATTATTCATGCTAGAAACTTCTGTGTGCAGCCACAAGCTATTATGGGCTCTAGCATAGCTGACTAGGTCGTGCAAACTCTTACAGTGGTAGACTAGCAGATGTAGGGGATGTAGGTGGTACGGTCTACCCATCGTAAGGTGCTGGTGCTTCTGAAGGACTATGTCTCGGTCATCCGTTTCTCAAACACCATGTAGTGCGAGAAATCCAATGGAGGAAATCGAGTCTTGTGGGGAAAGTGCGCAAACCTCTGCAGAGTGTATAAACAAATCATGGTTAGCCGTGTCCCCGGTTATGGACATCTTGAGTATCTAGTACCTGGATTATCATGTGAATCTCAACATGTTATTCTAAAATTAATTTTGTTGGGTTTTGTTTAATGACGATGTTTAATTGGGATTGAGAATGCTGTCAACCATTCTCAATGTTTAACAACCACCATGATAGTTAAATAAATTTATTCCTTTGCAGTAGGGAAAAATTGGCTTTACGCAAAACTGTAACCATAGAGGTTTCCACCAGCCAAATATGCATATAGAATAGTTGTTTCATTCCATTACTCTCTATGTGTTACATTGCCAGCATATTCCATGTGCTGACCCGTTTTCGGGCTGCAACGTTAATGTTGCAGACTTTTCAGACGACGATTAAGGAGTTTTAGGTCATGGTTCTATACTCAGTGATGCCGTTGGAGTTGATGGACTCACTTATCTTCCAAGCCTTCCGCTGTTATCGTTATTAGATGGCCTTAAGCCATATTTATTGTAATAAGTTCTCTTTTGAGACACTCGATGTAATAAGTGTGTGATTGCTACTCTGCTATAAATCCTTCAAGTACTGTGTGGTGTCAGCATTACTGATCCAGGGATGACACCGGAGCACAGAGATTGGACCGTTTAAGGTCTAGTCGCTACAAGATGGTATCAGAGCACACGCTGACTGTAGGACACAACCACTAAGCTAAAGACCTAGATCACTACTCACTCTCTTCTCTTCTGACGTCTCATCTTTTCTACTCTTTTAGGATGGCGGGTGCAAGGAACAAGTTCACTCAACCGGATGAAGATACACCCTTTGGACATCACTTGAAGAAAGTCACTAGATACCTGAACATAGGAGTACCAAGCTTCACCGGAACCTACAACGCCACTCTACCTGAAGAAGAGCACTGGATGATTCAAGTTCAAGTTCCAGGAAGGACGTTCATGCCTGTCACTGAGCCCATAGAGTTTTCTTTCGATGCACCAACTTGGAATCTATGAAAGATCATGGCAGCTCACATCGCCATGGGACGCATTAGAGAAGTCTACCGCAATGATCTCAAGGATACTATCTACCAGATTTGTGGGCGCTGAGATGAGCACTGGGAGATGATCAGCACCAGAAAGGATAGATCCATTGCAGCTTTTATCCAGGAGTTAAACCAGCACATTAGACGTTAGGAGAACCAGATGTGCGCCGACATGATAGACCTGAAGAAGGCAAAGACAAGAATCAAGGAACTAGAGGAAGAACTCAAGGCTACATGTGAAGATTTTCAAGAAGAAATTGAAGTATTAGTGGAAAAGAATGACGTTCTGATCAAGAAGATTGGAATATTTATGGGAGGCCCTACAGCAGTAGAAGAAGACGAAGAACCCAAGGAGATTTGCCCGGAAGACTACATCATCATCGACGACACCGACTCGGATCCAGATGATAGCGATGATGACTATGTTGATGAAGCTGGAGCAGATATCATGGAGTCTGCAACCGAAGAATATTTCTAGTAGACCACCCCAACAGTAGTAGTAGTCCACCATGTAAATATAGTAGTACGAGCACTTTTGTGATAGTTAGATCGATTGTATGCCCTTGTTTGATTGATTGAATGAAGTGAATTGTTTGCTTTTGCCTCATGTGCATATGGGTAGTGTTTTCTCTT
>NC_041386.1:190665321-190749601 GCF_002162155.2 Triticum dicoccoides | reverse complement strand
AATCTCATCTTTTCTAAACCCTCAGATGCCTCCGAGACGTGACCCCGGATTTACCTTTCCACCGGAGCTCACTCAGTTGATCCAGCAGAAGAACACATTGATGCAGTTACTAGTCCAGAATCAGAACCAGGGGAACAACAACAACAACAACAACCCACCACCACCACCACCTGTTGATCACTTAGCCCATTTTCTTAGGCTGAATCTGCCGGTGTTTTCCAGTAGCACCGAGCCGATAGTAGCAGATGATTGGCTCCGCAAGACAGCTAGAGAGTTGACCACAGCAGGATGCACGGATGCGGAGAAGGTGAAGTTTGCCGCACATCAGCTTGAAGGACCCGCAGCCTCATGGTGGGAAAATTTCACAGCCACTTTCCCTGTCGATACTATCACTTGGGACCAGTTTCAGCAGGCTTTTCGTACTGCCCATGTCTCAGCAGGAGCTATGTCCATGAATAAGCGAGAGTTTCATAACTTGTGCCAAGGAGGACGGACAGTTGGCCAGTATGTGGAGGACTTTAGTAAATTAGCACGTTATGCCCCAGATGACGTTGCTACGGATGCAGCAAAGCAGGAGAAGTTTCTGGAAGGACTAAATGATGAGTTGAGCATGCAGTTGATGGTAGCAACCTTCAACAACTACCAGGAGTTTGTAGATCATGCTCTTATGATTGAAGGGAAACAGCAGCAAATTGAGAATCGCAAGAGGAAGTATGCACAAGGAAAGTACAATTCAGGAGCTCAGCAGAAGCCACGATTTACCCCTAGGCCGGGAGGACATTTTCAACATACCAATGGAGGAGGAAGCTCGCACAATCACAATGGCCCCAGGAATGGTAATGGGAATGGAGGAAGCAACAGCCAGAACCACACCAGCCCATCAACCCCAGCCAAGAAAGACCTGAGCCAAGTCACTTGTTTTAAGTGCCAGAAGACCGGACATTATGCCAATGAATGTCCTGAATCCCAGAATGGAAATGGCAATGGAAGCTCTGGGAAGAAGCCAAACCCTTTCAACAGGGGACAGGTGAACCACGTTAACGTGGAGGAGGTTGAAGAGCAGCCGGATGCAGTAATCAGTAAGTTTTTGGTTAAGTAATTTACTGCACTCATTCTTTTCAATACTGGTGCATCACATTCATACATATCAAGGGGATTTGTGGATAAGTATAAACTGCCAACCCAAGCCCTTAGGTCACCCATGTTAGTAACTTCGCCTGGAGCAGAATATATGGCTAGTCTATGGTGTGATCGGTTACCATTAAGAATTGGTAACTATGTTTTTCCCTCAGACCTAATAGTGTTGGAATCCCAAGGATTGGATGTAATATTAGGCATGGATTGGTTGTCAAAGTATGAAGGTAATATGGAATGTGCCAGTAAGTCAATTTCACTTACCACCCCAGAAGGGAGAAGGATCAAGTATGTATCCCGACATGTGCCAAAGAGGACTCAAGTAAATTGTTTAACCGGAGTTGTGCAGGAGGAAGTACCAGTAGTGAAGGATTTCCCCGAAGTATTTCCAGAAGAGTTGCCAGGCATGCCACCGGATAGAGATATTGAGGTTTTGATTGAGCTTTTGCCAGGCACAGGGCCAATATCAAAGAGACCATATAGGATGCCTGCAAAGGATTTGGTGGAAATTAAGAAGCAGATTAAGGAGTTACTGGATAAAGGATATATTCGCCCAAGTTCATCGCCTTGGGGATCGCCAGTACTTCTAGTAGAGAAGAAGGATGGATCGTTAAGGATGGTTGTCGGTTATCAAGGATTAAATGAAGTAACCATCAAGAACAAGTACCCACTACCGATGATCAATGATCTGTTTGATTGATTGCAAGGAGCTAAGGTATTTTCCAAGATCGATCTGCGATCAGGATACCACTAGTTGAAGATTCGGGAATAGGATATAACCAAGACGGTTTTACCACCAGGTATGGGTTGTACGAGTATACCGTTATGTCATTTGGTCTGACTAACGCACCTGCATATTTTATGAGCATGATGAACAAGGTGTTTATGGAGTTCTTGGATAAGTTCATCATAGTGTTCATTGATGATATCCTGGTTTACTCGAAGAATGAATAGGAGGATAAGGAACATTTGCGTTTGGTTCTTGGAAAGCTCAGAGAACATCAATTATATGCCAAGTTTAGCAAATGTAAGTTTTGGTTGAAGGAAGTTGGATTTCTCGGACACGTTAAATCCGGAGAAGGCATAGCAGTAGATCCCACTAAAGTTGATACCGTGACCAAGTGGGAAGCACCAACCACCGTGGGAGAGATCTGGAGTTTTCTTGGACTCGCTGGATACTACCGGAGGTTTATTGAGAACTTCTCAAAGATTGCGAAGCCTATGACCGAGTTGTTGAAGAAGGATACCAAGTTCATATGGACGGAGGAATGTGAGGCTAGTTTTCAGGAGTTGAAGAAACGTTTGGTTACCTCACCCGTGTTGATTCTACCAGATTAGACAAATGATTATGAGGTGTATTGCGACGCTTCACGTCGAGTACTTGGAGCAATGCTTATGCAGGAAGGTAGAGTTGTTTCATATGCCTCACGACAGCTTAAGCCTCATGAGTTGAATTATGCTACGCATGATTTGGAGTTAGCAGTTGTAGTGCATGCATTGAAGACTTGGAGACATTTTCTGATTGGAAACCATTGTGAGGTGTACATGGATCACAAGAGTTTGAAGTATATTTTCACATAGAAGGAGTTGAACCTTAGAAAAGGAGATGGTTGGAGCTCATCAAGGATTATGATATGAAATTGCATTATCACCCCGGAAAGGCTAACGTAGTAGCTAGCGCATTAAGCCATAAGCGCCATGTCAACACCCTAATGACGGGAGATTTACCAGGGGAATTAGCCAAAAATCTACGAGAGCTATGTTTGGAAATAGTTCCAAGAGGCTATTTAGCAGCATTGGAGATTCAGTCTACTTTGATGGATAAGATCAGAAAAGCTCAAAGGACTGACAAGGAAATTGCTTCTATTAAGGAGAAAATGAGCAAAGGAAAATCTAAGGGATTTTGGGAGGATGAGCATGATACCTTATGGTTTGAAGACCGTGTCTATGTACCAAATGATCCGGAGATTAGGAAGCTAATTCTGGAAGAGGCCCATGACTCACCATACTCGATTCACCCAATAAATACCAAGATGTATTTGGATTTGAAGGATATTTTCTGGTGGACTGGAATGAAGAACGATATTGCGGAATATGTAGCAGTTTGTGATGTATGTCAGAGAGTGAAGGCAGAGCATCAGAAGCCAGCAGGATTGCTACAACCATTGCCAATACCCGAATGAAGTGGGATAAGCTAGACATGGATTTTATTACAGGATTGCCTAGAACACGTTCAGGCTATGACTCGATATGGGTAGTAGTCGATCGTTTGACAAAGGTAGCTCATTTCATTCCAGTGAAGACTACCTATACCAGTGCAAAGTTGGCAAAGATATACATGACCATGATCGTATGTCTGCATGGAGTTCCAAGGAGCATTGTATCAGATAGAGGAACCCAATTTACCTCAAAGTTCTGGAATCAGTTGCATGAGACTTTGGGAACCAGACTGGTGTTTAGCACAGCTTTCCACCCGCAGACAGATGGACAGACCGAGAGAGTCAATCAGATTTTGGAGGATATGCTAAGAGCTTGTGCACTAGATTATGGATCTAGTTGGGATGAGAATTTTCCATATGCAGAGTTCTCTTACAACAACAGCTATCAAACCAGTTTGAAGATGGCCCCTTTCGAAGCCTTGTACGGAAGGAGGTGCAGGACCCCATTGTCTTGGGATGAAGTTGGAGATCGCCAGTTGTTTGGACCAGATCTGATAAAGGAGTCTAAACAGAAAGTGAAATTGGTTCACGATAGGCTGAAGGTAGCTCAGTCCAGGCAGAAGAGTTATGCAGATTCTAAACACAAGGAGACAGTTTACAAAGTAGGAGACCGAGTTTATCTTCGAGTATCTCCACTTCGAGGAGTTAAGCGCTTTGGAGTTAAGGGAAAACTAGCGCCACGTTTTGTAGGCCCATACAAAGTTTTGGAGCGTATGGGAGAAGTAGCCTACAAGTTGGAATTACCCGAAGGACTGTCAGGAGTTCACGACGTGTTTCATGTATCCCAGTTGAAGAAGTGCCATGCATAAATGGCTGACATACCGCTGAGGGATACGGTACCACTGGAAGCAATTCAGTTGGACAGTGATTTCACATATGAGGAGAAACCAGTTAAGATTTTAGAATATGCCAGTCGAGTCACCAGCAGCAAGGTTATCAAGTTTTGCAAGGTTCAGTGGAGCCACCACACGAAGGATGAAGCCACCTGGGAACGAGAGGAAGATTTGCTGAAAGACCACCCTCTCCTATTTTCTAGCCAACCCGAATCTCGAGGGCGAGATTCATCTTAAGGGGGGTAGGTTTGTAACATCCCAAATTTTCAATTTGGAATGTTATACACTAGATCATCATTGCATATCATAATTTTTGCATTTCGGTTGATCCTAGAAATTTCACACAACTCAAGGACCCTCGGAGAGAGTTGGAGATTTCGTTATTTTCATATTTGAGTTGCCTCAAATTTTGAAAATAGGATCATTTGATTTGATTTATTTTATCTTCAATTATTTCTATTATGAAAATTATGAGAGAGGGAATAAAATGACTTTCCCAAAATAAAGAAATATTGAGGATTTAATAAAAAAACAAATAAGATTTTATTGGATTTTATTTGCAATTTTATTTGAATTTAGGAAAAATGTGCGTTTTTAAAATTTTCATTTAGGCCCCAAATAAATGTTCAACCTGTGCGGCTTGATTTTAGAAGCCGGGGAAAATTTATTTCGGGATTTTTGGAGTCAGTTTAGTAGTCCTTTGTTTTTTTCTGAGCGTAACTATTTATAAAAAAACGCGCAACCAACCTACGGGCCGTGTCCGACCCGGACACTAAGGCCCGTTCGGCTTTAAAAGCCGGGGAGGCCCAGCCGAAAGCCCTCCCGAAAACCCTAGCCGCGTCGCGCCGCCCTAGCCCCGCGCCGCCGCCTTCACCCCGCGCCGCCCCGCCGCCCCGTGCCGCTGCCACCGCCCGCCGCCGTCGCCGGACCCGTCGCCCGACGTTTACCTCGATCCCGCCGCCGTTTTTTTAGAAAAATCGTTCGGTTTTCTGACGGTTTTGTCATTTTTTAGTTTCGGTTTTTTTAAATAGATCGGTTTTCCGGTTTATTTAAATAGTGAGCGTTCGTTCGTTTTAACGAACGTTCATCGTTTTTTCTTTTTCTCGGATTAAATCCGCGATTTTTTTGATCGTGATTTCTGATCCGATTTTCGTTTAGATATAACTTTTCGCTCGTTTATCGGAATCAGGCGATTCAAGCGCCTGGATTTTGTCTCAAAACCCTCTTTCCGTTTAACCAACTTAAACAAGTTTTCGCCACTGTAAAAATTTCCTTAGATCCATAATAGTAAACGAAGCTTGTTTCTTTTGCCGTTTGTCTTTCGTTGCTTCGTTCGATTTGATTCTTTTACCAACCGGAGTTCTTAAATTGAACTTTCTGGTTAGATCTCTTATTTGAGTTTTACCTGTGCATTAGTCGAGTACTTATTGTATGCTTGTTTGTTTGCGATAGAGTACCCGGAGTGCGCCGCTTGTTACTTCGAATCGCTAGGTTTCCCGGATCAGCAACAAGGCAAGTAACACTTGATCATACCTCCTACTACCCAATTTTATTGCATTAGATCAATCCTCACACATTGCATGTTCTAGGATCTAATTAAATTGTGGGTTTGGCAAGTAGTTGAGGTAGAACCTATTACCTGTTTATTATCAAACCTTTGGGAGTTACTCTATGTTTGCTTACTATTGCTATGCTATGCTAGTAGATGTGGATTGGGTGAGTGTATCCATGACAGATGTGAGGTTGTTAATTAATGGTTTATTTAAGGTGGCAACTTAAACACACATCTGGGTGGATTGAGGCACCTAGGTATTCCAGGATTTGCCTGTTTTCTTTTGGACCGCCACCCAGGCTCAAAGGGATCATGATATTATTAATGCTAGAAACTTCCGTGTGCAGCCACAAGCTATTATGGGCTCTAGCATAGTTGACTAAGTCGTGCGAACTCTTACAGTGGTAGACTAGCAGATGTAGGGGATGTAGGTGGTACGGTCTACCCATCGTAAGGTGCTAGTGCTTCTGAAAGACTATGTCTCGGTCATCTGTTTCTCAAACACCATGTAGTGCGAGAAATCCAACGAAGGAGATCGAGTCTTGTGGGGAAAAGTGCGCAAACCTCTGCAGAGTGTATAAACTAATCATGGTTAGTCGTGTCCCCGGTTATGGACATCTTGAGTATCTAGTATCTGGATTATCATGTGAATCTCAACATGTTACTCTAAAATTAATTTTGTTGGGTTTTGTTTAATGATGATGTTTAATTGGGATTGAGAATGATGTCAACCATTATCAATGTTTAACAACCACCATGATAGTTAAATAAATTTATTCCTTTGCAGTAGGGAAAAATTGGCTTTACACAAAACTGTAACCATAGAGCTTTCCACCAGCCAAATATGCATATAGAATGGCTGTTTCATTCCATTACTCTCTATGTGTTACATTGCCAGCATATTCCATGTGCTGACCCGTTTTCGGGCTGCAACGTTAATGTTGCAGACTTTTCAGACGATGATTAAGGAGTTTTAGGTCGTGGTTCTATACTCAGTGATGTCGTTGGAGTTGATGGACTCACTTATCTTCCAAGCCTTCCGCTGTTATCGTTATTAGATGGCCTTAAGCCATATTTATTGTAATAAGTTCTCATTTGAGACACTTGATGTAATAAGTGTGTGATTGCTACTCTGCTATAAATCCTTCAAGTACTGTGTGGTGTCAGCATTACTGATCCAGGGATGACACCGGAGCACAGAGATTGGACCGTTTGAGGTCTGGTCGCTACATTCTTACACATCAACAAAAGTGAAAATAAACTATTCTACTTCTTGCAGATCAACAGAGTACAACCTAACAAGCATAAGTCTGAATAACACCAGGTCTAACACGTCTTTGATACATAGAAATCACACATAGAGAGAGAGAGAGAGAGAGTTTAACAGCAGCAGGGTTTGTGGAAGAAGAAGAGCAGGGGAGCAGCAAGAGAAAGGAACAGTAGCAAGGGTTGGGGATAGAATAAGAAGAGAAGCAGCAGCAGCGTGGGGATGAAGAGAGCAGCAACAGGGGCGCAAGAAGAGGAACAACAGCAGTAGAGAGTAGTAGCAACTGTAGATTTAGAGAAGGAGCAGCAGCAAGGGAGGTTTAGAGAAGAAGGATGCAGCGAGCAGCAGAGGGATAGGCGAAAGGAGCAGCAGTGAAGACTCATGAGAAGAAGCAAGCAGAAGGGCGCAGGAGAAGGAGAGGGAAGAGGAGCAATGGCAGAAGGTAGGGTCGCGCGGGTACCCAGACACCCGTCTGGTCAGGAGCGCGAGGTGCGGCGGTGGAGTGATGGCGCTGTGGTGGAGATGGTGGCGCTTGTGAAGATGAGTGAATAGATGGCTGGCTGGCGCAGGTGGATGGAGGTGATGGTGGTGCTGGGTGGAATGGTGGAGGTCGTGGAGGCGCACCACCACACCAGCCTGGCCGTGGCGGCGGCCGGAGGTGGAGAAGGAGGGGTGAGGGAGAGAGATGTGTAGCCAGGCTTGATTTGCAATCAGGTGCGGCTAGGGATTTCATTCCCCTCTCTAATCTGCCACATTTTGCACATTCGCCCTCCTCTTCTCTTCATTTCTTCCCAAGAAGATCCTCTTCTTCTTTTAGTTTGCTCCCCTACATTACTTCTTTCCTTCACGCTCATGCCTTGACGTATTTCTTTCATACACTTCTCTCTTCTTGTTAGCCACATAGTAGAAGTCTTGACGATTATAGTGCCTTTGCGCACTTTTCTGCAAAATAAACAATTCACTAGTCAACATTCTCTTTTATGATTATCATTCGAATATTCAACAAATCGTAGCAAGAATGGATGGATACATTTCAATAAATGGTGAATTTGTGTGCCCAAATTGTATATAAGAAATGTGCTTATCACTCGGCAATAATTCGTATGTCCTTTACCATGTAAGATTACTGCCTGGATCATGCGATAACTATCTCTTACTTATGTCCAGGGGAAACCTTTCAGGATGCCGTTCACACTAGGACACAATGTATAACCCCAAAATCTGTTTGTGGAAGCAGTGTGCCATCCATGTTACCAAATGGTAGCAGTTCAGAGGCAACACCGCCGGAGAGCAGTCTGAGCACAGATATTATAGTTCTTGAGGCTCTACTAGAGGCATAAAGAGATGGTGTGGCAGCCATGAATGAGGTAATCTTGATCTTGAGGATGGAAATTATGCAATTAGCTGCACACATTATGCAAGCAACCTAAGAATTGGAGGAAGTAAGAATGCTGCATTTGAAGACGGAGGAGGTCCTGCTGTTTCTACTATCTGAAGCCCAGGGTAATCCCAGTTCTTCTTTAGATACCAGTTGAAATTGTCAATAGATTATTGTACTCGCATGTTGTGTCATGTCTCTGAATGGATTATGTTGTAAGACCCCCTATGTTGTCCATGTGTTGTAATGATCCAAATATTTTAGGCGAGGTAATCCTGAGTATTTGTATGATTGACATAAGGTGAACTGTTTTTCATGTGGGCATATTGTACTGGATGAAATAACTGTTTGACTCAAAGTGTATCCAACCTACTGAATTCGAAGATCACAACATTTCTAAATCATAATCATATATAAAGGTGGAATAAATCTTTGTTGTGGTTTTGAAGAAATAAATAACAAAACATAGAATTATCGGTGGATATTCGTAATCGAATACAAATTGGATTTGAATTTAGTTGCCAGGGCCCAGGGCAAACATGAATGCTAATTCTCCCAAGTTTTGAACAAAGCGGCTAAACACCCACTATCATTTGTGGGCTGCCCGAAGCAAGTGTTTGCGAGATGGAAATTATTGTCTACCCTAGACACTTTGACATACTTATCGACCGGATTTACACTACTGTTGATAGTGGTAAACTAGTAACTTCAATCAGACATGACACGACCGCCTCTGAGCCCATTCAGACATGGTGGGCGCCAAACGTGGGCGGCAAAACACATTTGATTCAAGCTCGTCCGAAAGACATGTGTCTCTCCCTCTATTTCCCCATTCATACACAGTGGGCGGAAAAACAAACTCTCCTTGCCCGAAATCGATGTAGGCAAATATTTTAAATAGGGGCTAACTTCCTTCAGACATGACACAACCGCCCTACCTGTTAGCCCCGTTCATACACCGTGAGCGCCAACCGTGGGCGGCAAAACACCCTCTCCTCGCCCGAAGTCGCTACCGGCAAATATTTGTGAGATGTGAGATTACCGTCCTATCCCCAACCGACGTGATGTTCGAAATTTTAAACGGGGGATAAGTTTGTAACTTTCCCACATTTCAGACAAGCGCGTCCCAAAGTTTGAGATCCCTCTCCCCTCCATTACCCCATTCATACACCATCGGCGCCACAACAACCTCCCCACTGTGGCCGGCCTCCTCCGTCCGCCACGCCATCCTCCACCTTGCTGGAGCCGCTACCCCGTCGTCCACTTCAAGAGATGGACGTCTCTCATCCACAGGGCCGGACCAGGATCCTTTCATCGCGTCCTCTCACTTCATCGGCGCCATCGTCCACCTTGCCTTTGTCGCTCCTGCGACCGCCTCATCCACGTCAACATGATTTATCCCTCGACCCGGCCGTCTGCCGTCTAAAGTCTTCTGACCCGCCGCCGACAGCCATCACACCCGCATCACCCTTAATGTATCAGCAGGGGTCTACACAACATCGCAAGAGAGGTGGTACTCTTCCATATGTACTTAAGTAATTGATCTCATGAAGAAAATAGATCGCAAATTGTTTACTATACTTTTCTTGTCCGTACCAAATCGTAGTGGCTAGTTGAAAGCAAACATTGGTTGCGAAGTAGCTTTGTCCGGTTTGCACCTTCAGATCCCCCATGGCACGATCACTATACTCGTAAAGCTTATGGTTTTCCCCCTTTATATTCACTACCATCATCGTCAGTCCTTTGTGTCGTGCTAGCACTGCTCCTCAAGACCTCAACCCATCAAGCAAAACAACATGCCACTCATAATTCCAAAGCTTAGGTGTTGAAATACGAATCTGATATGATGCTCATATTACTAAAACAGAGAACGTTTAATTGGTCACCTAATGTTCCTATATTCATTTTGAAAAGCATGTGCGCCACCCACTGGTCCAGCTAGTTCCACTTTCCTGATTTTACTCTTGATGCTTGGGCTTTTCCCCTTTTATCTACTCTACTATGATCTGCGTAGGTGCTTTCTATCATACTAGAATTATTCCACCCTTCAAGCTAAACAACACAAAACTCAAAATTCCAAAGCTTAGTTGTTCAAATATGATTGTGATATGATACTGATATTAGTTAACAGACACATTTAATTGGTTAGCTAAAGGTCGCACTTGAGTTTTCAAATGCACGTCGCGACATATAGAGAGACAACGGAATTGCATTTCTTTGTCACTTGTTGACTGTACTTTCTTGTCCATAGCAAATCTTAGTTTTTATTTCAAAGCAAACATCGGTTGCTAACTACCCTTTGCGCAGTTTGCAGCTTCAGATCTGCCATCCCACTACCACGGTCAACACTATACTCATCATGCTTATGGTTTCCCCATTTTATTGTGGCACCCCGATCCGCATGGAACAGGGGGCCTTCGCACGTCAGCCCAGGATAACACTTGACGCACGACAGGTCTAAGATACAGCATTCCAGGTACAAGAATATTCATCAAATACATGTATAGAAGAGTACATCATTGATGAATACAATTATCTGGCATAGCCCTAAGGCCATTTAAAAGGCGGAGGAAGTCTTGGTTTGGCAGCATAACAACTCTGGCTGGGCTCCACAACTCACAGGACTGGCAAGGTTACGGCCTAGCACAACGGATCAAGCGAACAATTCGGGTACGAACTACAAAACTGGCTTGACACGCCAGGTCAGTACATTGAATGTACTTGCAAGACAACCAAATACATAGCATCCAAACAACCAGAAGACAAAGCAGGAACCAAGCGCATGCAACTACCTTTCTCACATCAATTACTAAACATGGCATGATATAGATCAACTAAGCACGAACAACATCATAGCATCTACCAATAGGGCAATGGCATGGCATATCAAAACATGTTCCTAACATGGCAATAGCAAAACATAGCATATCATATCCATCAAGGCATCACTTAGCATATCAAACAAAGCATGGCATGGCATCATGAAACTATGCTGAAAATAAACTACCGATCATATCCAATGCAGACATAACATGTTAATTTTATGCAACCATCTCTTGTTCTGCCATGGTTCTTTAAATGCAACATATTACTCATGCAATGCAACCAAGCTTGTGCACTGAGTCCCTCGGACTCTCTTACCAACGGGTTGTCTCGCAACCGAACAGTGATCTTTTCGGCGATCACAACCATGACCAACACTTGGTCTCAAACGGTGATCTTTCCCGCGATCACAACCATGACCAACACTTGGTCTCCAACACTTACCGAGACCTCGTGTCGTGATCATATCAACACATCACCGTGACTTCTCACGACTATCTCATAGTCCAAGTAACCACATTCTTGTTACCACATTAATCAGCTTAGTTATTTCCGGTTTATCCTCCATTTTGACCAAGACCCAATAGTGTGACCTACTACGAACTGTTTTGCTATCGATAGACTTTAGAAACACTCTGCAGAGGTAGTGCACTATACCCACACCACAGAACCCATGGCCTCGTCATCCCATTCGGGTGGACCAACAACATTCCGACGAAACCGACCTACTGTCATGACACTCTCTCGGCCACTCCGACTCACTCCCCACTGGGCTAGTCCTGGGTGGCCCCATGTCTACCAAAGACACCAACGACCACCGTCGTGGCCAAACATAAACGGTCCCAAACGGGGACCCGGTACCATAACAACAAAAATGGGCACACAAGACTTATGTCCGCCTACCTGATCAGGGTAGCGCGCGCCCATAACCTTCCCTCTTTGGAGGTACCGGCGAGAGGCATGACAATAGAACACATTAAGGCCTTCCCATAAAGGCAAATGTGGCTGCACTGAAAAAGTTCGATTTGGTGACACTATAACTCGATCCCATCGATGACGGAGGAGGTTGTTGTTATTAGGTCATTTTATTTCCTTCTCCATCATAATGAACAAGATGCAATAATGAGCATACATCGTACAAATGCTTTAATAAAATATCGAGCTTCTCAAGTGAACAACTACAACAGAAAGAACATGGCAATACCAAGTACTAGCATATCCACGGTGCATTACAATCATCATAGCATTTTATAATGATGTCATGAAAATAAAGTAGAGTAGTGACATGGCATTATCAATAACAACATTCTAATTAGCATGGCAAAAGATATTATGAAAACACAAGCATGCATGATAGACATAACGAAATGGCTGCAAACGAAAACAATAAGAACAGCTGCAACTACACACACACAAGGTGCAAGCAAAGTCAACATGCAAGTTCGGGGCTCATGATAAGAGGTTGGCTTGCCTGGGATCGACAAATACTCCAGGAAGAAGTGTGAAACAATCGCAGAAAGATTTGCCGGAAACAATTCTCTCTTGGAGGGGGCTGTTTATGGGCAAGGGAAAAATGGTCATTTTCAGAATGTGCAAACATCAAGAAAGTGGTCCCATCGAAAAGGGTTTGACGAACAGAGAAATTGAGCGTTGGAATCACTATATTCGGAGTTAGGGGTAAAAAGGTACGGATGTTTAAAGCTCAAGGACTAGTCTGTAAAAATACTTCTACAAATAGGTCCCTGGTAGTTTAAACAGAACGTGTCTTTTCTGAGAATACATTTTCCAGAGGGAAAAACGTATTTCTGGCCGAAGAAGAGGAAGAACACACTTTCGGTGATTGAAAACACACTCTCCAGGAATACGCTTTCGCGTGGGGAAAGCGCCTTCCAGCGCGAGGCCGCGGCCGAATACGCTTTCTCTAGGGGAAAGCGAATTTTGTGGAGGGCGTCTCCACTTAACCCAGTCAGCGGTCCCGCCATGTCAGTGCAGAGACAATGACAGGCGGGGCCCATGGCATCTTCCTTCTCCTCGCGCCTGGCCTTCTTCTCCAGCGTGACGCAGAGAGCAGGGGTGGGCCGGCCGCCGACCTGGCCGTTGCCTCGCTGTTCCACGGGGCCGGCTGACAAGCGAAGGGGCTTCGCCACTCCACGCCGCGCCTGCTGGTGGCCGCGGGGTCGTGCGGGATGGCCCACAGCACCGTCGCCACGACTCGGGCGCCATGGTCGGAGCAAGGCAGGGTCGGGGTCGCAACAACAGGGCTTCCCTGGCGGAACTGGGCGGCAGCGGAGACTCTGCAGGATCCAGAGGGAGTAGGGGATGCTGCAGAAAAGGAGGGGGAAGGGCCATGGCTAGGAAGTGGCCGAGGGGGATCAGCGGCGATGCTTCGGCCATGGAGCGGACAGGGGAGCTCCAAGGTGAGGGGGAGAGCTACGAGTGGTTGGGGAGGGTTGTGGACCGTGAGGGAGCTCGAGAGGGCTACTTATAGCCGCGGGGAGAGCTCGGAAGGAGGGGAGGAGGTGGGACACGGTGGGCGATGTGTCCGCGCGTCCGCGACAGCGTAGAGTCGGCAGGCGCGGCCAAGGCTCACGGGAAGCAGCGGGAAGGCGACGAGGAGGAAGCAACCAAGTTGCAGAGGCTCACGGAGCAGCACAACACCAAGGAGGCTCAGGGAGGAAGAAAACAGATGAGGAAGGCGACGGTGCACACGGGCGCTCACTATTCGGTCGTTGGCACGGGTCGCCGGAGAAGAAAACGAAGGGGCGAGCAGTCCAGAGGGAAGAGGACGCCGAGGGGGAACTATAGGACATTAATGGCGAGGCCAGAGCCGGTCAAAGCAGCGATTCCGACGGGAACAGTGGCTAGACCACCGTTTTGGGCTGGTTACACTCGTGGTCACCACGGACAAGGCGTGCTCCGGAGTTTTTACTGATGCCAGCTCATGTCTACCTCGTAGTCCATCGAAGATAGATTGTTACTATGGTAAAGAAACGGGCAGAGACAAATTGAGATGAGTAAACCAAGCTTCACAAGTTTGCCGTTGCAAACTTGGCCACACTCTAGAGAGTAAACCAGAGAGGGTAAAAGATAAATTTGTTGTCTGAGAGGCTTAGGGTAGGAAGGACTACGGTCCTGAGAGTTATGAGGTAATTTGGACAACTATTTACCATAGTTGATGTACAACTACCAGATCTGGTCCAGAAGCTAAATGATGAACAAGCACTCACTAGGAGTGTTGGATTGGGCTAAAACTTGGCAAAGCTTAATGATTTGGATATACAATGATGTTGTCAAAAGTTCATACCAAATGGTCTTGCCAAAATGGTACTGGTTTCACAAACATCTCCTCTATCCTGAAACTTGAGAAAATTCCTCAAGGCAAATGGCTAACTTAAATGAGCCAACGTTTTGTGGAGATGGATCATATGGATAGGAGAAGATCTGGAAAAAGGTTCAGACATAATGGAGCAAGATAAAATACACTTGCTTCACAAACTAATTTTTTTGACAGGAACCAAGAATTGCTCCTGTGCTCACATAGCTCAATGAAATGAACTGAATTTAGGTTGAGGCTACTGATTTGAGATACCTGAGAGGATGGAAAAGTTTCATCCCATTTGGAAACTCTATGAAGGTACTTCCTTCACAAAGTTGTGTTCTTGTCAGAAACTTTGAAGAAATTACACAGGGATCTAGGATGAATGTATTGAGCTCATATTTGGCATCCATGGGTTCTTTATCCATGTTAATCACCCTGCCAAATTGCAGCTCAATTGGAATTAGGAATAAAGCACTTCCTTTGCAAAATTTCAGAGAAGGCAAAAACTTGCATTGGATCATGTGCCCAATTTTTGATCTGTGGAACATGAGATAAGGATGGAAGTAGTGATTATATAGCAAGGACAAGCTCCACAATTTATGTGGGAATTTTATCTGCTATAAAAATGGTAGTTCCTTTAGAAAGTGGCATAAATGCAATATTGGCATTAAATAAGAAAAGGAAATTTTCCTTATTTAATTATGGCCAATATATTTACCAGAGCTTGGATTAGGCATAAGTATCAACTCCACCAATTCTCATGAATTTAGGAGATGGATAGCTATGCCTTTGGATTTTATTCCTCAGAAAGGCAAGAAAAGGAATAAATCACAATTCAAAAATATTGCATGGAACTTAGCAATATTTTTGCACATCCAAGGATCAGAAAGATAGGAGGATCTCCGGTAACAATTGGGAGGATCAACAGATCAAGGAAAATGATGGCTCCTTTGTATGCACAAAGGGCATATCCAAATTCCAAAAATTTGGAATTAGGGTTTGAGAGGGTTGAGATGATGCAAATGAGGGCTTGCCCACTGACAAATACATGAGCAAGGTTTTTGAAAGGTTGAAAATGACAAGAATTGTCAGAGTCATCCAGCAAACTCAGGAGAATTTTTTGGAAAATGAGTGCCAGGAAGGAATAACAACACAAAAATTGATAACCCAATTTTGGGGCTGTTACATTTATGATGACCACGATCAGCCTACATGGTTCATGTCGTAATAGCACATCTCCACCCATCGAGCTAAACAAGCTTAGTTGTAGAAATTCAAATATGATATTATGCTGATATTAGTAAAACCAAGAGATGTTTAATTGGCCAGCTAAATGTTCCTACTTTAGTTTCGAAATGCATGTGAGCCACATATGGAGAGACCGGAAGGAATACTATTTCTCTGTGCACTCTGGTTCATCATGGTTGGGCAACCGACATTGTATAGAAAGATTTGTAATATCTTCAATCTGCTTGCTCTTCTTTAAGATGATCCTCTTCTCTTCTTTAATAAGTATGTTCCTTGTTGGGAAGAGTAGCAGATACATTTGTGGTCGACTGGTCAGGTCGATTCATTCTCCCTTTGTATATTTTTAATCTGTCAGGTCAGGTCGACTTGTTCTTCTTTACTATATGTTGAAGCTGTCATCTGCGAAGTATCATCACTTCTGGAGCTCTCATATTTTGAGTAGTAGGCCACATTATATTAATGCACACACCAAGTTACAGCATGCATGGCATCTCTCAGAAGAATTGCAGAGATAGAACAAAGGGGTTTACAGGGAGGCAGTATTGGATTAGAATCACTTCTGCATTGCAAAGATAATCTCACTTGTTTTTATGTTTTCATGCATGTCAGGTACTGAACATTATCAAAATGAATATGAGAATGGGCGGAACAATCCACTGGCTAACAAACTTGGCATGGTGGAGGATAGCCTATCTTATTCACCCATCAAGGTGCTTGCTCTAACTTGGCAAGGTTGTATTGGTCGCACATATTTTGCATCCGACCTCTTGCATTACTTCTACTTGGTTACACCATATGCTTAGTTTAAGCATCATATATGAGTATATGCCATACCTATCCATATTCTGTACCTATTCCATGTGTCGTCATACTATGTTTTTCCAGTCAAATGTTGTTCTTTCGTAATAGATGTCCAAAAGAAAGAGGGTGACTGCAGATCCTCAAGGAGTACAAACTAGGTATTTGGAAAAGGTAGTGATACATGATAAATCAGATAGACCAGCAACCACAGATAACACAGGCCCAACTGTACCACACTCTACCCCTACTCCACTGGTCAAACCCCTATTAGAACTGCTGAGAGCCCAACGTCAGGTACTGTCTATGATATCAATTCAAAATTTGAACTCATAAATTTATGCATGTGCCTTACCTTCTCTCTTGTATGAAAACTAATTTCAGATGAATCTCCTTGCTCAAAGGATCATAGGATCTCTCAACAATATTGGGCTTTGCATTGCTCTTGTCAGTACCTCTTGCCCTTTGTCAGCATACTTACACTCATTGTTGTTTGATTATGTAGCATCATAGTAAATGTTCGCTTATTTATCCTCCCGTTGCTTGAAATATTAGATCTATATTTACTCTTAGATAAATGTAGAATTAACACAATGGTTATGAAGTTTTGGATTGCTCATGTAAGTACCTGTTGTCATGTACTCCCTCTGTATCGAATTAATTGTTGATCAATTGGATGTATTTAGAACTTAATAGTGCTAGATACATCCATTTGAGCCTCAAGTAATAACGAACGGTGGTGGTGTCGGGGGGATGGACCCCGGGCAGCCAACGGAACCCGGATCCTCTTCAAAAACAACAAGGTTGGCACCACCCCTCAATACCGACACGCGCTTGGCCGGGTCGCTCGATCCGGCCAAGCCCCGCAAGCCGGCCATACTAGCCGACCCGGCAAGACACGTCGACTCAGCCCCGAAAACTAGCACAAGACAGCCAAACCCGGCACGACCAAAGCCTCCTCGACAAGCCAGCACCACCCGTGGCATGCTACACAATCCATCCACGAGTCAACTCCTGTCCCATCCAGGACGTATGATGGGACGAGACTTCAATCAACAATGACCAAGGTAATAGTGCCCCGCCCCTACCTCTGGTCAGCAGGAACGTGGCAACAGTGTCCCTCAACAATCCGCTGGCCAGGTCTGGCATGGCTATAGTGCCCCCACCTTCACCGCTGACGACAGCCAGTGGCAACCTGACAGAGAGCACTATACACGACTCAACTCAGCCACGCCCTAACGATCGACAAGACGGCGCACAGTCCCCCTAGGAATGCGGGGCCCATGCCTAGGGGAACCCGGCGAACCACAAGCCCTCAACGGGACCCAGCCTGGGTTCCCGGACACCGACAATATGGACCCAACAACTTGTAACATTACCATTGTACCCCCGGGGGGTTGAACTATAAAACCCCCCGGGAGCTCGCGATCATGGGACAACAGAACAAGAGAGAAAGTAGAAGACACATACGAGACAAAAGCAAGGAAGCATAGGACTAGCCGCAAAACAGCGACACCGGAGAGAAGGAGCAGCCTAAGCCTTGGCCAGCTTCCTTCCTCCTCCATACAGCTCCAGGAGCAACATTGTACTATCGATCATCCAACTACACTCGGCAGGACTAGGGTATTATCTCTCCGGAGAGCCCCGAACCTGGCTATGTCCGGCGTCCCGCGCCCGCTCATGCCAACCTCGCCTCTGGAGCCCACCAGCGCCCTCGAGCCTCCTCCTCCTCTCTTTAGCCATCCCTTGGCATCTGCCGTGCGCCCACCATGACAGGTGGTATTACTGTATTTGCATCATGAGATAGTTGATTGTCTAGCATTACTCTGCATCTTATCTTCCCTGCCCTCCACTTTCTCCAAATTATCATATCTACATTTACTCTTACCAAAATGTTGAATAAAGCTAATGCCACTGCACACGTTGATTTCTGCATTCCTCTTGTCAGTACATTTTTCCTTGTAACCATGTACTTAATTAATTTCTATTTGATTATGTATCATCAGTCTCCACGTGGGCTTCATTATCCTCTGTTTCTTCCAATATTATTTGATCTATATTTACTCTTTGCAAAATCTAGAAAAATGGAAATGCTTATAAAGAATTTTCTTTGGGGAATTTATTGAATTATCCTTCCTTCAACATGGTGATGGGTTGTGTCCACCCCGTGTTAACATGTAATGTAAGTTCATCCTTCTCAAGACTTCAAACTTTGTTCTAGTATAGAGTTGGATAGGCATCATTTCCTCCACTGCTGTTTACTTTGTTGTTTACATCTGATTGGATGTTTGCAACAACTACCAGTTTTAAATTGTAGTTGTAAAAACATGTTCCTTATGTAGAACAAATCCATTTATTTGCTTATATAATTGTGAAACCTGTTACATGTCTCCTTGTTTCTCTTTCAGAGTCGTATCTCTTATGCTAGGAAGAACTTTAGGGAAGATAGTGAGCCAAATCATATTGAGGACAGCTAGATGACCCCAAGTGTCGGATTTCGGGTTCCGGCAGACCCTTGAGGTTCGAACACTGGGGTGCGTGCGAAGATCTCTCCCCTATCGATCTACGTCCAATCTCCTCGCGTGATCTAAGCTAAAAACAATGAACAACACAAGGGACACGAGGTTTATACTGGTTTGGGCCACCGTTGTGGTGTAATACCCTACTCCAGTGTGTGGTGTGGTGGATTTCCTCAGCGGCTGATGATGAACAGTACAAGGGAAGAAAAGCCTCGCGAGAGGTGTTCTTGAGCTGGCGCGATGAACTGCTTGGATGAGTTCAGTCGCCTCTCTCTCTCTCTCTCTCTCTCTCTCTGCTAGGGCTCTATCAAATCTCTAGATGTCTCTGCTCTTGGGTGTGCCGATCCCTAGATGTCTCGATCGATCCTTTTAGATCTTTCCATCGATCCCTTTAGGTCTCTTTATCGATCCCTTTAGGTCTCTCTATCCACCCCCACCCTGTGGTGGCTAGCTCTATTTATAAAGGCCCTGGGCCTCTCCCCAAAAAATGAGCGGGAAGGGCGCCAACAATTGGCCATTTTGAAGGGGAACATCTAGCACAAGTTATCCTGACCAAAGGTGGTCTTCAGCTGCCGAAAGTACTGGTGATGATGCCGTCTTGGGCTCCACGGTGGCCTCCGTCCTGTCGCTCTGTTGGTCTTGGTCTCGTTGCACCAGAATGGCAACCTTTGCCTGATGCCTTGGCCTGTGCTTGCCCCCTTTGCACCAAAGGGGAAACAAGGACACTACGCAGGCCGGCGCCCGCCTGGTCTCGATCGTCATGGCTTGCGTCACGGGCTCCTCGTGAGGTACCCCTACCTTGATCTCTCCACCTCCTCGCGAGCCTGCCTGATGAGGCTGCCTCTGAGGAAGCTTTCTGTCGTCTGCCCCGCGAGGCTTGGCCCCTCATGAGGGTCTTGAGCTTGAGCTCATGAAGATGGGCCGCGCTGGGCCCCCACTTGAGCCATGCCGCAGGCCGCAGGCAGGCAAGTCTGGGGACCCCCGTTCCCAGAACACCGACATTAGCCTCCCGGGCCCAAGGCGCGCTCGGGCTTGGCCTAGCAGGGAAGCGAACAGGCAAGCGCGAAGCACCGCGGGCCCCAATAGCCTGCGGCCTTGGGCGCCGCGTCATGATTGATTGGTCGTGGGCGCCTGCGCTTCCCATGATGCTTCGGCAACTGTCCATCTGACAAAAGAGGTGCCCGGGCCAGACTTACCTGCTTTGTTCTCGTTCGCCTCGCCCTAGATCCCCTTTCTCGCTCTGCTCCTTCTTGCTCCTGAAATCCTCCAGATCTGTCTCAATCCTCCTCATCCGGCACACCATGGCGCCTCACAAGTCCGCAACCGAGGCCTGGTACTCGCCGGCTCTGGATTCCTTGAACCTGCCGGAGAAGAACCTCGCCCTCACGCGCCTGATGATGGTGGCGCAGGGCAGCAAGGGGGCGACTGTGCTCAACGCCGGCTCCGACCAGCCTGAAGGCTGGGGGAGCACCTTCTATCCACTCTTTGTGAACGCCATCGTCGCCGATCTGGTGCCTCCTTTCTCTGAGTTCTTCTTTGTTGTTCTCCGCCAGTACAACTTGAAGGCTCTGCATCTCCACCCCAACTTTGTTCTTCTCCTGGCAATTTTTGCTTACTACTATGAGGCTCACGTCGGGGTAAAGCCCTCGGTGGCCCATGTTGCATCACTATTTTTCCCTCCAGGTTTCTGGTGGCCATATCTCCGCATGTGCGAGCTTCATCACATACTCCAATTCCAATGCTATCTCGAAGCCTGGGAAGAGAATCGAAGGCTTCCAGAGCAAGTGGGTCATGGTGGACGTCGGGCGCCTCCACCCCCGTCTGGTGTTGCCTACGGGGCAGCCCAAGGATGTCGAGGCATGGTCCCGCATGGAGCTCGTCGACCCCCGTGCGAAGGCGGTGCTGAAGAGGATGAACGCGGACCTGAGGCCAAGCAACTTGGGGGCGGCGAAGCTGACCGGGGCCACGCTCCTGAGGGAGTTCTTGGAGCACTGGGTGGCTCCACTCCAGGAGCACTCGCTCCCGTTGTGGAGGCTTGGGGATGCGGACGCCGCCTTGCGCCTAAGCTCTAAGGCCCTGACCGACGAGAGTCTGGTTGCGGCCCTCCATTCCTTGGTTGGGGGAGACGTGGCGAAGCCGGTGTGCGCCCTTGTCCCCCTGTTCCTTCGTGACGACTGGGAGTAGGTGGTGAACGCCATGCCCACCTTCAATGGTGAGGGGCTGGTGCCCGCAGAAGCTCCCGAGGGTCTTGCGGCGCTGGCAATGGTGAACGTGTCCTTCGACAACTCCAGCGCGAGCGAGGGGGAAGAAGAGGCGGAGGAGGAAGAGTCTGATTCTGAGGCGACTGGCGAGGAGTCGAGGGAGTCTTTCCCTCGGCGCAGGTCCCAGGCCCTCCGCTCCATGCCGGACGACGACGAGGCCGGCGCCAGGCGAGGAGGGGAGGACTCCCCCTTTGTCACAAACAAGGGCAGGTCGGGGCTGGTTCCCCCAGGGTCTACTCTAGTCTCTGGGCTGGTTCCCGAGGCTGACCCCAGCTGCAGGCCCTCGGGCTTCAAGTTTGGCCGGAGGTTGCTTGAGTTCGCGAGCGATGACCAGTAAGTGCTCGATTCGTGCTTTGCTTGGTTTCTGCCGCTGAGGCTTGACGTCCATATTCTCTTGTCAGGCCGGCGCCTGCGGGAAGAGGTTGAAAGGGGCTTCTGCGGCCCTGCTTGGGGCGAGTCCACCTGCCGGGATGGCACCCTCGTCCGCTGAGGGGAAAGACGGCGAGGCTCACGCCTCCCCGGTACGATCGTCTTCGCGAGCCCGACCGGGACGCCTTGGGGAGGAGTCAGCCCCCGTGGCCCTGCTAACCCTGGAGTCGACTGCGCTCGATGCTGCAGCCGGGGCAACCAAGGCCCAGGGGGTTCCTTCCTGCCAAACCGTGATCGCGCTGTCGTCCTCTTCGCCCGCTCCGCCGGTTCTCGCTTCTTCTGTTCCGTCTGCCGCCATCTTGGACCAGGCCGCCAGCAAACTGAGCCAGCTGCGGGAGGATCTTCTGAGCGCGGACCCTCGCCTAGCGGCCGGGTGCCTGGGGCTAGCTTCTGGCTGGGCCCGTTCCGCTGCCTCCGTCCAAACAGCGCTGAGCCAGGCCGTGGTGGCCTCCGATGGGGAGAAGCAGGCCGCCAACCAAGCCACGGCAGCTTGCGACGCTGCCCTGGGCGACGCTGCGGCTGCCAAGGCCTGCGCGATGAGCTCGCCAAGAAGGTCCACGGCCGCCAGGAGAAAGAGAAGGAGATGAAGGCTTGGGAGGCTGCCGTCAAGGTCTGGGACGCCAAGCTTGATGACCGCCACGACAAATTGGAGACGTTGGAGCGGTCACTGAAGGCGGAGAGGACCGAGCTAGACGCCAAGGCGAAGGTCCTGGCGGAGGATCGGGTGGCCTTCGCGAAGATGGAGGAGAAGGCTTGTGCCGCGCTGCAGACGCTTTACGAGAGCAGCTTGGAGGAGCCGTTGGCCGGTGCGGAGGACGGCCCCGCCAAGCTGCTTCCCTTCCTGGTTCGTGCGCTTGAAGATGTCGTAGACGGCCTTGGCCCCACGGCCGAGGCTGAGGCGCGTGCCCTGTCTTCTGCGGCACTGACGCATGTCCTCAGCCATGTCTACCTGCGCGACCCCGACGTCGACTTCGACAGCCTGCTGGAGCCCGTGAGCGGCGACCTTGCCGCCGGTGCCGCTGAGGCCGTGAAAGGCCGAGCCGAAGCTTTGCTGGGGAGGTTCCGCGCCTTCAGCGTCTTGCCCGGGCACGGTGCCGCTAGCTCCGCGGCCCCGGGAGGCGGAGTTGTCCAGCGTGACTCCACCACAGGCGGCGGCGCCACTGGAGAGTGATCCCTTCGCGGCTTCTGTCCTGTTTTTATTCCTGCAACATGCACCATGCCTCGTAGAGGCGTTTAAACTTGTGTTTGGCATCGTGAAATGATCTATGGCTTGTAATATTTTCTTTGAATTTCTTGGAATTTGCATTTTTCTCCCCTACTTTCTCACGCTCTACGTCGGCAGGGCCCGGCCCCACGCATACCTCACCCAGCGTTAGCCCCGACCGGAAACCAAGACGAGACTAAGGAGAAAGGGGCTACGTGGCAAGTTAGGCTCCTGAGTCGCGATGCTCAGGAGTCCCCCTTGACACGCAAGCAACAAGTAGGAAAGGGCGGAACGAGGAGTGGATTAGTTGTTCAGCGTCGGTAGGGCCCGACCCCGCGCATACCTCACCCAGCGTTAGCCCCGGCCGGAAACCAGGACGGGACTAAGGAGTGAGGGGCTACGGGGCAAGTTAGGCTCCTGAGTCGCGATGCTCAGGAGTCCCCCTTGACGTTCAAACGGGTTTCCATACCTTGGCTCCGCTCGGGGAGGGGCGCGTGACGACCAGGTCCGAGGGACCTGGCTGGGTGGTGTGCGCTCGGGCGAGGCCCGGGTGTAGCCCCGTGTGCAGCCCCCTCGCGCGGCGCTCCCGAGGGGAGGCGTTGTGATGGTGCCGGACACTAAGCTCCGGGCTCCCTGAGGTTGGTACGGCCGTAGGCCGCCCTCAGTTGTTTATCACCAGCGCGGAGCATAGCGCTTCCCTATGTGTACGGGCATAGCCGCTCCTCGGCAGTGTCATCAGCCAGCATGGAGCATGGTGCTTCCACTGGTACGTGGGAGGGGGCTCCCCTCCGGGAGGAGCCCTCGGGGTGTGTACAACCCCGCGTGACATGTGGCCGGCACGGTAGGGCTAGGAGAGGTGTATCTGGGCTCTCGTGAGCTAGCGCGGGACTCACGAGGCCCTACCTTGAGGCGGGTTGTGTCTGGCTCTGGGCCTTTATCAATGGTGTGTTCCTGTAGGGTGGTTAGAATGCAAATGCTCTACGTCCTCAGGTTCTGGCCCTCGAGCTAGCTTAGCCGCCGCTGGTATGACAGGTCGCGGTGCAGTGGGTCAAGGCCACGGGGTGAGGGCTGGAAAGCTAGTAGGAGCCCATGAGTCGCGATGCTCAGGTACCCCCCTTTTAACGTGCAAGCACTTTGCATGAAAGCAGAGAAGTCCGCGATAAGCAGCAGGTTGCAATTAAGCGCGAAAGAGCAAATTCATTTTAAGTAGACGCGGAGACGCAAACGCCGCTGGGCCAGGCCCGAGCAGCTCGGGGATGATGCAGCCCGAGGGGCGCCCCCAACAAGGTAAGTAAAGGGCATAAGCAAAATGGATACATGCCGCAGGGACGGACCCACGCGACATGGGAATGATGCGGCCCTGTGGGCGCTCCCAGCTAAAAACGGAACTTAGAAAGATGTCACCTGGTGCCGTTGAAGATGGAGTGATGCTGAAGAAGTGGGCGATGCGCTATGATGACGTCGACCCTCACGAGCCCCCAGGCCCAGGAGCCTCGGGAGGCTCCGGGGGGCAGGTGGGTTTCCGAGGGCCATCTCCATCTCCGCTAGGACCGCACAATGCCTGACCCCCTGGGCTTCCAGAATGCTCCTCAGCAGGCGCTGATGAGCGGCGACCGTGTTCGGCGGGCCAAAAGGCATGCGAACGTGGCTGTGAAGTGGACCCTCGCAACGCCCCACGCGCGAAGGCCGGAGGCGCCCCTGAGACGCGGCTCGGTTGAGCCCTGGCACGTCGATGTAGACGCGCAGCCCACCATCCTCGCCTGGATGTGGGGCCATGGTGGGCAAGCGGCGGCTGCCGCGCATGACTCTCGACTCCTGTAGCTCCTGGGTGTTTCTTGCGATGAACTCTTGCGGGTTTGGTCTTCCTTGCCTTGTACCTTCCTGAGGGAAACGTGCTTGGAAGCACCCCTCCAAGTGGTGCCCGAGCGCCTCCCTCGCGACCTTGGCAAAGTCGGTGGCTCTCCAAGAAAGAGCCCCCAAGCCCTGCCTGAGGAGGGCGCCGGGCGCGCCTTCCTATGCGAGAGAGGGTGGCGCTCTCTGATTGGGCGCAGACCCTGATGCAACACCTCCGGAGGCGACTGCCTCCTTATGGCTTGGGCCAGGCGAAACCTTCTTCTTCTTAAGGGTCGCCTCGGGAAGTCTTCGGTTCCTGTGGTCCAGGTCTTCGATTGCTGCGGCTTGGAACGCGCGCTCAAGTGAACACATTGCGTCCCTTTCTTCACAGGGTACGGTGATGACTCCACCGCTTCCTGGCATCTTGAGGATATTATATCCATCATGAGTCACTGCCATGAACTTGGCCAGGGCTGGGTACCCGAGGATGGTGTTGTATGGCAGACGGATGTGGGCGACATCGAAGTCGATGAGCTCGGTGCGGTAGTTGTTGCGTTGCCCGAAGGTGACTGGAAGGCGAACCTGCCCTATTGGAATAGTGGAACCATCAGTGACTCCTGAGAAGGGCTTGGTCGGCTGAAGCTGATCGTAAGGCACTTGGAGATTGTCGAACATCTCGACGGACAGGACGTTGAGTCCTGCTCCGCCGTAAATGAGGGTCCTGGTGACTTGCACGTTGCTGATGACTGGGGAGCAAAGGATCAGGAGGACTCCGGCCGTTGCCGCGCACTTGAGCTGATTCGCTGAGTTGAACATGACAGCGCACGCAGACCACCTAAGAGGGCGCGTGGCCTCATGCTTGGGAAGGAATGCATTCACCTCGCGAGCAAATTGCTTGAAGATGCGCTGTGAGGCTGGGGCCTGCGCTCCACCCAAGATGCAAGCAATTGCGCGCGGCTCTTGGAAGCCCCCAGCCACCTCGTCTTGATGCTGGCCTTCGTTCCTCCTTGGCGGTGGCGGCAGAGGAGGAAGGCATGCGTTGTCGTGCAGGCGATCCTCACGAGGCTAATCTCTCCAGCCTCCCTCGCGAGGCTGGTCCTGCCAACGATCCTCGCGAGGTCAGTCATGCCACCCTTGGCGAGGGCCATGGTCTTCGCATCGTCCGCCACCTCTTCCTCCTCCTCGGCCATAGCCCCTGTCGTTGCGCTCGGGGCGTCGGTCGACACGTCCATCTCTCACGGCCCTGAGCTCTTGACATTCATTGGTGTTGTGGGTGTGGAGGTCGTGGTACACGTAGTACCGGCTGCCCTTGGATGACTCAGTCTGATCCCTGCCTCGCTTGGTGTCCAGTTCCGCTGCAAGCACGGCAGCCCCCTTGTGCTTCACGTCCTTGGCCTTGGTCTTCTTCTCTTCTGGGTCGGCAGCTGGGAGTTCAAGGAGGGAAAGGCGCCCTTCCTCAGCCCTGGCTCACTTGGTCGCCAAGTTGAACAGCTCCAGGGATGTGCACAGGTCTTCATGGATTGCTAGCTCCTCCTTCATCTTGATGTCGCGTACTCCATCGGAGAAGGCCGAGATGATGGCTTCTTCAGTCACCTTGGGGATCTTGAGGCGAGCGTTGTTGAAGCGCTGGATGTATTTCTGCAGGGTTTCCCCTTGCTGCTGCTTGATGCGGCGCAGATCGCTCACGGCCGGGGGCCGGTCACGAGTGCCCTGGAAGTTGGCAATGAACCGAGTGTGCATCTCGTCCCAGGAGGAGATCATGCTAGGAGCCAGGTTCAGGAGCCAGGTGTGGGCCCCGTCCTTGAGCGCCATGGGAAACCAGTTCGCCATGACCCTTTCGCCTCCATTGGCGGCTTCGATGGACAGCTCATAGAGCTATAGGAACTCCGCGGGGTCCGCCGTGCCATCGTAGCGAGGGGGAAGGTTAGGCTTGAACTTGCCTGGCCATGCGACGCCGCGCAGCTCGGGGGTGAGAGCATGGCAGCCTGATGTGGCCACCGGCGCCCTTTGTTGGTGCTGGGCTTGTTCCTGGGGATTACCGCGCGCCGCCGCTTGGAGGAGCGCGGGGTCTTGGCGTGGAGGTGCAGGGACGCGATCTTGGCGCGCCGGCGCTAGGAGCGTGCGAGCACCTTCTCGGGGACAAGGGATCTCTTGGCAGCTCCTTTCTTGCTGCGTAGGCACCGGACGTGGAGGGTCTCGCCCTGGGGCTGCGCGCCTTGGAGCCAGGGCGCCTTCTTGGGGAGGAGGTGGTGAAGGCACCTCCTGATCCTCGCCTCCTGCACAGAATGGAGGGCGAGGCAGCGAGAAGGACGGCAAGGGGAGCCCCCTGCGGCGCTGACGAGCTCGGTGATGCGGGCGAGCCAGTCCTCGTAGAGGTCATCGACGGGGCGGTAGTGCAAGAGCTCTCTTGCCAGGAGTAGCGCGGCGTGCGCGTCCATGGGGGCGCGACGGGCGTGGGACGACGAAGCAGCTAGAGTTAGTGACGGTGGGGCGGTGTGGCCCTCCCGCTGTACCGAAGGATGCTGGGACGAGGCCTGCTGCTCGTTCCCTGCTGGGCCGGTGGCGGTGTTGGCGGCAGGCAACGGGGAACGACGAGGGCATCCGCCGACGGGCGCCATCTGCGCGACACGGGTGGCGAGAGCAGCTCGGCGCTCGGCGCGAGCCCGACAAGCGTCAGCCATGGACACAACGGAAGATCACACGCGAACAGCGGAAGAAAGATTCCGGCGCACCCCTACCTGGCGCGCCAAATGTCGGATTTCGGGTTCCGACAGACCCTTGAAGTTCGAACACTGGGGTGCGCGTGGAGATCTCTCCCCTACCGATCTACGTCCAATCTCCTCGCGTGATCTAAGCTGAAAACAACGAACAACACAAGGGACACAAGGTTTATACTGGTTCAGGCCACCGCTGTGGTGTAATACCCTACTCCAGTGTGTGGTGTGGTGGATTGCCTCAGGGGCTGATGATGAACAGTACAAGGGAAGAACAGCCTCGCGAGAGGTGTTCTTCAGCTGGCGCGATGAACTGCTTGGATGAGTTCAGTCGCCTCTCTCTCTCTCTCTCTCTCTCTCTCTCTGCTAGGGCTCTATCAGATCTCTAGATGTCTCTGCTCTTGGGTGTGTCGATCCCTAGATGTCTCGATCTATCCTCTTAGATCTCTCCATCGATCCCTTTAGGTCTCTCTACCGATCCCTTTAGATCTCTCTATCCATCCCCCACCCTGTGGTGGCTAGCTCTATTTATAGAGGCCCTAGGCCTCTCCCCAAAAAATAAGCGGGAAGGGCGCCAACAATTGGCCATTTTGAAGGGGAACATCTAGTACAAGTTATCCTGACTAAAGGTGGTCTTCGGCTGCCAAAAGTACTGGTGATGACGCCGTCTTGGGCTCCACGGTGACCTCCGTCCTGCCGCTTTGCTGGTCTTGGTCTCGTTGCACCGGAATGGCAACCTTTGCCTGATGCCTTGGCCTGTGCTTGCCCCCTATGCACCAAAGAAGAAACAAGGACACTGCGCAGGCCGGCGGCCGCCTGGCGCCCGCCTGGTCTCGATTGTCATGGCTTGCGTCACTGGCTCCTCGCGAGGTACCCCTGCCTTGATCTCTCCGCCTCCTCGCGAGCCTGCCTGATGAGGCTGCCTCTAAGGAAGCTTTCTGTCATCCGCCCCGCGAGGCTTGGCCCCTCGCGAGGGTCTTGAGCTTGAGCTGATGAAGATGGGTCGTGCTGGGCCCCCACTTGAGCCACGCCGCAGGCCGCAGGCAGGCAAGTCTGGGGACCCCCGTTCCCAGAAGGCCGACACCAAGGTCCTGTCTTGATGAAGACAGTGAGTTGAAGCTACTCACCAGCAGGTGTGAGACAACCTCTGTTTAGTCGCTGCCTCAATCAGTTCGACTTCTTCAGTCTCAACTTAAAGCGGAAAGGCTTGCTTCAGCTCAGCTCCAACTTGAAGTCAAAGATGCAAGGAAGATGTCAGAAGATTGCCTTGCGCACTATGGTGCCATACAGCTAGGGATGGAGCATCTATCGTTGACACAACTAAGGTCTCATCAGCTTGTTTGGCTGCTTGCGGGGCCCGCCCTGGCCAGGCCTCGTGCCTTCTGAAGTTCTCTCCATTTTGTATATTCTTTTGTCGGCGCGTTTATATGCACTGGTGGCGATGTTTGATGCCCAGTGTATGTAATCCGCGGTCACATTGCGCTTTATTATCACCGGTAGCAAACTTTGATTCCCAACGGACGTAATATGCTATAATTTCTTTATTGTATAGTCTAGGTTTATTCTTTGGTCGATATGTTGTAATTAAGGCCGGAAGGTTCAGTGGATCTCAGTATTGTCGGTCTTCATGCCGGCCCATTACTCATACGGGCCAAAACGTGGGCTTATAATCATCTTGGGCCATTAGCAGGTCTAAACCTATAGTAGTTTCCCACCTTTAACATGCCGAGTAAAGTTCTAGCCAGCTGGGCCAGAGAATACCATGGGCTTTTAACTGGCTAAAACCTAGATTGGGACATCGTTGGGCCAAAAAATTCACGGGCCAATACAGGCCGAAACTGCCTAAGGCCCATGTTTGGCCCAAATAGGACGAGCAGTTAACAAGACAAAATATATCTCGGGCCAGTTTGGCCCTATAAAATTATGGGCTTTAAGCAGGCCGGTATCCACGCAGGCCATAGGCCCAAAAGTGTCACGGGCCATTATCAGATGGGCTGTAAGCAGGCCCGATTCAACGTCGGTTGTAATTAGGCCCAACTGTTCCACGGGCCATTAACAGGCCGATAGGCCTGTTGGGCTGAAATTTATCCACGAAGACCACGGGCCGTTAAGAGGCCTAAAGTTACTTTGGACAAGAAATAGCCCGGTTTCTTCATGGGCCGTTAAAGGGCCTAAAGTTAAACTGGGCCGACAACACCCCAGATGCACCATGGGCCGCTAACAGGCCGAAACTATTATCAGGCCGAACTGGTTAATGGGCATTTAACATGATGAAATACAAACCTGTCTTAGAATGGGCCCAAAAGAACATTGGCCTATTAACGGGCCTGATCCGATATGGGCCGTAATTTAGCCCAAAACACAGCAGGCTGTGTACAGGCCTGATCTACTATGGGCCTCAATTTGGCCCAAAACATGGCAGGCTGTTAATGGGCCAGCCCACTAGTGTCTGAAAAAATATGGTGGTCCTTTAGCTGGGCTGGCCTTTTCACCGGAACGGGCCTTTGTTGGGCCGTGCCACTTGTCGACGTATCATAGGCACCTATTGTCCAATGAATGGATGACATCTGTCCCAATGGTGAACCAACACATGTTTCCTCCGGCCAATGAGAATTTTACATGTGGAAAATCCTCATTGGTCCGGGCTGTTAGTGGGTTATCGGATCCAAAACCAGACCTGATAGCTTAACAGCGACCCGTTACGGTGGATGCCACGTGTCAGTCACCCTTGACGAAAGCACTTTTGTGACGTGCGATTTATCATCATGGAAGTGGACACTTCCGTGATGATAATTTTGGTAATGTCATCGAACACTTCTACGACAGCACAGGTATGACTATCTTGATTCTGTCATAAAATTGTCACGGATGTCCATGCATGACAGAAAACATGATCTACTGTGACAAACACGTATCATCACGGAAGTGTCCTTTTTTGTAGTGATTGAGGTTGGTGGCGGCGTGATTGGAGCACATCCATCACGGTCGATGGCGGGATAGTGAAAGTCGAACATCAGGCAGTAGCCGCACTAAGCTTTGCTCCTCGACCCTGCTATCTCGGCGTGCCACATCATCGCGCTTCTCTGTCTGCTGGGTGGAGGTCACCACGCGGCTAATTAATTAAGGTATTCTTTTCGTGAGTGGCTTAATTAAGGTATCCAATTCCTAAGGATAGTGTTGTAGTACTTTGCATGTAAATTGACTGGTCATTAATTTTTGTCATCGCACGGATGGATAACAATATGGAGCGCCCTCGATAATTATGAAAATAAAATCTTGTGATTTATGAAAGCATTTTTGGGCATCAGTTAATCCGTGTATTAGCGTTGTTTTTTTGTTTTTAATTACCCTTTGTGTGGTGCAGATGGAGCGATCTGAATGGATGAAGAATCGGAGAAGCTCATATTTTATCAGTGGCGTGACGGAGTTCATGAATTTGGCTGAAAGTACAAAGAAGAGAATTGGTCATCAGGATTACATCCTGTGTCCATGCAGTCATTGTGCCAATCACATGAAGTTATAGTTGTCGAGTTCCACTTACTCACTCGGGGATTCATGGATGGATATACACATTGGACCAGACACGGGGAAGTGCAGGTCATGGATGAATATACCCAGGGCTGCGAGATGCCAAACATCGGTTAGAGTCACATGGATGTTGAATCTAACATCAGGGCTGAGGCGTCAAGCTACCAAATGGAACACCAAAAAGCCGAAACCCCCACTGGAAAACCAAGACGGTGATGCAGACGACGATGATGACCTTGATATGCCAGATTTTGCTGCTATGATTGCAGATTTCAAGGGCCCAAAAAAGGATATGATTGGGTACAAGGACCTGCCAACCATTGTTGCGAAGTCCGAGAAAGATTTGTATCTAGGTTGCAAAAAGAAATATTCCAAGTTGGGTGCCACACTAAGGATGACAATTTTACCCATGGACATGGATACCAAATGGATAAGGTTTGCATATGCTTTTGTGCCTATGGGCAGCGCCCAAACCCGACTTGATTGCTCGTGGGTAGGGCATGGATCTAATCTTGTGCCCATGGGTATACCCAAACCCGACCCAATAGTTTGATTTAATGGGCCAAAATCTGCTATCCTTACCCCACAGTCACATGTCCCACTACAATTTTCCACTTTGTTATCTACAATATGCAAAAGAAGTTGCATAATCCCCGCCGTAACTTCCATTAGTTGACATTCAATCCCCACCGTAACATAATCCAGTGCACCTTCCCTTATTTTTATCTCCTTGTTAAATGACTCATCATTCTCATCTTTTAGAAAAATACTAAATGATATTAGGTTGTTAGTGGATGTTGATTCGCCATAAGATGATGTTTACCATGAGTGAAGCCTAGCCTGCCATGAGGTGAAGAATGGAAGAGCTTATGTTAAGAATGTGTTATGTCTTATTTATATGTCTTGAGAGGACCCAGTGGATATCCAGTGGATATGGATACCATCGGGTTTGGACATGGACACAATTTTCACCCGTGGATTTTTTCATGGGTGGGCAAAGAGTGTCTTCATGGATGTTGATGACCCACAGTATAGGGGATCAATTGTAGCTCCTTTCGATAAGTAAGAGTGTCGAACCCAACGAGGAGCAGAAGGAAATGACAAGTGGTTTTCAGCAAGGTGATGTCTGCAAGTGCTGAAATTGTAAGTAACAGAGTAGTTTGATAGCAAGATAATTTATAACAAGCAACTAACGGTAGTAGTAACAAAAGTGTAGCAAGGTAGCCCAACCCTTTTGAGGCAAATACAAGCCAAGACAGTCTCTTATGATAAGAAAAGCGTTCTTGAGGGTACACGGGAATTTCATCTAGTCACTTTCATCATGTTGGCTTAATTCATGTTCGGTACTTTGATAATTTGATATGTGGGTGGACCGGTGCTTAGGTGCTTTTCTTACTTGAAAAAAACTCCTACTTATTATTAACCCTCCCGCAAGCATCCGCAACTACGAGAAAAGTATTAAGAATAAATTCAAACCATAGCATTAAACTTTCGGATCCAATCGGTCCCTTACGGAATAGCGCATAAACTGGGGTTAAGCTTCTGTCACTCTCACAACCCATCATCTAATTGCTACTCCACAATGCATTCCCTTAGGCCCAAATATGGTGAAGTGTCATGTAGTCGATGTTCACATGACACCACTAAGGGAATCACAACATACATACTATCAAAATATCAAACACATATCAAGTTCACATGATTACTTGCAACATGATTTCTCCCGTGACCTCAAGAAGAAAAGTAACTACTCACAAATGATAATCATGCTCAAGATCAGAGGGGTATTAAATAGCATATTGGATCTAAACATATAATCTTTGACCAAATAAACCATATAGTAATCAACTACAAGATGTAATCAACACTGCTAGTCACCCACAAGCACCAGTCTATAGTTCCGATAACAAGATTGAACACAAGAGATGAACTAGGGTTTGAGATGAGATGGTGCCGTTGAAGATGTTGATGGAGATTGCCCTCCCCAAGATGGGAGAGTTGCTGGTGATGATGATGACGATGATTTCCCCCTCCGGGAGGGAAGTTCCCCCAGTGGAATCGCTCTGCTGGAGGGCAAAAGTGCTCCTGCCCAAGTTCTGCCTCAAGACAGCGGCGCTCCATCCCGAAAGTCCTCTCCTTATTTTTTCTAGGTAAAAATGACTTATATACCAGAAGATGGGCACCGAAGGTGGGCCTGGGAGACCACAACCCACCAGGGCGCGCCTGGGCTCCCTGACACGCCCAAGTGGGTTGTTCCCACCTGGTGGGCCCCCTCTGGTAGTTATTTGCTCCAATATTCTTCATACATTTGATAAAGAATCTCCGTGAAGTTTCAACTTGTTCGGAGTTGTGCAGAATAGGTGGCCTGACATAGCTTTTCTAGGTCCAGATTTCCAGCTACCGGAATTCTCCCTCTTTGTGTGTACCTTGCATATTACGAGAGAAAAGGCATTAGAATTACCCCAAAAAGCATTATTATGGGTAAAAACATCATAAATAACAGTAAGAAAACATGATGCAAAATGGACGAATCAACTCCCCCAAGCTTAGACCCCGCTTGTCCTCAAGAGAAAACCGAAATCGAAAAACATGTCCACATGCTTAGAGAGAGAGGTGTCGATAAAAACAAAATACGGACATAGAAGCATCATGTTCATTATTATAACAGCAACAAACTTAAACATAAGACTCTTATCAAAAAAACTTTTATCATAGACTTCTCATGAATAAGTGATAATTCATCACACTATTGAAGTATGAAGCAAAAACTCTATTAGAAACCGACAAACTATGTTCTCAGTCAACTTTGCAACTACAATTCATCATCTTTTCAGGAAGGGTCATGTATCATAGCCTTTAGGTAAGTCCACATACTCAACCATCATATAGTGTTCTGTGATTGCTAACACTCACCGCGTAGACATGAGCAAAACGTTTCAACCGAACACATAGAAAGATGGGGGCTTATAGTATCGCCTCCCAACATATTCACCTCGAGGGTGACATCAACAATAATGACTCATGCTATCTATATTCAACTAGACATATGTGCCTAGATCTTTCCTCCCCACATGATGCTTGCCAAAGGAGAAAAATAAAAAGGAATATAAGGAAAACATTGACTCTTTGCATAAAAGTAAATACATAAAAGTAAAAGATAGGCCCTTCGCAGAGGGAAGCAGAGGTTGCCATGCGCTTATTTGTTTGTATTCTCAACCCCTTAGTGCAAAAGAACGTCACGTTGCATTGCCCCTTGTGATAGCAACCTTTATTATGCAGTCTATCGCTTTTATTCTTCACCATCACAAGTTCGTGCAACACTCAATTTTCTCTTACACTAAATGATCTCACACTTCTAGAAGCAATTTTTATTGCCTTTTTGCACCGATGACAACTTACTTGAGGGATCTTTCTCAATCCCTTGGTAGGTATGGTGGACACTTGAAAAATAAGATTTGGGTTTATGGGTTTTTGGATGCACAAGTAGTATCTCTACTTAGTGTGGAATTTTTGGCTAGCAAAGATATGGGAAAGCACCACATGTTAAAGGATCCATGACAATATGACTCCTATGTGAATATAAACAAACATAAACCATTAAGTTTTCTTCCTTGTCCAACGTCAACAATTTTGGCATATAATATTTTGATGAGGCTCACAATCACAAAAGATTTATAGGATAGTATATTTATATGTGAATCTTCTCTTCCCTTATTAATTCTTTCATGAGTTGCATCATTGACTAATGCTATGTTTGTCAATCTCTAATAAAATTTCCTACTTATACTTTTCCTTATGTGGTGTCATCACCTACCATAAGATTAGCATATGATCCTTTTCATTTATTTCCTTTCTTTCATTTATTTCCTTTCTTTTAATTGCAATATGAAAATAAAGAAAGCAAAAAACTTAGACTAAACTTTATTATATATCTCGCACACGATTACAAGGATAGATCACTAAGAAAACTCTCGAAAAGAAAGATCGAACTAAACTTTTATTCATCTAAAGCAAAAGATAAAACTAAAATAAGTAAAGGCAAAAAAGATAGTGGGATGATACAATACCGAGGCACCTCCCCCAATCTTGGCAGAAGCCAAGGGGAGTGCCCATACCCAATACTCAATTCTCCTTCGGTGGTGAAGAAGGTGGTGGTGATGAAGAAGAGACCTTGTCCCCGGATTGCCATGGCAGTGGTCCACCATCATTAGAGGAGGAGTGAGTCTCACAGGTCCTGCAACTAGAAGCCAAACTCATACCTTTAAACCTCGCCTCATATTCAAAGACTTGGTTTTGGAGATCATAGATCTGGCTTTGGAGGAAGTTGATTTGCTTGTTGAGGGTGAAGACGATGTCCTTCATGGGCTTGCCATCCACCTTGAGATCACGGGAGAGGTCCGTGATCATGAGGTGATTGGCGTTGAGTCCACGCTCCACCATCCCCTTGCACCGGAAGACATCTTGTTCCATAGCTTCAAGTCTGGCCTCCACGGTTCCCGTCCCCTTGGGACATGGCACATCGCGAAGATGAAGCACCCCTCATGCATCTGGATGACCTGAGGGTGCTGTGCCACCTCCCGCAAATATGGGTTGATGATGTTCTTGAAGAACTTGTCCTTGGAGGAGCTTGAAGCAGCCATGGCAGATGGGATCTGACAGAAAACAACAAGGAAAAGAGAGCAGAGGATTTCTCCGCAATACGGTCGTTAACAGGTTCGGGAAGTATATATAGATTTTTTTATCTTGGGGGAGAAGAAAATGGAAGAAAAACAGAGTTCGTAAGGTGCGCTCCCTGGTGTCTTGTGCCCATCAGGGTACGCTTCCCGGTAGTTTATTATTTTCCTATTTTTCTAAATATTCCAAAACTGACAGAGAATATTTTTGCGGATTTTTTGGAGTCCGTTTACTTACCGTATCACGTACCTCCTTATTTTCACGATTCTAGAGTGTTCCGAAAGGACTCTTTTATGTGTTCTTCTGGTGTCATAGTTTGGATAATATTACTTTCAACGTTAATGGGCGTACCTGATATATAATGTTTTATTTGTTGCCCATTGACAACCTTCGGGTTAGTACCTTTGGCATTATTTATTTTGATGGCCCCAGACCGATAAACCTCCTCGATAACATAGGGGCCTTCCCATTTTGAGAGTTTTCCTGCAAAGAATCTGAAACAAGAGTTGTACAAAGGAACTTATTCTCCGACTTTAAACTCATGCTTTTGGATTCTTTTGTCATGCCATCTTTTAAATTTTTCTTTGAATAATTTTGCATTTTCATAAGCTTGGGTTCTCCATTCATCTAATGAGCTAATATCAAATAACCTCTTTTCACCAGCAAGTTTGAAATCATAGGTAAGCTCTTTGATTGCCCAATATGCTTTATGTTCTAACTCAAGAGGAAAATGACAAGCTTTTCCATAAACCATTTTATAAGGAGACATACCCATAGGATTTGTATATGCTGTTCTATAAGCCCAAAGTGCAATATCTAATTTCTTAGACCAATTCTTCCTGGACCTATTGACAGTCTTTTGTCAAATTAATTTTATTTGTCTATTGCTAAGTTCAACTTGACCACTAGACTGAGGATGATAAGGTGATACAATTATATGGTTGACATCATACTTGGAAAGCATTTTACGGAAAGCACCATGAATAAAGTGTTAACCACCATCAGTCATTAAATATCTAGGGATTCCAAACCTTGGGGAAAAACCTCCTTAAGCATTTTAATAGAGGTGTTGTGATCAGTACTACTGGTTGGAATAGCTTCTACCCATTTAGTAACATAATCAACAACAACCAAATTATGCATATACCCATTAGAGGAAGGAAAAGGTCCCATGTAATCAAATCCTCAAACATCAAATGGTTCAACATCAAGTGAATAATTCATAAGCATTTCTTGACGCTTACCGATATTACCTATTCTTTGACATTCATCACAAGATAAGACGAACTTACGAGCATCCTTGAAGAGAGTAGGCCAATAATATCAAGATTGCAATACCTTGTGAGCAGTTCTATCTCTAGCTTGATGCCCTCCATAAGCTTCGGAGTGACATTATTGTGGGATTTGTCCCTGTTCATGCTCAGGTACACAATGTCTAATAATACCATCTACTCCTTCTTTATAAAGATGTGGGTCATCCCAAAATTAATGTCTTAAATCATAGAAGAATTTTTTCTTTTGTTGATATGTAAATCTAGGTGGTAAATATTTAGCAACAATGTATTAACATAGTCAGCATACCAAGGAGTATTATGAGCAACATTTATTGCAGCTAACTGCTCATCAGGAAAACTATCGTCAATAGGTAGTGGGTCATCAGGTACATTTTCAAGCCTAGACAAGTCATCAGCTACGGAGTTCTCAGCTCCTTTTCTATCAATGATATGTAAATCAAATTCTTGTAACAAGAGAACCCATCGAATAAGTCTAGGTTTAGCATCTTTCTTTTCCATAAGATATTTAATAGCAGCATGATCGGTGTGAACAATTACTTTGGAATCAACAATATAAGGTCTAAATTTATCACAAGCAAACACCACTGCTAAGAATTCTTTTTAGTAGCAACATAGTTTCATTGAGCACTGTCTAGAGTTTTACTAGCATAACGAATAACAATCAGTTTCTTATCAATTCTTTGTCCTAGAACAGCACCAACAACATAATCACTAGCATCACACATAATTTCAAAAGGCAAGTTCCAATCAGGTGGTTGAACAATAGGTGCATAAATTAAGGCTTTCTTGAGTGTTTCAAAGGCTTCTAAACAATCATCATCAAAGACAAAAGGAATATCCTTTTGCAAAAGATTCATAAGAGGCCTAGAAATTTTAGTAAAGTCTTTGATAAATCTCCTATAGAAACCAGCATGACCTAAGAAACTATGAATACCTTTTATATCTTTAGGACATGTCATTTTCTCAATTGCATCAACCTTTGCTTTGTCCACTTCAATACCTCTTTCAGAAATTTTATGACCCAAGACAATGCCTTCATTAACCATAAAGTGGCACTTCTCCCAATTCTGTTCATATCTCTGCAAAACTCGATCAAGATTGCTTAAACCATCATCAAAAGACTTCCCATAAACAGAGAAGTCATCCATGAAAACCTCAACAATCTTTTCACAAAAGTCAGAGAATATAGTAGTCATACATCTTTGAAAGGTAGCAGGTGCATTACATAAACCGAAAGGCATACATCTATAAGCATAGGTTCTAAAGGGATAAGTAAAAGTGGTCTTTTCTTGATCAGGTTGAGAAACATGTATTTGTGAAAAACTAGAGTATCCATCAAGGAAGCAAAAGTGTGTGTGCTTAGATAATCTTTCAAGCACTTGATCAATAAAAGGCAGAGGGTAATGGTCTTTTCTAATTGCTTTGTTTAATTTTCTAAAATCAATTACCATTCTATAGCTTGTAACAATTCTTTGTGGAATAATTCCATTCTTATCATTAGGAACAACAGTTATACCTCCTTTCTTAGGGACACAATGAACATGACTACCCATCTACTATCAACTATAGGATAGATTATACGTACTTCCAGAAGTTTTAAGATTTCCGTTCTTACCACTTCCTTCATTTTTGGATTTAACCGACATTGGTGATCAACAACGAGTTTAGTATCAGGTTCTATATTAATTTTGTGCTGATATAGAGTGTGACTAATGCCCTTTAAATCATCGAAGAGTATATACAATAGCAGCTCAATGCTTCCTTAGAACTTACAATAATATTTCTTCTTCATGTTCTGAAAGGTTAGCACTAATAATAACAAGATATATCTTCTTTTCATCAAGATAAGCATATCTCAAAGTGTCTGGCAATTGTTTTAACTCAAACACAGGATCACCTTTAGGTGGAGGAGGACCTGCTAGAGTTTCAATAGGCAAATTATGTTTAAGCACAGGACGTTGTTCAAAGAAAATCTTATCTATTTCATTTCTTTCATGCATATGTAAATCATTTTCATGGTCTAGCAAATATTGTTCTATGGATCAGTAGGAGGCACGATAATAGCAAGACCAATTAATTCATCTTTAATAGGAAATTATTTTTCATGAAGCTTTCTACTAAACTTGGAAAAATTAAACTCATGGGACTCATCACCAAAACTAACACTGACAGTTTGTTTCTTACAATGTATTTTAGCATTAACGGTGTTCAAGAAAGGTCTACCAAAGATAATGGGACAAAAGTCATCTTGTGGGGAACCAAAAACAAGAAAATCAGTAGGGTATTTTATTTTCCCAAACAAGACTTGAACATCTCTAACAATCCCAATTGGTGATATGGTGTCTCTATTAGAAAGTTTAATACTAACAGCTATGTCTTCTATTTCCGCGGGTGCTATGTCATTCATAGTTTCTTGATATAAGATGTAAGGAACAGCACTCACACTAGCACCTATGTCACATAAACCATGATAACAGTGATCTCCTATTTTTACTGAGACAATGGGCATGCCAGCAATAGGTCTATGTTTATCCTTTTTACTAGGTTTGGCAATTCTAGCAGCTTCTTCACAGAAGTAAATAACATGCCCATCTACATCTTATTCCAAGAGATGTTTAACCATATCAATACTAGGTTCTACTTTAATTTGTTCATTAGGTTTAGGTGTTCTAATATAACTTTTGTTCACCACAGTTGAAACATTAGCATGTTCCTTTATCCTAACAGGGAAAGGTGGTTTCTCAATATAAGCAGAAGGAACAACTGGATCAACATTGTAAAGTATAGTTTCTTCTTTAACTGGTACCAGTTCTTTGATTTATTATTTAATAGGTGGGTGAATATTTAAACCACTTCTCTTTAGGGAGATCAACATGAGTAGAAAATGATTCACAAAAGGAGGCTACTATCTCAGAGTCAAGTCCATATTTAGTGCTAAACGTTTGAAAAGCATCGGTATCCATAAAAGATTTAACACAATCATACTTAAGTTTAATAACCGACTCTTTACCTTCGTTGAGTTCCCAATCTTCATAGTTGGGTTTAATTCTTTCCAAAAGATCCCACCGGAATTCAATAGTCTTCTTCATAAAAGAACAAGCACAAGAGGTATCAAACATGGTTTGATCATTACGAGAAAGCCGAGCATAAAAGTTATGGATAATAATTCTCTTGAGAGCTCATGATTGGAGCATGATTGTAACATTGACTTTATCCTCCCCCAAGCTAGAGTGATACTTTCTCCTTCACGAGGCAAAAAATTATATATATAATTCCGATCATGATGAACTAGATGCATAGGATAAATTTTTTGATGGAACTCCAATTTCAAACGATTCCAATTCCAAGATCCAATATCATCACATAGCATATACCATGCCAATGCTTTTACCCTCAAAGATAAAGGGAAAACCTTTTTAATAACTTCATCTCCGGGTAAACTTGCAAGCTTGAACAATCCACAAATTTGTTCTACATATATCAAGTGCATATCAGGATGTTCGGTTCCATCTCCTGCATAAGGATTAGCTAGCAGTTGTTCTATCATACCCGAAGGAATTTCATATTCAATATTTTCAGTAGGTGCAGTAGGTTGAGGGGTAGCTAATTGTGATACCGGTCGAGGTGAAGATACCCGAAACAAACCCCTCAAAGGATTGTTTTCCATAGTAACAAGTGACAATAAATTTCAGCACACTATATAAATGTTCCCTTACCAAAGGCGCTTCACTCCCCGGCAACGGCGCCAAAAGATAGCCTTGATGACCCACAAGTATAGGGATCAATTGTAGATCTTTCCGATAAGTGTGTCGAACCCAACGACGAGCAGAAGGAAATGACAAGTGGTTTTCAACAAGGTGATGTCTACAAGTGCTCAAATTGTAAGTAACAGAGTAGTTTGATAGCAAGATAATTTGTAACGAGCAAGCGACGATACTAGTAATAAAAGTGCAGAAAGGTAGCCCATTCCTTTTGAGGCAACGAACAGGCCAAAATGGTCTGTTATGATAAGCAAAGTGTTCTTGAGGGTACACGGGAATTTCATCTAGTCACTTTCATCATGTTGGCTTAATTCGTGTTCGGTACTTTGATAATTTGATATGTGGGTGGACCGGTGCTTAGGTGTCTTTCTTACTTGAACAAACCTCCTACTTATGATTAACCCTCCTGCAAGCATCCGCAACTATGAGAAAAGTATTATTAAATTCTAACCATAGCATTAAACTTTTGGATCCAATCGGTCCCTTACGGAATAACACATAAACTGGGGTTTAAGCTTCTGTCACTCTCGCAACCCATCATCTAATTGCTACTCCACAATGCATTCCCTTAGGCCCAAATATGGTGAAGTGTCATGTAGTCTACGTTCACATGACACCACTAAGGGAATCACAACATACATACTATCAAAATATCGAACACATATCAAGTTCACATGATTACTTGCAACATGATTTGTCCCGTGACCTCAAGAACAAAAGTAACTACTAACAAATGATAATCATGCTCAAGATCAGAGGGGTATTAAATAGCATATTGGATCTGAACATATAATCTTCCACCAAATAAACCATATAGTAATCAACTACAAGATGTAATCAACACTACTAGTCACCCACAAGCACCAATCTATAGTTCTGGTAACAAGTTTGAACACAAGAGATGAACTAGGGTTTGAGATGAGATGGTTCTATTGAATATGTTGATGGAGATTTTGCTCCCCAAGATGGGAGAGTTGTTGGTGATGATGATGATGATGATTCCCTCCTCCGGGAGGGAAGTTCCCCTGGCAGAATCGCTCTGCCGGAGGGCAAAAGTGCTCTTGCCCAAGTTCTACCTCAAGGCGGCGGCGCTCCATCCCGAAAGTCCTCTGCTTATTTTTTCTATGTCAAAATGACTTGTATAACGGAAGATGGGCACCAGAGGTGGGCCTGGGTGAGCCCAACCCACACAGGGCGCGCTTGGGCTCCCTGGCGCGCCCAGGTGGGTTGTGCCCACCTGGTGGGCCCCCTCTGGTAGTTATTTGCTCCAATATTCTTCATATATTTGATAAAAAATCTCCATGATGTTTCATCTTGTTTGGATTTGTGCAGAATAGGTGGCTTGATGGAGCTTTTCCATGTCCAGATTTCCAGCTGCCGGAATTCTCCTTCTTTGTGTGTACCTTGCATATTATGAGAGAAAAGGCATTAGAATTACCCCAAAAAGCATTATTATGGATAAAAACATCATAAATAACAGTAAGAAAACATGATGCAAAATGGACGTATCAGATATGGATATGGATTTGATATTGTTCAACCCGATCCAAACCCGGCTCATTGCCATATGCCACACTGGCGCTTCTAAGATTTAAAGCAGCAAATGGTCTATAAAACAAGGGCTTCACAGAGTTGTTAGGTCTTTTCAAAGAAATTCTTACGAAAGATAATGTGCTTCCCGAAAGCACGAACAAAGCAAAGAAAATTGTTTGCCCATTGGAACTTGAAGTACAGAAGATACATGCTTGTGTGAATGATTGTATATTGTACTATGGTGAGTACAAAGATTTGCGTGCATGTCCCATATGCAAGCATGCATGATCGATACAGGTGCGTGAGAGCAAACGACAAGTACAAATTGGACGATGAGATCAAGACAGGAATCCCATTCAGGGTTGTTTGGTACTTGCCTTTAGTTCCAAGGTTGAGGCATTTGTTTGCAAACTCTAGAGAGGCAAAGAGGTTGCACTAGTGTGCGTTGGTCCTAAAAAAATGGTTTTTGACCCATTTTTGCGACGACATTTGGAACCGTTGCCAAGTGAGTGTGTGCGATAGGGGGTCCTTGCCACACGACCTAGAAACCGTCGGGGATATGGAGAAGTGATCCAGAGGCCTTCCAAAATGTAATCATGTGCGATGCAGCACACACTAAATTCTTTCGCACGTCTGTCATAATGAACCGTTTGGGAAACAGTATGTAAGGCACACGGGCCAACATATGAACTGTGTGCGATTTGTGCCCCATCGCACACGAGTTTTCTACGTAACCCGTCTGCCATGCTAGACTCTACCGCACATGTTTGCCAACTATTACCATCTGCAATAATGTTCTATCACAAACGGCTGAGGAGCCCCTTCACACACATACAAGTGTTGCAGACTGTTTGTGATTTGTTGGGTATCACCGATGGTTGCCGCAAGAGTGACGTGTGCTTTTCGTTTGGGATCCCACACGTTTCCTGAAAAAATTACGACTGGGATTGTATTTTGCATTGGGCACGGTTTACTCCCAGTTCTCGTGTGCGATAACGCAATATCACAAATGGTTCCAGAGAACCTATGCACACGTAGTAGCGCTGCAAATCGTTTGCGATCTGTTGTGTATCACCGACGGTTCCGCTACGATTTACATATGCTTTCCGATGTGGATCGCACACACTCATTTAGTTGAACTGTGCACAGAGAAATTGCCAGGTGAAAACAAAAATATCCAATTTTGAATCGGCACGCAAAAAGCAAATTCGCCACAATATTCAATTGAACAAATAAACAAAAATATCCCATTTTGAATCGTCACGCAAACAGTAAATTCGCCACAATATTCAATTGAACAAATAGTGTCCACGGGAAGAACATTCATCAAATTTCGCAACAATTGCAATTGAACATATGGTAGCTAAATTCCAATGATTTTTCCACACATATATGCATTGCATAATCAGTCATAGTGTACGAAATACAAAGATCTCATCAGATGGAAAAGAATGGATCCATGCATTATATGTTTAGCGGCTAACTCTTACTCAATGTTTCGGTAGAACGCATGCTGAAATCTTCATTATCACCAGTGGGATTCATGTAGTGATCCAGGAAGAACTCCCTGATAAATCTCCAAACCATCAGCAATTCACCAGCCGGGAGCGGTTCAGGGGTCCTCGGTTTTAAGATGAGCTGCAGTATTTTTAAGATCAGAATGTGCCATATGAGTGGAGTAGAAGATATTAATTAATATAGACTTACTGGTACTAATTTGCGAGGATCGTCACAACTATCAGCAGATTTGCAGATGGAGATCATGTGTCTGCAAACATAGTATCCACAAAGGTTGGTCCCTGCTTCTTGCTGAGGACACTGAATTTTTTTGTACAAAATTAGTCATGTATTGAAGATTGAACATTTGTCTAGTGTAAGGAAGGGTATTTGTAGACTGTTGGATAAATATTCCGAAAATAACGGATTTCCCTGTGTTGCCGGAGAAACGATCTCGTGTTGCACGGGTTGTTCCGTCTTGAATAGGTTCCTTGGTATAGTTTTCCATAATCCGAGCACACTGCAAATGACGATGAATTTTGACAACATCAATTATTGAACCAGATAAGAATGCAAATTAATTTTAACATCATAGAATTCAATACCTATCCAAGAATTGCTGAACATGCGTCAGATCCTGAGCGTTTGTTGACTCTCTGAGAGAATCGATGTAGTAAATTGTGTTCTTGTTCGGAACAATGAATACCAATATCCAGTGATTGCTTCATATTAAGAAAGCCATGAACTTACGAATGATGTCGAAATCTGAAAGACAATCAGCGTATGCATGGTTGTTTACTTGACTTACCTTTCATGATATGGCCAGAGAAATGATTCTGCATGGGACATGTTTTCGAAGATACGGAGGACCGTGTTAATGGCCCAGTCTCGTCGGTCCTTACCATCTAATGTTGTGCCATTTGCTAATGCGGGATCTGTGAAATACACACTCTCCCTTTTTCTTCTCCGCGCGTTCAATCCCCTGAGAGGAATAAAATGCAGTTAACTATTTATCATTTATAGATTTGTATGGAGAAGTTGATCAGAGTTTGTTAAGTACTTACAAATTCAGGCATCTAACAAGAGTGGCATTGAGCACGTTCAAGTTGAACAAGAGATCTAAGTCATCGAAACTCACATTGATGGAACCAGCATCGTGTCGGAAATGATCTCTATTGTAGTGGACTAGCAAATCATGATGACCTGCTGACATTTGATCCATGCAATATTCATGTAACTTGTGGCAACTCGAGATGCACTCATCAAAGTATTCGCCAACAAGAACTGGCTGGCCATGGACGTAATTGCATGCTTCAAGTACGTCTGCTTTACTTTTAGCAAGCAACAATTCTACTTCTTCATCATCCATGGCGTCAGAAATAATATTACTCCCCGATTCGAACAAGCTGCTGTTAATTTGGTTCTGGGCGATGAGTGCTTTAAGTAAGAGGCAATCGTTCTCTTTCCTCTTCACTCTCCCGCTGCCCTTCCTTGTGGTCGTGGGTGTAGCCTTTTTGGCCACTTCCTTCTTGGTACTTGAAGCATTTCTGGCACAACGTCTTGTTGCATGCAAGGTAGACTGCCGAGCGGGCGGTGAAGCTTGGACAGACTTCTTAGCAGATGGTTTATCTATGCCAGACCGCTAAGCTGGCGGTGCTACTGTGACGGGCTGCTGGGCTGTAGGAGCAGAGGCATCGGACTGCTGACCATGCGTTGAAGCTATGTCGGGTTTCTGCGCAGGTGGTGCCAAGTTGTCGGTGTGTTGAGGAGGCCGTGCCAACACGTTGGTTTGCTGAGCAGGAAGTGCTGACACATTGGTATGTTGATCACGCGCCTATGGACCAACAGACTGATGAGCAGTTGGTTCTGGACCTACAGACTGCTTAACAGACGGTTCCGAAGCATCAGACTACTTAGTAGTCTGTTCCACCAGGTTGGTCTGCTGAGCATGTGCTGTAGCTGGGTCTCCCCCCGCTGCTTCAGCAGCCGGCATAAGAACTGGTGGTGCATCATCAGTAGTTGTCGGCCTTGCCACTGGCTGCTTTGGGGCGAAGGATGACATGGCCTGTATGCCACAAAGTCAGGCCGACTGATCATAGGTTGATGCATCAGCCCGCGAGAGCTGCTGTGGCAAGGAGAGCGTCACCGGTTGAGGGGCGACAGTGGTTGCTCTTGGCGGGGCTTCAGGAATCTCATCGATGAACTCTATTTCCTTTCGTGGCCACTGGATGCGATGTAACAGTGTTTCTCCCAAGGTCCTTTTCTCATTGAAGTTCCCTAGGACATTCTTCAGGGCAAATTCATTGAATCCAGGCTTTACTTCAGTCACGTAGCACTTCACACAGCCCGACTTCAAGGGCACATTGTCCAAGAAGAGGCCATCTTCCAAGAAGAGTGGGCAAACCTAGGCTGTTGCACATTTCAATGTACCTTCATAATGTGTAAGCACACCCTTTAGTTTGACTTTCATTCCAGATAGATCAGATATAGCATCATCACAAGCAGCTACAGTCTCAGTGTCGCTGGGGTCAGCTGACGCACAGCTACTCTTGTGCAGTGTTGTTGCGCAATAAGCAGCATCATCCATGCCCGCCCCCTCCCATCTGCTGGCTATCTGTCAGTGTTAGAGTCTTCTGCATCATCATTGACTCCTCAACATCCTTTCGAACAGCCGGATAAATCTCCTTCAACTTTTCAAACAATGCATTCTTCTTCATTTCACTCCTCGCTTTTTTCATGCTAAGCCTCTCTTCTTTACTGAGTGTGAAATCCCTCTTGTGCGGGACATTAACACCTATACCCCTTGCACGGCCAGGGGGCTCTTTTGTGTCCAGAGCAATGGACAGAATGTCACATGGCCCTGAGTTCCTGTAGAACCATCCAGGGATCTTGGAAGCCTCTACCATCACTTCATACAGTTTGGCATCACATGCATTTTAAAAGTAATAAGTTCCGTCATCACGCCTCTTTGCACGTGCCCGCAAGTAGTCTCTAGCGCGTTTGCCCCTGATTTCACTAAAGGTCGGATTCCCACCCGCCGCTACTGCTTCTTTGTCCTCCTGTTCCCATATCAGTTTCTGAAGGAAATATGCCCTAGAGGCAATAATAAAGTTGTTATCTATATTTCATTATATCATGATAAATTTTTATTATTCATGCTAGAATTGTATTAACCGGAAACTTAGTACATGTGTGAATACATAGACAAACAGAGTGTCCCTAGTATGCCTCTACTTGACTAGATTGTTAATCAAAGATGTTAAGTTTCCTAGCCATGGACATGTGTTGTCATTTGATGAATGGGAACACATCATTAGAGAATGATGTGATTGACTAGACCCATCTGTTAGCTTGGCACTATGATCATTTAGTTTATTGCTATTGCTTTCTTCATGACTTATACATGTTCCTATGACTATGAGATTATGCAACTCCCGAATACTGGAGGAACACTTTGTGACGCCCCCGATTTGACCGTACACTAATCATACATGCAAACGTGTACGATCAAGATCAGGGACTCACGGGAAGATATCACAACACAACTCTACAAATAAAATAAGTCATACAAGCATCATATTCCAAGCCTGGGGCCTCGAGGGCTCGAATACAAGAGCTCGATCATAGACGAGTCAATGGAAACAACAATATCTGAGTACAGACATAAGTTAAACAAGTCTGCCTTAACAAGGCTAGCACAAACTGGGATACAGATCGAAAGAGGCGCAGGCCTCCTGCCTGGGATCCTCCTAAACTACTCCTGGTCATCGTTAGCGGCCTGCATGTAGTAGTAGGCACCTCCCGAGTAGTAGCAGTCATCATCGACAGTGGCGTCTGGCTCCTGGACTCCAACGTCTGGTCGCAGCAATCGGGTATAGAAAGGGGGAAAGGAGGAGCAAAGCAACCGTGAGTACTCATCCAAAGTACTCGCAAGCAAGGAGCTACACTACATATGCATGCATTGGTATCAAATGGAAAAGGGTAGCATATGTGGACTGAACTACAGAATGCCAGAATAAGAGGGGGATAGCTAGTCCTATCGAAGACTACACTTCTGGTAACCTCCATCTTGCAGCATGTAGAAGAGAGTAGATGGTAAGTTCACCAAGTAACATCGCATAGCATAATCCTACCCGATGATCCTCCCCTCATCGCCCTGTGAGAGACCGATCACCGGTTGTATCTGACACTTGGAAGGGTGTGTTTTATTAAGTCTCCGGTTCTAGTTGTCATAAGGGCAAGGTACAACTCCGGGTCGTCCTTTTACCGAGGGACACGACTATTCGAATAGATAAACTTACCTACAGGGGTGCACCACATTTCCCAACACGCTCGATCCCCTTTGGCCGGACACACTTTCCTGGGTCATGCCCGGCCTCGAAAGATCAACACGTCGCAGCCCTACCTAGGCACAACAGAGAGGTCAGCACGCCGGTCTAAATCCTATGGCGCAGGGGTGTGGGCCCATCGCCCATTGCACACCTGCACGTTGTGAATGCGGCCGATAAGCAGACCTAGCCTCCCTAATACAAGAGCAGGCATTCCAGTCCAATCCGGTGCATGCCGCTCAGTCGCTGACGTCAAGAAGGCTTCGGCTGATACCACGACGTCGAGTGCCCATAACTGTTCCCGCGTAGTTGGTTAGTGCGTATAGGCCAGTGGCCAGACTCAGATCAAATACCAAGATCTCGTTAAGCGTGTTATTTTGAAGTAACCGCGAACGCCGACCAGGGCCAGGCCCACCTCTCTCCGAGGTGGTCTCAACCTGCCCTGTAGCTCCACCACAAAGATCCACCCAGAGGGCCGTCGGGACAAAGGTCCTTTCAGCGCCCAATCCGTGAATCACTCGCGGGTACTCGACGAGCCGACCCGACTTTAGTCACCACATGTATCATATATCATGTATATAAGTATATACCCGTGATCACCTCCCTAGTGATCACGGCCCGATAGTATAGCATGGCAGACAGACAAGAATGTAGGGCCACTGATGGAATACTAGCATTGTATACTAAGCATTTATGATTGCAGGTAAAGGTAACAACAGTAGTAACAAGGACAGGCTATGCATCAGGATAGGATTAACGGAAAGCAATAACATGCTACACAACTCTAATGCAAGCAGTAGAGAGAAGAATAGGCGATATCTGGTGATCAAGGGGGGGCTTAACTGGTTGCTCTGGCAAGAAGGAAGGGTCATCGTCGATGTAGTCGAACACACGGACATCGGCAGCACTCTCGGGGTCTACCGGAAAGAAGTAAGGGAGGGGGAACACAATAAATAACAAAGCAATCAAATGTAACACAAAGCAAGACACGACTATATGTTGTGCTAGGGGTAACCCATCGCAGAGATAGGTGATACCGGCAAAGGGGGTAAACATCCGGAAAAGTATTCCCGGTGTTCGGTGTTTTCGGACAGACGGACCAGAGGGGACGATTGTAGGTTCGCTATGCTAGGATCGTGTGGCGGACAAACGGGCCACGTATTTGTATTCGTCTCGTCGTTCTAAGAAACTTTCATGTACAATGTATTTTCATCCGAGTTACGGATTATTTTATACTAATTTTAAAGTTTAATTCATTTTCTAGAATTAACATATTATACTAATTCGGGTTGACTAAGTCAATTTGACTAGTCAAAAGGGGATATGTGGCCCACATGTCATAGACTATTTACCTAAACCAATAAATAAATCTAACTTATTTAAAGTGGGGGCCTACATGTCATCTACTACTAAACTAACTTAGCACTAAACTAGTACTACTACTAACTAAGCCTAGCAACTAATTAGGTAAGGGCCGGCCTGGGCACAGCCGTGCACACACACTCATGCACGCACACACACGCTCGGCCATGGCCACGGCCATAGCCGAAGCCAGCGCCGGAGCAACAAGCAGCGACAGTAGTAGTGCAGTAGCAGGCATCCAACACAGAAGAGCAGCAGCAGCACAAAGCAAAGCAGCAGCAGCTAGCAAAGAGCAGCGGGAGCAGCAGCTACGCAAGGGACAGCAGTAGGCGATTGCAGGGAGCGGCAGGGGCCGAGCAGCGTCGGCAAGAAGCAGCAGTATACCGCGGAAACCACGAGCAGCAATCAGTTGCGGAGGCGCACGTGCACGCGCAGATGGGCGCTGGGTGCGGTCGCGGTGGCCAGGGTGCGCACGGTCGCGGACTGGCGGGCAGGGGCACATGGTGAGGAGCTTGGGCTTCCTTCCATGGCACCAAACACGGTGGGGGTGACGTATGGCGCGGAACTAAGCGGGAAGGGAGGGGATCCGGAGGAGGGACTCACAGAGAGGCCGCAGACGAGCTCGGGGAGGCCGGGGACGGTCGGGATGGAGCGAACCGAAGAAGAGATGACGGCGGCCGTGGCGAGGAGACGATTGCGATCTCGAACGTATGGGCCGCCCTGGCTCGATTTGGTGCCCGGGATGGACGAAGACGGCCACGCTGGACCTCCTAGACTTGTTCCCGAGTGCCAACGTCAACGATGGCCGCGGTAGCAACGGCGAGAAGCTCGGTCACCACGGAGCTCTCAAGCCCGAAATCGAGCAGAAGAGGGAGGAGGTCGATGGGGAAACAAAGGGGAAAGAGGGAGGGCGATCTAGGGTTTCGCGGGGGTGAAGTTGTAGGGGGTTTGGGGGCCTGGATGGCCTCCACGCATCCATGGCAGCCATGGATGGCTGCCACGGCCCCCATCTCCTGTAGCGATGATGAAGGAGAGGGGAGGTGTGCTGGGCTAGCCATTTGGCTAGATGGGCCAAAGGTTCAGTAGTTTAGGTCCCCTTCTTACCTTCCTTTTTGTGTTATTTTCTTTTCTATTTTACAATTAGTTGGACCACAAAACAAATTTTGTTATAAATAAAACTCGGCACATAATTCATGCACAACATTTGTGGTGTTGCACAAAAAGTTTGGATTCGAGTGGAGCAATTAAAATTCCTATTTGAATTTAAACATGCTTATTGAAAACCCGCTAATGCACTAAAATATTCCTAGGGGCAAACCAAACCTCCATTTAATGTTGGTTCCTACATGTTAATTACTTGGTGAATATTTGCAACCTATCGAACATTTTAGTGTTGCAGTTTGGAGAAATATTAATTTTGACTTTATTATAAATTTTGAATTGAACTCGATTTGGACCCAAGTGAGGTTTAGTAAATTAATAGCGATGACATGGCACCATTAGTGTGTGATTACTGTAGATGAGCAACGGGGGTGTTACAAATCTCCTCCACTACAAGAAATCTCGTCCCGAGATTTAAGAGGTAGAGTTGAGGGGAAAGAATCGGTTATGAATTCTAACGAGTGTCGTCGGTCTTGGTTGCTCTTCCCGAAGACGTTGATCTCTTTCGTTGATGCCTTCATTTCTCTTCTTCCGGTCATCGTGAAGTCAACATCCTTTCTTCGGGAACTCCATCGTACTTACGTAAAATGATAAGGGGTAACTTGAAGGAACGAAACTCTGCATGATTGCTTAACCGGTAGATAACATTAGGGAAGGTGGCGAAAAGTAACTCTCGAATTGAAACTTAAGAAATTACCGAAAGCAAAGTAGAATTTTCAAGCGCATAGGCAAGCGTTTGTTGCCTGATACGAAATGTGAAAGGGGTTCAGAGAAATGGGAATAATTATTGCGTCTGATACCATAATAGATCACTAGGAAGGTGGCTCGTGATTCACATATGAGTCCAAATGTGAGGAATAATTTTGGAAACAGGGATGTACAAGAGAGTCAGGTTTTGATCCGGTGGAACTGTGGGTTATGGGCCCACCATTTGGGTTAAAAGTAGGAAGGGCGAGGACGTCTTGCACGATCATGTAAGCAAGGCATGTCAGAGGATAGTCTATTAGTTATGTCGACAACAACATCGGTACCAAGGGCGAGGGACGAAGAGAACCATTTTCCTGCTCGTTGAATGAGGCAGACCAATAGGCAAAGTTCCCGTCCATCGGTGGTTACCGGAATGTCATCAACAATAGTAACAGGGTTACACTAGACATGATGGTACACCCAAGGTGTTTACATACAAGTATGGAATTATTACTGCTCAGCTAAGTCAGATTACAAGAAGGTTAAACAAAATGATGGAAAGGAAAATATGATTATCATATTAAACAGAAGAATGGAAAGGAAAATGTGTTTAAACACATATTTCAGGGGTATATCCTTCCCAAGGACAAGAGGAGCAAGATATCCATGGTAGGATATAAAGTGGAAAACCCTTTAGGTAAGGGGAGAGAAATTTCATGACATTACCCATACAATGGTGTTTGAATAACTGAGGAAGAAACATTAGCATTGGGCTTCAAATGTTCTTGTTGAAAATCAGAGTACCACAGAAATGCTTTGAGATAGCATTGACATGGTCTTCAAGCAAAGGTCGGACTTGGATACACAAAGGATTCATCAGGAACAGCTTATAGAATAAGTCTTACAATTTCCTCATGGAAGAATGGTTAACCTTGCAAAAAAGGAAACTATAACAACAGGTCCTCCGGTCAGGTGTGTTAGGCATGACATCACCTTACCGGGTCATATAAAGACCAACGTTATAACTCTTGGAAAGATGTTCCAACCATCATATCTGACACGGTTTCAGTTATGGTTGGTGTCAGGATACCTCGGACTCAGGATGACTGACAAGAAAAAGGTGCGACACAAATTGGCAAGATGACATTGTAAGATTCTCGGGAAATGAACTATGGAATCGAGTTCCGAAACAAGAGTTCATCATTAAATCAAGGAGAGGGTGAGGAGGTGGCTGATCGACTCAGCGACAATTCATCGAGATTTCCAAAAAGATGGATTTCCACAATTATGTGAACAATGAGATAACATTTGTCAGATCAAATGGTATAATGATGTATGCTTGACAAAATCACACACAATTAAACATTGAATGAAAGTGCCCTGAAAATACGGACCAAGTAGGACGATCAAAGCTAGAATGGTGATTCGATAACCAAAAGACTTAGAATGGAACTATCGACCATTCACTTCAAAACAATAGGGTTGCTAGAAGTTTTGAATTCACACATCATAGTTCAGTTGTTGGTATTTCGGTTAGAAACAACACGAGGACCAAGGAATGAACAGAGATGACGAAAAGTATTACTATATCAAGAATTTTAAAGAGGTGGTGCAATCCTTGCAGCATCCTTGACATAAGGATAGTAATACTTCAAGGTAGAACATAACACAAACTGGATAGCAAGTTCTATCCATAACATGAACAAGTTTGTGATGAAAGGAAGGTAAATATGCTATTGATGGTAACTCAAATTACCAAGGGACGATGATGGCACTTACCATCATGAATTCGACTGATATCCTGGAAGGAATCAAAATGTTGTTTGACGATCACAACAAATTTTGTCGAGAGGCTCCACAAAGATGTAATCGATCAGCGATGACATCAAGTTAAAGGAACGATGAAGCGAAAGGTTAATGGATCCAAGGGTACGACACAAACTCCAAACCAAGCTTGATGTCCAAAGTGAAATGATATGATGAGGAAGATCGACGTCAAAAATTGTGCTCCGGGAAGAAGGACCAGGTAGCACAGTTAAATTTAGCACGATAATGTTATAGACGATCAGGCTTGGGATGACTTGAAGGATTATTAAACTCGTAAGCAACGAAAATTTTACTTATAGTTATTGAATCGGAGTGCGGAATCGATTCACTTATCAGTGTTATCGGTTGACAAACAACCCAGAACACATGATATGACAATGACAGGGAAAGGTAGTACTTCATCAAAAGTTCATAAGATGTAGTGCAATGGCATGATATCCTCAACGAAGGTAGATCATAATAGAGGTTGGGCAGGCATATTGATTTGTAGAAGACAAGTGCTTTAACTCGTCCGAGAAATGGGATCAAAGAAGAACAATCATGGTCGGAACCACGTTTGCAAAGGACTAAACATAGATACAAGACGAACTTATAACTAGGGGATTATTATTATTACAAGAAGCTTCGATGATAAGTTCCACATTTGGTCCATGGGCATGAACGCAAAGGCTCAAGGTCGACTCCCACTTCTTCAATGCATGACCTTTCATTTTACTTCTTGCTTTTGATGAAACTATAGTGTAGAAATTTTATCTGGCGAAACAACATAAGAGTATGACTCGCGAAAACTTTCGAGTTCATACGGTTTAGGAAAGGCATAGGTTCAACCCATCAGGGCATCTTAGGAACATATACCACGAACATTGGGAGTAACTAACACAAGCTTGATAGAAGGGCATTGTCGACAAAAACAGAGGATACAACTTACCAAGGCATACGTATCAGGGAAAGAACTCGTAAAGGGTTCAGATTTACGAAGAAACTAGCAAGAAGAAATCCACCAAGGGCCTAGCGGACAACAAAGAATCTGATGTGAGTATCGATGTTTGACCAAAAGAGGAAACAATGCGAGGGCAACAGATTATAGAAATACTTGAATAATATTGAAGTTTAATCACAAAGGAATTATGATTTTCACGCCGGGGATCATAAGTAGAGGCTTTTATCAAAAGATAAGTAAGTTGGATAATCATAGATTGACAATCAATCAAGGTTTGATTTGTCGAGAACCAGCTCATGTCCGGAGTGATGTCTGAGCCGAAGAAAAGAATTCTAATTGCGAATGATGGTTGCATCCATTCACAAACATATCGAATCAACGGAATCAAAATGATAAACACAAAGGATGCCAACAAGATTACTAGACTTATGGGATTAACCATGTAAGCAAGCAATAATTTCAAAAGCAATAGGAGGTTGAGGATTTTAGGAAGATCAAATAGTATTTAAAAGACTTTGGTGAAACACATGAATAACTTGGGAGAAACAAACGATCGGTGTGTGCGTGAGGATTAATTTGTAGGTGTATTCAGGTGACAATTAACTGCAAGGCAGTAAGCTCAAAGGATTCTCGGAACAATGGAGAGCAGTTCGAGGCATCTTGTAATAACAAGATCAATGGGATTGAATGTAAGAATGACAGGTGTATGCAATTATCCATAAGGATATAACAATGGTAGGGAATTTGCAAAGGCGGTGGGCACAAGTGTCTCGGGAGAACGTCGTAGAGTGTCTTTAAAATCTTCTCGTGCAGTAGGCGATCATCTGTAATAAGAGGCTCCCCGGAAGAAAGTAGTTACGAGAACCTAGAGTCAGAGTTAGTAAAATGTTTTAACCCGAATAGAAGAGAGATCAGAATCCCAGAGTATAGACGAGGAATAAAAGATCCTAATACCACCCAATGGCGACGTGGCCCGTAAGCCACACAACCATGTTAGTAAAAGTTTTTTTAATGACTAGACTCAACTTCGGCCAAGGAGTTGGAAAGGGGGATTCCTACAGGCAGTCGGCTCTGATACCAACTTGTGACGCCCCCGATTTGACCGTACACTAATCATACACGTAAACGTGTATGGTCAAGATCAGGGACTCACGGGAAGATATCACAACACAACTCTACAAATACAATAAGTCATACAAGCATAATATTACAAGCCAGGGGCCTCGAGGGCTCGAATACAAGAGCTCGATCATAGACGAGTCAGCGGAAACAACAATATCCGAGTACAGACATAAGTTAAACAAGTATGCCTTAAGAAGGCTAGCACAAACTGGGATACATATGGAAAGAGGCGCAGGCCTCCTGCCTGGGATCCTCCTAAACTACTCATGGTCATCGTCAGCGGCCTGCACGTAGTAGTAGGCACCTCCCGAGTAGTAGCAGTCGTCATCAACAGTGGCGTCTGGCTTCTGGACTCCAACGTCTGGTCGCAGCAATCGGGTATAGAAAGGGGGAAAAGGGGGAGCAAAGCAATCGTGAGTACTCATCCAAAGTACTCGCAAGCAAGGAGCTACACTACATATGCATGCATTGGTATCAAATGGAAAAGGGTAGCATAAGTGGACTGAACTGCAGAATGCCAGATTAAGAGGGGGATAGCAAGTCCTATCGAAGACTACGCTTCTGGTAACCTCCATCTTGCAGCATGTAGAAGAGAGTAGATGGTAAGTTCACCAAGTAACATCACATATCATAATCCTACCCGATGATCCTCCCCTCGTCGCCCTGTGAGAGAGCGATCACCGGTTGTATCTGGCACTTGGAAGGGTGTGTTTTATTAAGTCTCCGGTTCTAGTTGTCATAAGGTCAAGGTACAACTTCGGGTCATCCTTTTTCCGAGGGACACGGCTATTCGAATAGATAAACTTCCCTGCAGGGGTGCACCACATTTCCCAACACGCTCGATCCCCTTTGGCCGGACACACTTTCCTGGGTCATGCCTGGTGTGGGAGTCCTGGATTAGGGGGTCTCCGGACAGCCGGACTATCTCCATTGGCCGGACTGTTAGACTATGAAGATACAAGATTGAAGACTTCGTCTCGTGTCCGGATGGGACTCTACTTGGCGTGGAAGGCAAGCTAGGCAATACGGATATGGATATCTCCTCCATTGTAACCGACTCTGTGTAACCCTAGCCCTCTCCGGTGTCTATATAAACCGGAGGGCTTTAGTCCATAGGACGAACAACAATCATACCATAGGCTAGCTTCTAGGGATTTAGCCTCTCTGATCTCGTGGTAGATCTACTCTTGTACTACCCATATCATCAATATTAATCAAGCAGGACATAGGGTTTTACCTCCATCAAGAGGGCCCGAACCTGGGTAAAACATTGTGTCCCCTGCCTCCTGTTACCATCCGAACTAGATGCACAGTTCGGGACCCCCTACCCGAGATCTGCCGATTTTGACACCGACATTGGTGCTTTCATTGAGAGTTCCTCTGTGTCGTCGCCGTTAGGCCTGATGGCTCCTACTATCATCGATGGTGATGCAGTCCAGGGTGAGACTTTTCTCCCTGGACGGATCTTTGTATTCGGCGGCTTTGCACTGCGGGCCAATTCGCTTGGCCATCTGGAGCAGATTGAAAGTTACGCCCCTGGCCACCAGGTCAGGTCTGGAAGCTTAAACTACACGGCCGATATCCGCGGAGACTTGATCTTCGACGGATTCAAGCCTCTGCCTTGTGCGTCACGCGGTCACGATGAGTGCGGTTTAGCGTTACCATCGGATAGTGTTCAAGAGATCGCACAGGCAGCTGCTCCGACCCTCAATTCGGAGCCAGGTGCGCCTTCCGCGGACGGGTGGACGGAACCCGCCGCAGAGGCCTTACCCTCAGCGGCGATTGAGCCAAACATCGACCTTACCTTGCACGAGAGCCGTGTCGTTAAATTGACGGATCCTTCTCTGGCCACGGACTCCGAATCGCCTGTGCCCGTTCCTATCGAATCCGATTGGGCGCCAATCATGGAGTTTACCTCCGCGGATATTTTTTAGCACTCGCCCTTTGGTGACGTACTGAACTCATTAAGGTCTCTCTCCTTGTCAGGAGGATCCTGGCCGAACTATGACCGGCAGGACTGGGATGCGGACGATGAAGAAATTCGCGGCCCACCCACCACCCACTTAGTAGACAGTGTCGATGACTTAACCGACATGCTCGACTTTGACTTCGAAGACATCAACGGTATGGACGATGATGTGGGAGACGAAGAGGATCCACTGCCCACAGGGCATTGGACAGCCACCTCATCATACGATATATACATGATGGATACACCCAAAGAAGGCAATGGCGACGAGATAGCGGAGGATGACCCCTCCAAGAAGCAACCCAAGCGCCGACGTCAGCAGCACCGCTCTAAGTCCCGCCATAGCAAAATTGGTGATACCGGCACATGAGATAATAACACTCCGGATAGTGCCGAAGACAACAACAATCCCCTCCAGCAAGATTTAGAGCAGGAGGATGGAAGAGTCAGCCCTCCTGAGAGAGCGGCAGATGGAGAGGACGAGGATGGTAATTACATGCCCCCCTCCGAAGACGAGGCAAGCCTCGGCGACGATGAATTCTTTGTGCTAGAGGATCTCGTCGAACAAGAGCGCTTCAAACGCCGGCTTATAGCCACGACAAATAGCCTTAAGAAAAAGAAGCAACAGCTTCAAGCTAATCAGGATCTGCTAGCTGATAGATGGACTGAAGTCCTCGTGGCCAAGGAATATAAACTCGAGCGCCCCTCCAAGAGTTACCCAAAGTGCAGGTTGCTACCTCGACTGGAGGAAGAAGCGTATGATACGGCTGATCGGCCACCTCGTGGCCGCGATAGAGAGGCATTCTAGCCAAAAACTCGGCCTCCACCCCGACGCCATTCAAATAAAAAGGCATGGGGAGATACGCCAGACCTGCGAGACATATTGGAGGACAAAGAAAAGCATGAAAGATCGATCTACGGATCACGAGGGCGCGCCACTTTGCGAGACGATAAACGTCACACTGGATACGACAAAAGCAAATCCTGCCGGGTCGAACACAGCGGGCAAGACCCATTCGAGCTGCGTCGCGATATAGCCCAATACAGAGGCGCCGCACACCCCTTATGCTTCACAGACGAAGTAATGGATCATCAAATCCCAGAAGGTTTCAAACCTGTAAATATTGAATCATACGACGGCACAACAGATCCTGCAGTATGGATCGAGGATTTCCTCCTCCACATCCACATGGCCCGTGGTGACGACTTACACGCCATCAAATACCTCCCACTAAAGCTCAAGGGACCAGCGCGGCATTGGCTTAACAGCTTGCCAGCCAAGTCCATCAGCTGTTGAGTCCTCGACAACTTTCAGGGCACTTATGTGCGGCCACCAGATGCCGATGACTTGAGCCACATAATTCAGCAGCCAGAAGAATCAGCCAGGCAATTCTGGACTCGGTTCCTAACAAAGAAAAATCAAATTGTCGACTGTCCGGATGCAGAGGCACTAGCGGCTTTCAAACATAACATCCGCGGCGAATAGCTAGCCCGGCACCTTGGTCAGGAAAAGCCGAAATCTATGCCAGCCCTCACGACACTCATGACCTGCTTTTGTGCGGGAGAAGACAGCTGGCTGGCTCGCAGTAATAACATATCAAAGAACAATGGTACTTCAGATACCAAGGACGACAATAGCAGGTCACGTCGCAACAAACATAAGCGCCGCATTAACAATGATAATAATGATGATACAGCAGTCAATGCCGGATTCAAAGGCCCTAAACCCGGTCAGCGGAAAAAGCCATTCAAACAAAGTACGCCGGGACCGTCCAGCTTGGACCGTATACTCGATCGCTCGTGTCAAATACACGGCACCCCAGAAAAGCCAGCCAATCACACAAATAGGGATTGTTGGGTGTTCAAGCAGGCCGGCAAGTTAATTGCCGAAAACAAGGACAATGGGCCACATAGCGATGACGAGGAGGAGCCCAGGGCAGCCACACACCGGAGGACAGAAGAGGTTTCCCCCACAAGTGTGGACGGTGAACATGATATACGCAACCCACATCCACAAGAGGGAGCGGAAGCGTGCGCTTCGGGACGTATATGCGTTGGAGCCAGTCGCCCCAAAATTCAACCCGTGGTCCTCCTATCCGATCACTTTCGATCGCAGGGACCATCCCACTAGTATTCGTCATGGCGGATTCGCCGCACTAGTTCTGGACCCAATCATTGACGGATTTCACCTCACTCGAGTCCTTGTGGATGGCGGCAGCAGCCTGAACCTGCTTTATCAGGACACAATGCGCAAAATGGGTATAGACCCCTCAAGGATCAAACCCACAAAAACGACCTTTAAGGGCGCCATTCCAGGCGTAGAGGCCCATTGTACAGGCTCAATCACACTGGAAGTGGTCTTCGGATCCCCGGATAACTTCCGAAGCGAAGAGTTAATCTTCGATATAGTCCCATTCCGTAGTGGTTAGCATGCACTGCTCGGGCAAACCGCATTTGTGAGATTCAATGCGGTACCGCATTATGCATACATCAAGCTCAAGATGCCAGGACCTCGCGGGGTTATTACAGTCAATGGAAACACAGAGCGCTCTCTCCGAACAGAGGAGCACACTGCGGCCCTCGCAGCAGAAGCGCAAAATAGCGTCTCAAGGCAACCCACCAGTTCGGTGTTTCAAGACCCAGACACCTTCAAGCGCGCTCAGAGCAATCGGCAAATAGACCGCCTGGCGCGATCTAAGCTCGCGTAGCAATGCGGCCCCCACCCCAGTCCCAGCCAAACGGCGAAGCTCGTGCCACGCGTACATAATTACGCATTAAAAATACCATGGGCACAGGTGGGGAGAGGGGCACACTGCGGCATGCCCCAAGACGCGGCTTAAACCACACTAGGGGCTTCCCGTTTGGTTATTTTTCTCTTCTTTCAGGACCTAAATCTCTGGAAACCCTGTCCGGCAGCACTATTGCCGAACACATGATGCAGCAACCAAGGAGGCAGAAAGCTACGTCACACCATGGAATTCCCAGGTGGATTACAATACCGAGTGAAATATTTGATTTAATACTATTCCTCAGCTTGCCCTTGGAAGGGACATAGTAACACTCTTTGCTTATCGCACTATCTGTATCATTCTGCTTTAACGTACCTTTTTGAATAAACAATGCATAACATCACGACTATTATTGCATTCTTGTTATATATATGTGTGTTCATTAATGACGCCTTGCAACCATACACTTTGGTATGGCCAAAACACCAGGGGCTTACGTACCCCACAACATGGTGTGAAAAGTCCGAACACTTTCACAAGTGCGGCACCCCGAACTTATAGCATTATATGGATCAGCTCTGAATCATGTCTTTGGTCAAATGTTGGGTTTGCCCGGCTCCTATGTTTTGGTACCTTACATTCCGCTCCATCGACTAAGGTAGCGCTAGGAGAACTACTGCGATTGTGCCCCGGTTCTGCCAGGCTTAGCACCTCAGTAGAGAAAGCTAAAACTGACTGTCATGATAAGGCGAGAGACTGGTCGCTGTTCAGCAAGGTTTTTGAGTCCCTAAAGACTTATGCCGCTTAGGGCGAGGGGCCGGCCCTATCCGGCTTAAAGGCGTGTATCGCGCCCCGAATTCGGCCTTCTGAATACCAGGGGCTTCGCCGAAATTTAAAATTATAGAATTCTATGGCTAAGTGAGAGTGATAAAGCATTATTAGTCCAGTTGCCTTGTTCGTTGTGCTGAGCACCTCCCTCGAAGGACCCAAATATGGGAACAAGAGTGCTCAGGTTTATCCCGAACACCCCAGCACTCGTGGCATGGGGGCAGAAGCCGAGGACTAGCCATCTCTCAGATTGATAAACGGCCAAACAGAAGGTAATATTTTAAATTCACACCAGCGTTGCATAGCGCATATGAAACAAGTTTTCATCATACAGGATCACACGAGCAAGTTTACTCAAATATTACATCCTTTGAACATTCGTCCGCTACAAGACGGGCACCCTTTAGGACACCCTCATAATAAATCTCGGGGGTGCGATGCTCCTTGCCCTGCGGTGGCCCTTCCTTGATCAGCTTCACAGCGTCTAGCTTGGCCCACTGCACCTTCACATGGGCGAAAGCCCGGCATGCACCTTCGATGCAGACGAACCGCTTGACGACCTCCAGCCGAGGGCAGGCATCCACAAGCCGCCTCACCAGGCCGAAGTAGCTGTTCGGAAGGGCGTCGCCAGGCCACAGCCGGACTATAAGGCCCTTCATGGCCTGTTCGGCCGCCTTGTGCAGCTCGACCAGCTGCTTTAGTTGGTCGCTCAGAGGCATCAGGTGTTCGGTCTCAGTATACTGAGACCAGAACAGGATCTCCGTTGAGCTTCCCTCCTCGGCCTGGTAAAAATGTGTGGCATCCGACACGCTGCGGGGTAAATCTGCGAATGCTCCTGGAGAGCTCCGAATCCGGGTAAGTTATCGGTAATTTACTTTTACATGCTTGCTCGGCATATAGAATGCCTTACCCGCCATTATCTTCTTCATTGCGTCGATCTCCTGGAGGGCCTTTTGGGCTTCGGCCTTGGCACTTTTTGCGCCCTCGAGGGCCGCGGCAAGCTCAGACTCTCGCGTCTTTGAGTCAAGCTCCAACGCCTCGTGCTTCATCACGAGAGCCTGGAGCTCTTGCTGCACCTCGACCACCCAAGCCTCTTGCTTTTCTCGCTCGGTGCGCTCCTTGGCCGCTTTATCTTCGGCCTTGGTTAGCGCTTGCTTCAGGGTCGCCACCTCGGTTGTGGCCCCTGGCAGATATACGATGATCCTGTCATTTTGCAATCGCCTTTTTTATATACACATATCTATAGACAGGGTATTACTTACCCTTGTTCTCCTCGAGCTGTCTCTTGGCAAGACCGAGCTCTTTCTTGGACCCCTCGAGGTCCTGCTTCAGTATGGAGACCTCCGCAGTCAGTGCGGCGGACGCCAGCAGTGAGGCCTGCATACGCATATTGACATACTTATATTAGACTCCTGCGATATTATTTGATCCTCTGTTCGGCTTTTCTTTGTGAACACCGAACAAAGCATCAGGGGCTACTGTCTATGCAGTAATATTTTTCCTATATTTTAAAACACTTACCTCAAAGCCCGTTAGAAGGATGGCACAGTCTTCAGTCAATCCGCTCTTGGCGGACTGAACCTTCTGGATCACCGCACTCATGATAGTGCGGTGCTCTCGATGGAAGAGCTGCGAAGCGCTTCCAGCAGATTGTCCGACACCTCTGTATGGACAGAGGTCACCCACATAGGCGTCTTGCCCCTCTTAGATGGAGGCCGCCTGCCCGAACCCGGAACCACTGGAGGTTCCGGCGCGGTGTTCGGCTGAGGGCCGAACTCGGAGCCCTCAGGGGCCCCGTCCTCTCGGCTCCCGGAGTCCGGAAGGTCACCTTGAGGCGCCTTCGGGACTCTCTCCCCTCGACCCAGTGCCTCTTGAGACAACACCTCGGCGTCGTCAGCAGGATGAGGGGAGGTGGCGGTCGGGACTGGATCGCTATCCATGTCCGACGAGCCCAGGGAGCCGTCCGATGATACATCGATACTGGCTCGTGGCGGCCTGCATAATTATGTTCGGCGTTAGGGAAAGAAGTGCGACAAAGGAATGCCATGAGTTACTCTGGTATCCGAATACTTACGATCTCCCCAGGGGCTTGGCCCTGGGCAACCACTCGTCTTCGCCTTCGTCGGCGGCGGTGGAACTGTCTGGAAGCAGAGTCCTTCCCTTCTTGGACCCTGTGCCCCCCCCTCCCAGTTGGGGCGGCCTTCCTTTTCTTATCTCCCCCAGCTGGAGGGGGAGCATCTTCTTCTTCTTCCTCGTCTTACAAGGAGGAGTGCGCCGCAGTGTCATCGGATGGTGAGTCCGACGACGCTTGGCGTCGGGAACTCTTTCGCATTCCCTTGGCCTTCTTGGTCTTCTCCGGCACCGTATAAGGAGCCGAAGTTAGCATCTTCGCCAGAAGAGCGTCTGCTGGGCCTTTGGGCCAAGGAGCTAGACAGTCGATCTATCCGGCCGTCTCCTGCTAGTCCTGTCAAAGGTACGGGAGTTTAGATCCCGCATGGAGTCAATCTATAAAAGATAAGTATCCTGTGAAAGGTAAAGCAGCTTACCGCACTGGCTTGGCACTTCGCGCTGAATCCGCGATCCTCAGTAATGGGGGGAGGGACCTCGGCGCTTTTGAACAGCACCCTCCAGGCATCTTCGTGAGTTGTGTCAAAGAGCCTGTTCAGAGTTCGGTGCTGCGCCAGGTCGAACTCCCACAAGTTGAAGTCCCGTTGTTGGCACGGGAGGGTCCGGTGGTGGAGCATGACCTGGACTACGTTGACAAGTTTGAGAGTCTTGTTCACCATGTTTTGAATACATGTTTGGAGTCCGGTCAGCTCTCCCGAACTACCCGAGGATAGGCCCTTCTCTTTCCAGGAGGTGAGCCGCATGGGGATGCCAGCTCGGAACTCGGGGGCCGCTGCCCATGCGGGGTCACGCGGCTCGGTGATGTAGAACCACCCCGATTGCTACCCCTTTATGGTTTCCACAAAGGAGCCCTCGAGCCATGTAACGTTGGGCATCTTTCCCACCATGGCGCCTCCGCACTCCGCCTGGCGGCCGCCCACAACCTTCGGCTTGACATTGAAGGTCTTCAGCCATAAGCCGAAGTGGGGCTTGATGCGGGGGAAGGCCTCACACACGACGATAAATGCCGAGATGTTGAGGATGAAATTTGGGGCCAGATTGTGGAAATCCAGGCCATAGTAGAACATGAGCCTCCAGATGAAGGGGTGGAAAGGGAATCCCAGTCCGCGGAGGAAATGGGTAAGGAACACTACCCTCTCATGGGTCACGGGGGTGGGGATGAGCTGCCCCTCATCTGGGAGCCGGTGCGCGATGTCGTCGGGCAGGTATCTGGCTCTCCTCAGCTTCTTGATGTCTCCCTCCGTGGTGGAAGAGACCATCCACCTGCCTCCCGCTCCAGACATGGTTGGAGAAGATGGAGGTGGGAAGTGCGGACTGGGGCGCTAGAGCTCGAGTGTGCGAAAATGGATGAGCAAAGGAGGAAGGAAGGCGTGGATGAAAAGGTGAATCCTTATCCCTTTATATGGGCGGATGAAACTATGCGCCCCCCACTAGCCTGGTAAAACTCACTTATCCCCCAAGCGCCTTAATCGATGGCGCGGTTGGGTTACCCACACCCGTATTGATGAGAATCCCTCAATAAGGGGACACGATCTCTGCTTTGACAAGACATGTTAAAAAACTGCCTCGCGTTATGTGCGGGGCTAGTTAAAGGAAACAGTTCGAATAATCACTGGGCCATGACATATCGTCATGCTGCCAAAACAAGTCAACAAATTAGATTTGCGAAAATATTATTCTCTCTACGGTGGTATGTCGAACTTATTTTGCAGGGTCGGACACTATCCTTGTATTCAAATCCTTGCAATGCCGAAGACAATACTGTGCGCCGGACTCAACGTCATTGAAGCCTGGTTCAGGGGCTATTGTGGGAGTCCTGGATTAGGGGGTCTCCGGACAGCCGGACTATCTCCATTGGCCGGACTGTTAGACTATGGAGATACAAGATTGAAGACTTCGTCTCGTGTCCGGATGGGACTCTACTTGGCGTGGAAGGCAAGCTAGGCAATACGGATATGGATATCTCCTCCATTGTAACCGACTCTGTGTAACCCTAGCCTTCTCCGGTGTCTATATAAACCGGAGGGCTTTAGTCCATAGGACGAACAACAATCATACCATAGGCTAGCTTCTAGGGTTTAGCCTCTCTGATCTCGTGGTAGATCTACTCTTGTAGTACCCATATCATCAATATTAATCAAGCAGGACGTAGGGTTTTACCTCCATCAAGAGGGACCGAACCTGGGTAAAACATTGTGTCCCCTGCCTCCTGTTACCATCCGGCCTAGACGCACAGTTCGGGACCCCCTACCCGAGATCCGCCAGTTTTAACACCGACACCCAGCTCGAAAGATCAACACGTCGCAGCCCTACCTAGGCACAATAGAGAGGTCGGCACGCCGGTCTAAATCCTATGGTGCAGGGGTCTGGGCCCATCGCCCATTGCACACCTGCACATTGCGAACGCGGCCGATAAGCAGACCTAGCCTCCCTAATACAAGAGCAGGCGTTCCAATCCAATCAAGCGCGCGTCGCTCAGTCGCTGACGTCAAGAAGGCTTCAGCTGATACCACAACGTCGAGTGCCCATAACTGTTCCCGCGTAGTTGGTTAGTGCGTACAGGCCAGTGGCCAGACTCATATCAAATACCAAGATCTCGTTAAGCATGTTATTTTGAAGTAACCGCGAACGCCGACCAGGGCCAGGCCCACCTCTCTCCGAGGTGGTATCAACCTGCCCTGTCGCTCCGCCACAAAGATCCACCCAGAGGGCCGTCGGGACAAAGGTCCTTTCAGCCCCTAATCGGTGAATCACTCGCGGGTACTCTACGAGCCGACGCGACTTTAGTCACCACATGTATCATATATCATGTATATAAGTATATACTCATGATCACCTCCCTAGTGATCATGGCCCGATAGTATAGCATCGCAAACGAACAAGAATGTAGGGCCACTGATGGAATACTAGCATTCTATACTAAGCATTTATGATTGCAGGTAAATGTAACAACAGTAGTAGCAAGGACATGCTATGCATCAGGATAGGATTAACGGAAAGCAGTAACATGCTACAGTACTCTAATGCAAGCAGTAGAGAGAAGAATAGGCGATATCTGGTGATCAGGGGAGGGGGCTTGCCTGGTTGCTCTAGCAAGAAGGAAGGGTCATCGTCGATGTAGTCGAACACACGGACATCGGCAGCAGTCTCGGGGTTTACCGAAAAGAAGTAACGGAGGGGGAACACAATAAATAACAGAGCAATCAAATGTAACACAAAGCAAGATGCGGCAATACGTTGTGCTAGGGGTAACCCATAGCAGGGATAGGTGATACCGGCGAAGGGGGTAAACATCCGGGAAAGTATTCCCGGTGTTCGGTGTTTTCGGACAGACGGACCGGAGGGGGACGGTTGTAGGTTCGCTATGCTAGGAACGTGTGGCGGACAAATGGACCACGTATTTGTATTCGTCTCATCGTTCTGAGCAACTTTCATGTACAAAGTATTTTCATCCGAGTTACGGATTATTTTATACTAATTTTTAAAGTTTAATTCATTTTCTAGAATTAACATATTATTCTAATTCGGGTTGACTAAGTCAATTTGACTAGTCAAAAGGGGATACGTGGCCCACATGTCATAGACTATTTACCTAAACCAAAAAATAAATCTAACTTATTTAAAGTGGGGGCCTACATATCATCTACTACTAGGCTAACTTAGCACTAAACTAGTACTACTACTAACTAAGCCTAGCAACTAATTAAGTAAGGGCCGGCCTGGGCACAATCGTGCACACACACTCACGCTGTCACGCACACACACGCTCGGCCATGGCCACGGCCATAGCCGAAGCCAGCGCCGGAGCAACAAGAAGCGACAGTAGTAGTGCAGCAGCACACATCCAACACAGAAGAGCAGCAGCAGCACAAAGCAAAGCAGCAGCAGCTAGCAAAGAGCAGCGGGAGCAGCAGCTAGGCAAGGCACAGTAGCGTCGGCAAGAAGCAGCAGTATACCGCGGAAACCACGAGCAGCAAGCGGTTGCGGGGGCACGCGTGCACGCGCAGATGGGCGCTGGGCACGGTCGCGGTGGCCAGGGTGCGCACGGTCGCGGACTGGCGGGCAGGGGTACATGGTGAGGAGCTTGGGCTTCCTTCCATGGCGCCAAACACGGTGGGGGGTGACGTATGGCGCAGAACTAAGAGGGAAGGGAGGGGATCAGGAGGAGGGAGTCACAAAGAGGACGCAGACGAGCTCGGGGAGGCCGGGGACGGTCGGGATGGAGCGAACCGAAGAAGAGATGGCGGCGGCCGTGGCGAGGAGACGACGGCGATGTCGAACGTAACGGGCCGCCCCGGCTCGATTTGGTGCCCGGGGCGGATGAAGACGGCCACGCTGGACCTCCTGGACCTGTTCCCTAGTGCCAACGTCGACGATGGCCGTGGTAGCAACGACGAGAAACTCGGTCACCATGGAGCTCTCAAGCCCGAAATCGAGAAGAAGAGGGACGAGGTCGATGGGGAAACAAAGGGGAAAGAGGGAGGGCGATCTAGGGTTTCGCGGGGGCGCAGTTGTAGGGGGGTTTGGGGGCCTGGATGGCCTCCACGCATCCATGGCAGCCATGGATGGCTGCCACGGCCCCCCGTCTCCTGTAGCGATGATGAAGGAGAGGGGAGGTGGGCTGGGCTAGCCATTTGGCTAGATGGGCCAAAGGTTCAGTAGTTTAGGTCCCCTTCTTACCTTCCTTTTTTTATTTTATTTTCTATTTTACAATTAGTTGGACCACAAAACAAATTTTGTTATACATAAAACTCGGCACATAGTTCATGCACAACATTTGTGGTGTTGCATAAAAAGTTTGGATTCGAGTGGAGCAATTAAAATTCCTATTTGAATTTAAACATGCTTATTGAAAACCCGCTAATGCACTAAAATATTCCTAGGGGCAAACCAAAACTCCATTTTATGTTGGTTCCTACATGTTAATTACATGGTGAATATTTGCAACCCATCGAACATTTTAGTGTTGCAGTTTGGAGAAATATTAATTTTGACTTTATTATAAATTTTGAATTGAACTCGGTTTGGACCCAAGTGAGATTTAGTAAATTAATAGCGATGACATGGCACCATTAGTGTGTGATTACTGCAGATGAGCTACGGGGGTGTTACACACTTAGTATGATATCAAACGTCACAACGGAACTGGGTGATTATAAAGATGCTCTACAGGTGTCCTCGATGGTGTTTGTTGAGTTGGCATAGATCCAGATTAGGATTTGTCACTCCGATTGTCGGAGAGGTATCTCTGGGCCCTCTCGGTAATGCACATCACTATAAGCCTTGCAAACAATGTGACTAATGAGTTAGTTGTAGAATGATGCATTATGGAATGAGTAAAGAGACTTGCCAGTGATGAGATTGAACTAGGTATGATGATACCGACGATCGAATCTCGGGCAAGTAACATACCGATGACAAAGGGAACAACGTATGTTGTTATGCGGTTTGACCGATAAAGATCTTCGTACAATATGTAGGAGCCAATGTAAGCATCCAGGTTCCGCTATTGGTTATTGACTGGAGATGTGTCTCGGTCATGTCTACATAGTTCTCGAACCCGTAGGGTCCGTACGCTTAACGTTCGATGACGATTTGTATCATGAGTTATGTGATTTGATGACCGAAGTTTGTTCGGAGTCCCGGATGAGATCACAGACATGATAAGGAGTCTCGAAATGGTTGAGAGGTAAAGATTCATATATTGGAAGGCTATATTCGGACATCGAAAAGGTTCCGAGTGATTCAGGTATTTTTTGGAGAACCGGGGAGTTACGGGAATTCACCAAGGGAAATATTGGGCTTTATTGGGCTTTAGTGGAAAGGAGAGAATGGCCACAAGGGGAGGCAGCGCACCCCCCATGGGCTGGTCCGAATTGGACTAGGAGGGGGCGGCGCTCCCTCTTTCCTTCTCCCTCTCCCTCTCCTTCCTTCTTCTCCTACTTGGACTAGGAAAGGGGGAAACCTACTCCTACTAGGAGTAGGAATCGCCCCCTTGGGGCACACCCCTTGAGGCCGGCCCTGCTCCTCCTCTCCTCCTTTATATACGGGGGAGGGGGCACCCCATAGACACATAAGTTGATTTCTTAGCCATGTGCGGTTGCCCCCTCCACGGATTTCCACCTCGGTCATATTGTCGTAGTGCTTAGGCGAAGCCCTGCGTCGGTAACTTCATCATCACCGTCAACACGCCATCGTGCTGACCAAACTCTCTCTCGGCCTCATCTAGATCTAGAGTTCGAGGGACGTCTCCGAGCTGAACGTGTGCAGATCACGGAGGTGACATGCGTTCGGTACTTGATTGGTTGGATCACGAAGACGTTCGACTACATCAACCGCGTTACTCAACGCTTCTGCTTCCGGTCTACGAGGGTACGTAGACACACTCTCCCCTCTTGTTGCTATGCACCTCCTAGATAGATCTTGCGTGATCGTAGGAATTTTTTTTAAATACCGCGTTCCCCAACAGTGGCATCCGAGCCAGGTCTATGCGTAGATGTTTTATGCACGAGTAGAACACAAAGGAGTTGTGGGCGTGGGTATATACATATTGCTTGCCATCACTAGTTGTTTCTTGATTCGTTGGTATTGTTGGATGAAGCGGCCTGGACCGACATTACATGACCTCGTTCATGAGACTGGTCCTACCGACGTGCTTTGCACATAGGTGGCTGGTGGGTGTCTGTTTCTCCAACTTTAGTTGAATCGGATTCAATGAACATGGTTCTTTCTCAAGATCAAAAAGCAATCACTATACCACGTTGTGATTTTGATATGTAGGTAAGAAAGGTTCTTGCTAAGCCCGTAGCAGCCACGTAAAACTTGCAACAACAAAGTAGAGGACGTGTAACTTGTTTTTGCAGGGCATGTTGTGATGTGATATGGTCAAGACATGATTATATAAATTGCTGTATGAGATGATCATGTTTTGTAACACAATTATCGGCAACTGGCAGGAGCCATATGGTTGTCGCTTTTTTGTATGAAATGCAATCGCCATGTAATTGCTTTACTTTATCACTAAGCGGTAGCAGTAGTCAAGGAAGCAATAGTTGGCGAGACGATAACAATGCTACGATGGAGATCAAGGTGTCAAGCCGGTGACGATGGTGATCATGATGGTGCTTTAGAGATGGAGATCAAAAGGCAGAAGATGATGATGGCCATATCATATCACTTATATTGATTGCATGTGATGTTTATCCTTTATGCATCTTATTTTTCTTAGTACGACGGTAGCATTATAAGATGATCTCTCACTAAATTTCAAGGTATAAGTGTTCTCCCTGAGTATGCACCGTTGCTATAGTTCGTCGTGCCGAGACACCTCATGATGATCGGGTGTGATAAGCTCTACGTTCACATAAAACGGGTGTGAGCCAGTTTTGCACAAGCAGAATACTTGGGTTAAACTTGACGAGCCTAGCATATGCAGATATGGCCTCGAACACTGAGACCGAAAGGTCAAGCGTGATTCGTATAGTAGATATGATCAACATAGTGATGTTCACCATTGAAAAATACTCCATCTCATGTGATGATCAGACATGGTTTAGTTGATATGGATCACGTGATCATTTAGATGACTAGAGGGATGTCTATCTAAGTGGGAGTTATTAACTAATATGATTAATTGAAATTGAATTTATCATGAACTTAGTCCTGATAGTATTTGCATATCTATGTCGTAGATCAATTGCTCGTGTATAGCTTCCCTATTTTATTTATGATATGTTCCTAGATAAAACTATGTTGAAAGATGTTAGTAGCAATGACGCGGACTAGCTCTGGGATCTGAGGATTATCCTCATTGCTACACAGAAGAATTATGTCCTTGATGCACCGCTAGGTGACGGACCTTTTGCAGGAGAAGATGCAGACGTTATGAACGTTTGATAAGCTCGGTATGATGACTACTTCATAGTTTAGTGTGCCATTCTTTACAGCTTAGAACCGGGACTTCAAAAATGTTTTGAACGCCACGAAGCATATGAGATGTTCCAAGAGCTGAAATTGGCATTTCAGACTCATGACCGTGTTAAGAGGTATGAGACCTCTGACAAGTACTTTGCCTACAAGATGGAGGAGAATGGCTCTGCTAGTGAGCATGTGCTCAGAATGTCTGAGTAGTACAATCACTTGAATCAAGTGGGAGTTAATCTTCTAGATAAGATAGTGATGACATAATTCTCTAGTCACTATCACCAAGTTACTAGAACTTCGTGATGAACTATAATAGGCAAGGGATAACGGAAATGATTCCCAAGCTCTTCGTGATGCTGAAATTGGCGAAGGTAGAAATCAAGAAAAAGCATCAAGTGTTGATGGTTGACAAGACCACTAGTTTCAAGTAAAAGGGCAAAGGAAAGAAAGGGAACTTCAAGAAGAATGGCAAGCAAGTTGCCACTCCCGTGAAGAAGCCCAAAGCTAGACCTAAGCCTAAAACCAAGTGCTTCTACTTCAAAGGGAATGGACTGGAAGGGAAACTACCCCAAATACTTGGTGGATAAGAAGGATGGCAAAGCGAACAAAAGTATATTTGATATACATGTTATTGATGTGTACTTCACTAGTGTTCATAGTAACCCCAGGGTATTTGATACCGGTTCAGTTGCTAAGATTAGTAACTCGAAACAGGAGTTGCAAAATGAACAGAGACTAGTTAAGGGCAAGGTGGCAATGTGTGTTGGAAATGATTCCAAGGTTTATAAGATCACCATTGCACACTCCTTTTACCTTTGGGATTAGTGTTGAACCTAAAATAAATGTTATTTGGTGTTTGCGTTGAGCATGAATATGATTGGATCATGTTTATTACAATACGGTTATTCATTTAAGTCAAAGAATAATTGTTGTTCTGTTTACATGAATAAAACCTTCTATGGTCATACACTTAATATAAATGGTTTATTGAATCTCGATCGTAGTGATACACAAATTCATAATATTTATGCCAAAAGATGCAAAGTTGATAATGATAGTGCAACATACTTGTGGCACTGCCGTTTAGGTCATATTGGTGTAAAGCGCATGAAGAAACTCCATGCGGATGGACTTTTGGAATCACTTGATTATAAATCATTTGATGCTTGCGAACCATGCCTCATGGGCAAGATGACTAAGACTCCGTTCTCCGGAACAATGGAGCGAGCCACTGACTTATTGGAAAGAATACATACTGATTTATGCAGTCGGATGAGTGTTGAGGCTCGCGGCGGGTATCATATTTTCTGACTTTCACAGATGATTTGAGCAGATATGAGTATATCTACTTAATGAAACACAAGTCTGAAACGTCTGAAAGTTCCAAAGAATTTCAGAGTGAAGTGGAGAATCATCGTAACAAGAAAATAAAGTTTCTAAGATCTGATCGCAGAGACGAAATATTTGAGTTACGAGTTTGGCCTTCAGTTGAAACAATGTCAAATAGTTTCGCAAGTCACGCCACCTGGAACACCACAGCGTAATGGTGTGTCCGAACGTTATTATAACCGTACTTTACTTGATGTGGTGCGATCTATGATGTCTCTTACCGATTTACAATTATCGTTTTGGGGTTATGCATTAGAGACAACTGCATTCACGTTAAATAAGGCACCGTCTAAAAATCTGTTGAGAGGACACCGTATGAAGTGTGGTTTAGCAAGAAACCTAAGCTGTCATTTCTTAAATTTTGGGGTTGCGATGCTTATGTGAAAAAGTTTCAGCCTGATAAGCTCAAACCCGAATCAGAGAAGTGCGTATTCATAGGATACCCAAAAGAAATTGTTGGGTACACCTTCTATCACAGATCCAAAGGCAAGATCTTATTTGCTAAGAGTGGATCCTTTCTAGAGAAGGAGTTTCTCTCAAAAGAAGTGAGTGGGAGGAAAGTAGAACTTGATGAGGTAACTGTACCTTCTCCCGAATTGGAAAGTAGTTCATCACAAAAATCAGTTCCAGTGATGCATACACCAATTAGTGAGGAAGTTAATGATGATGATCATGAAACTCCAGATCAAGTTACTAAGGAACCTCGTAGGTCAACCAGAGTAAGTTCCGCACTAGAGTGGTATGATAATCCTGTTCTGGAAGTCATGTTACTAGACCATGACAAACCTATGAACTACGAGGAACCGATGATGAGCCCAGATTCCGCGAAATGGCCTAAGGCCATGAAATCTGAGATGGGATCCATGTATGAGAACAAAGTATGGACCTTGGTTGACTTGCCCGATGATCAGTGAGCCATTCAGAATAAATGGATCTTCAAGAGGAAGACGGATGCTGATAGTAGTGTTACCATCTACAAAGCTTTAATTGTTGCAAAAGGTTTTTGACAAGTTCAAGGTGTTGACTACAATGAGATTTTCTCACTCGTATCAATGCTTAAAAGTTTGTCCGAATCATGTTAGCAGTTGCCGCATTTTTTGAAATCTGGCAAATGGATATCAAAACTACATTCCTTAATGGATTTATTAAAAAAGAGTTGTATATGATGCAACCAGAAGGTTTTGTCAATCCTAAAGGTGTTAACAAAGTGTGTAAGCTCAAGTGATCCATCTATGGAATAGTGCAAGCATCTCGGAGTTGGAATATACGCTTTGATGAGTTGATCAAAGCATATAGTTTTATACAGACTTGCGGTGAAGCCTATATTTACAAGAAAGTGAGTGGGAGCACTACAACCTTTCTGATAAGTATATGTGAATGACATATTGTTGATCGGAAATGATGTAGAATTTTCTGGAAAGCATAAAGGAGAATTTGAAAGGAGTTTTTCAAAGAAAGAATTACCTGTAAAGCTACTTGCATATTGGGCATCAAGATCTATAAAGATAGATCAAGATGCTTGATAAGACTTTCGATGAGTACATACCTTGATAAGATTTTGAAGGAGTTCAAAATGGACCTGTCAAAGAAGGAGTTCTTGCCTGAGTTGTAAGGTGTGAAATTGAGTAAAGACTCAAAACCCGGCCACGACAGAAAATAGAAAGAGAATGAAAAGTCATTCCCCATGCCTCAGTTTTAGGTTCGACTAAGTGTGTTATGCTGTGTACCAGACCTATTGTATACCTTAGTATGATTTTGGCAAGGGAGTACAATAGTGCTCTAGGAGTAGATCACTGGACAACGGTCAAAATTATCCTTAGAGGACTAAGGAAATATTTCTCGGCTATGGAGGTGATAAAAGAGTTCGCTGTAAAGAGTTACGTCGATGCAAGATTTTTACACCGATCTAGATGACTCTAAGTCTCAATCTAGATACATAGAAATTTGCAAAATACATATGGATCTGAATGTTGTAGACCCATAGACTAAACTTCTCTCACAAGCAAAACATGATCACTCTTTGGGTGTTAATCACATAGCTATGTGAACTAGATTATTGAATCTAGTAAACCCTTTGGGTATTAGTCACATGAAGATGTGAACTAATCACATAAAGATGTGAACTACTGGTGTGAAATGACATGACGATGTGAACTAGATTACTGACTCTAGTGCAAGTGGGATACAGAAGGAAATATGCTCTAGGGGCAATAATAAAGTTGTTATTTATATTTCCTTATATCATGATAAATGTTTATTATTCATGCTAGAATTGTATTAACTGGAAACTTAGTACATGTGTGAATACATAGACAAATAGAGTGTCCCTAGTATGCCTCTACTTGACTAGCTCGTTAACCAAAGATGGTTAAGTTTCCTAGCCATGGACATGTGTTATCATTTGACAAATAGGATCACATCATTAGAGAATGATGTGATGGACTAGATCCATCCGTTAGCTTTGCACTATGATCGTTTAGTTTATTGCTATTGCTTTCTTCATGACTTATACATGTTCCTGTGACTATGAGATTATACAACTCCCAAATACCGAAGGAACACTTAGTGTGCTATCAAACGTCACAACGTAACTGGGTGATTATAAAGATTCTCCACAGGTGTCTCCGATGGTGTTTGTTGAGTTGGAATAGATCGAGATTAGGATTTGTCACTCCGATTGTCGGAGAGGTATCTCTGGGCCCTCTCGGTAATGCACATCACTATAAGCCTTGCAAGAAATGTGACTAATGAGTTAGTTGCGGGATGATGCATTATGGAATGAGTAAAGAGAATTGCCAGTGACGAGATTGAACTAGGTATGATGATACCGACGATCGAATCTAGGGCAAGTAACATACCGATGACAAAGGGAACACCGTATGTTGTTATGCGGTTTGACCGATAAAGATCTTCGTACAATATGTAGGAGCCAATATGAGCATCCAGGTTCCGCTATTAGTTATTGACCGAAGACGTGTCTCAGTCATGTCTACATAGTTCTCGAACCCGTAGGGTCCGCACGCTTAATGTTCGATGATGATTTGTATTATGAGTTATGTGATTTGATGACCGACGTTTGTTCGGAGTCACGGATGAGATCACGGAAATGACGAGGAGTCTTGAAATGGTCGAGAGGTAAAGATTCATATATTGGAAGGCTATATTTGGACATCGGAAAGGTTCCGAGTGATTCAGGTATTTTTCGGAGAACCTGGGAGTTACGGGAATTCACCGGGGGAAGTATTGGGCCTTATTGGGCTTTAGTGGAAAGGAGAGAAGGGCCACAAGGGGAGGCAACGCGCCCCCATGGGCTGGTCCGAATTGTACTAGGAGGAGGCGGCGCCCCCCTCTTTCCTTCTCCCTCTCCTTCCTTCTTCTCCTACTTGGACTAGGAAATGGGGAAACCTACTCCTACTAGGAGTTGGAATCCCCCCTTGGGCGCGCCCCTTGAGGCTGGCCCTCTTCCTCCTCTCCGCCTTTGTATACGGGGGAGGGGGCACCCAATAGACACACAAGTTGATTTCTTAGCTGTGTGCGGTGCCCCCTCCACAGATTTCCACCTCGGTCATATTGTTGTAGTGCTTAGGCGAAGCCCTGCATCTGTAACTTCATCATCACCGTCAACACACCGTCGTGCTGACGAAACTCTCCCTCGGCCTCAGCTGGATCTAGAGTTCGAGGGACGTCACCGAGCTGAACGTGTGCAGATCGCGGAGGTGCCGTGCATTCGGTAATTGATCGGTTGGATCACGAAGACGTTCGACTACATCAACCGCGTTACTCAACGCTTCCACTTCCGATCTACGAGGGTACGTAGACACACTCTCCCCTCCCATTGCTATGCATCTCCTAGATAGATCTTGCGTGATCGTGGGAATTTTTTTGAAATATTGTGTTCCCCAACAGTTTCATGCCGTAGTATCCTGCCACAACCATACGGTGGGGGTGTTTGTTCTTCTTTTGAGTTCTGATTGCTTGAAACTCTTCGCAACAATCTTTGGAGTTACCCTGACCGTTTTGAATTCTGCGTAGTCTGCCTTTGTAATTTGGGGGTATGCGGGGATTGGGTCCTTGCCTTCACTCAAGTACTTCTTGTACATCACATGCTTCCAATTTCTCCAAGCATCCCTAGCCTTCTTCAATGCAGCGTGTTCCACCTGCATTCTCCACTACTCTGGAACGTTGAAGTGATCCAGGATCTCCTAGACTATCCTTCGCCGTGTTTCTGTGTCAGTGCCCCGGCAGATTAATGTTGAGCCTTGCCCTGCCAACAAATCCACACACACTCCTAAACCTCATGCACGCTTTATCCGGTTTAGTTGGAGCCCAGAACTTTAAATCAATCTCGGTTACTTCATATACACCTTTAGGCTGGTGTGTGGGCTTTCTTGTAGCGTTCCTCCGTGTCCTGACCGGAACGGTAATTGCTGCAGCTCTATCCTGTTCAAGACTACTTGATCCCTCACAATCTGCTGAAGACCTAGGGTTGTCCGAATCAGATGAAGATACATGGCCTGAATGAGTGCTGTCGCTGCTACTCGACATCTATAGATAACACATGTGAAACTCAGGAATGGAGGATAAGCATAAAACTAACAACTTGGTATCAAGCTTTCTAAACATGCTATGCAATAATTTAGAAAATGTACGGCTAATTTGTTAAGTTTGTGTGACTCGGGCGCCCGCGATCTGTAAATAGGCAGTAACTTATTGGAACAAATACAACTTATATGTAGTAAGGAAGGTAGATAATGAACATATATATGCTCTCCATTATTTTTTAGCTAATTTGGGAACATACAGAACGAAATTGGAAAAGGGATTGCGAGGAAATATGCCTCACCGCAATGGAGAGCAGTAACTAACAGGCTTCTTAATGCCAACCCGGCCGGACCACAGGAGAGGCGAGGGTTACTACATCGATATGCTCGAGGGTGGCTGGCGAGCAAACGAAGACGGCGAGGCATGGGCCGCCGCATGTTGGGAACGGTAGTGGAGGTAGGCTTGACGCCGAAGAGCGGGCACACGGCCGGGGTGAGCACGGCGGCGCCGGAGAGGGTTCTGTTGTGGATCTGGTGGGAGGGGGGAGCTGGCGAAGGAGATTGGGTGGACTAGTTGAGTGAAACGCGGGCGGACAATGGGGGGGGTGTTGGGGACTCCGGGTGTTGGCGGTCTAGGTGAAAAGGGCGAAAAATATCCCCGGTCGCTGCGCGCGCGGAAAGGCCTGTGCAAACGGTTGCCTCTAAGCGCTCGTGTGCACAAACAAAATAATTTCGTTTGAAATGAAGACATGAGTTCATCGTTTCACCTCTAAAACTTTCCCACGTAAACCAATCACAATTTTACCACGGGTTTGATTTGCTAGTGCATTTAAGGTCTCGTGTGCTATATGTAAGACATTTTTTGGCATTTATGGTGCATCTTGGCATATAAATCAATTCCTAGCCGGACTGCATTTCCTGTCGAAAGGGATGAGGATTGCCGTTCGATCTGGGAGCATCCAATGGTGCAGACGTACGATCCGTGGGGTTTTGGTTCTGGCCAATCAGAACGCATGACTCAGATCGAGCGCGTAGCGAGGGGGGGGGGCATTAGCCACAGTTTGGTAGGCCCGCGTGTGAACCGTGTGCTATTTGAAAACAATTTTTTGGGAGGGGCTATTTGAAAACATGTACATGTGTTGTCGAAAGGGATGAGGATCGCCATTCGATCAAGGAGAATCCAATGGTGCCGATGTACGATCCGTGGGGTTTGGGTTCTTGCCAATCAGAAAGCACGACTCAGATCGCGCGCATGGCAAAGGGGTGGGGGTGCATCGGCCATGGTTTAGTGCACACAACGCTTTTGTGAGTGAACCGTGTGCTCTTTGAAAACATTTACATTACCTAACATCATATTTTTGTTCGAATGAAAACATGAGTTCATCGTTTCGTCTCCAATTTTTTTCCACGGTAAGAAATCACGAGTATAGTGGAGAGTGTCATATACTAGTATCATGAATATACAGTATATATGATACTAGTGTATGATACTACCTTTAATTAATTATAGAGCATATTATAATACATAGAATATAGTATCATATATAGATCATATTTATTGCCATGCATGACACAAATTAGCATCGCATTTAACATGATACGGTATCTACCTATATGCTAGTCTAACCCTCTTTATATATATTTAATTCTTTACCACATCAGCATACTTGCTATTTCTGAGTGCATGACATCGTCGGCTATGATACCACCACTATGGCCAGCCTTATATAGTGGGGAGTATCATATACTATATATATAGTATCATGCATATGATACCAGTGTATGATACTACGTACGTACCTTCATAGTGCATATATAGTATCATAGAGTAGTACTACCTTCCTCTGTAAACTAATATATAAGAGCGTTTAGATTACTAAAATAGTGACCTAAATGCTCTTATATTAGTTTATGGAGGGAGTATATATCATAGATCACCGTATTTATGGCCATGCATGACACAAAGTAGTACGGTGTAGACGTATGATCAGTGGGTTTTGGGTTCTGGCCAATCAGAAAGCACGACTCAGATCGTGGGCGGGGTGGCGGGGCTTGGTCAGCACACGACTTTCATCAACGAACCGTGTGCTATTCGCAAACCAAATTGCATATATTTGTTCACACATACTGTAGTGAGATCAATTGAGTGTGCTACCTCTATGATATAATAATAATAATAATAATAATAATAATAATAACAAAAACCAGTTCATATTCATTGCCTGAGCTGACAACATATCAAGGTCAACATATTAACGGTTCTTACATCAACAGAAAACCGGGCATAACTCCCAAATTCAGTACACGTGATAGTTCTAAATTGAACGACTTAAGTTGCAGGGTAGGCATAAAGACTAGTCTTACAGCTTAATTCCCATGTACATGTGGTAACTGGGATAATTAAGTTAACCCCGAATGAACTTGGGTTTTTTTTGATGATTTTACGCTGCTCTATTACACGGGTGCGTGATCCCTTGGCTAGCAACTCATCAAATTCATCGTACTTGTCCTAATCGGCAACATCGTCGACACCCAGTACCCTTCTCTTCCCATGCATCGCTAAATTGTCGTTCTTATGCAAGGGGTCTTCCAAAAAGAAAATCTGGGTAGCATCTCTGGCAAGAATGAATGGGTCTACGTGATATGCCATCGTTGTCCTGTTAACACAGGTCTTCCTGTACTCATCAATCCTTACCCGACCAGGAGGGATCCATGCGCACCTAAATAGTGCCACCTTAACTTTCACATAGTCAAGCTCCTAAATCTCTTTGATGGTTCCATAGTATACCCTTTCATCAGCTTCATTTATCGCCATGCATTCTATTCGAACAGAGCTGTTCTGATGCGAGGTCTTCTTATCACGTTCCTCAGTGTAGAACGTGTATCCATTTATGTCATATGCTTGGTACGTCAGCACCGTAGGTGATGGCTTTTGTGCCAATCACGTAGCAATGTCATCGATTATGCCAACCATGTAGCTTTTGTGCCAACCACGTAGAATTGGGTTGTTAAGAAGTATTCTCTGGGTGCAGCCATTTGCGTGCCAACAAGGACTGGATTACCTTTCAGCCTTCACTCGTGGCGAGAGAGGGGAAAACATATAGGTCTTTGTTTCATGTATACGGTGCAGAACTCAACCACCTGCTCCGCAGTATAACCTTGTAGGATGCTTTCCTCTGGATGGTTTCGGTTCCGATAAAAGCGCTTCAGTATTCCCATGAACCGCTCGAAGGGGTACATGTTGTGAAGAAACGCAGGACCACAATACTTTATCTTGTCGACAAGGTCCACAGTGAGATGGACCATGACATCAAAGAATGAATGGTGGGAAAAACATCTCTAGGTTGGACAATATTCTTGCAATATCATCTTGCATATGATCCAACTCTTTAGGATCTACAACTTTCTGTCGTAGTTGGTTGAAGAAATCATAGAGGTCAATGAGTGAGTTTCTTATATCTTTGTCCATCGGATTCTTGATGGCCACCGGGAGGATTTGTGTCAACATTACGTGGCAATCATGTGACTTCATGTGCCCCAACTTCATTTTACCTGAGCTCACATCCACGAGACTTCTGATGTTTGCGCAGTAGGAAGAGGGTGTCTTAACTGACAACAAATAGGTGAAGAACTGTGTTGCTTCTTTTGTACTAAAACTGTAACTCTAGCGAGCCTTGATGAATTTTTCATCATCTTCTACTTCACTCTTGCGTTGTGATTGATCAGCAAGCATATCGAGCCGTGAACCGTCACCATCCTTTCTTTTACCTTTAATCTTGAGCAGAGTACCAAGGATGCTTTCACATACGTTCTTCTCTACGTGCATGACATCGATGCAGTGACATACACGTAGAATCTCCCAGTAAGGTAATTTGCAGAACACCGATTTCTTCTTAAACACTTGATCCTTGGGTGTTAGTTTCATTGTCAAAGGGTGGTTCTTGCCGAGCGCAAAATTAATTTTTTAGCCATGTTGTGTACCACCTCCTCTTCATAGGGTCTTGGGCCCGCACCTGCCTCTGCCGTACCATCAAATTCAGCTTTCATCTTTCAGTATGGGTGATTTTTCCGTAAGAACCTACGATGACGCAAATACACTATTTTGCACGAGTTGGGAAGTCTTCTGCTAGTTGTCCTATCCATGCATGTGACACACCCTACATCTCCCCTTGTTTTCTGCCCTGATGTGTTGCCTAATGCCGGCATATCTTGAATGGTGTGCACTAGCATCGCATGTAGATCAAAAATCTCCTTTCTATAAGCATCATAACATTTTACAGCAGGCGCATCTATCCACACTATCAGCAGTTCTTCTACCAGTAGCTGAAAGTAAATGTCGATGTCATTTCCTGGTTGCTTCTGGCCTTGGATAATCATTGACATCATAATGCATTTTTTCTTCATACACAACCAAGGAGCTAGGTTATATATGCACAGAAGCACTGGCCATGTTCTGCGATTGGTGCTCATATCGCCAAAAGGATTCATCCCGTCAATACACTCCCCGAGCCTTATACTTCTAGGATCCTTGGCAAATTTTTCAAACTTTTTGTCGATTAATTCCCACTGAGCCCCATCTTTTGGGTGCCTCATAAACCTATCCGCAATTCGCTCATCATGATGCCACCGCAACCGCTTTGCCTCTCTAGGGTTTGCAAACAAACGCCTCAACCTTGGAATTAAAGGTAAGTACCAAACAACCTTGAACGTGATTCCTGTCTTGATCTCATCATCCAATTTGTACTTGTCCTTTGCTCTCATGCACTTGTATCGTGCATGCTTGCATGTGGGACATGCACGAAAATCTTTGTACTCACCACGGTACAATATACAATCATTCACACAAGTGTGTATCTTCTGTACTTCAAGTTCCAATGGACAAACAATTTTCTTCGCTTCATTCGTGCTTCTAGGGAGCACATTATCTTCCGTAAGAATTTCTTTCAAAATACCTAACATCTCTATGAAGCCCTTGTTTGATAGACTGTTTGCTGCTTTAAATCTGAGAAGCGCCAGGGTGGCGGTCAACCTGGAATATTTCTTTTTGTAACCTGGATACAATTATTTCTTGGAGTTCGCATCAATGGTTGGAAGATCCATGTACCCAATCATATCCTTTTCTGGGCCCTCAGAATCTGCAATCATAGCAGCAAAATCTGGCATATCAAGATCGTCGTCATCTGTGTTGACGTCTTGGTTTTCCAGTGGGTGTTTCGTTTTTCCGGTGTTCCATTGGTAGCTTGACGCCTCTGCCCCAATGTTAGATTCAATATACATGTGACACTGATCGGGGTTTGGCATCTCGCTGCCCTAGGTATCTTCATCCATGACCACCTGTTCACCGTGTCTGGTCCAACGTGTATATCCATCCATGAATCCCTAAGAGACTAAGTGCATCTGGACATCTGCAACTTCATGTGACTCTGTATTGGCACAATCAATACATGGACATAGGATGTAATCTGCATCACCAATTCTCCTCTTTGCACTTTCAGCCAAATTCATGAACTCTGTCACGCCACTGATAAAATCAGCGATTTTCCGATTCTTCATCCATCGACATCGTTCCATCTGCAGCACACGAATGGTAATTAAAAACAAAACAACAACATTATATTAATACACGGATTAACTGCTGCCAAAGATGCATGCATAAATCACAAGGTTTATTTTAATAATTACTGAGGGCGCTCCATGTTGTTATCCAGATGTGCAATGACAAAAATTAATGGCCAGTCAATTTACACGTAGAGTACTAGTTACAACACTACACTTAGGAATTGAATACCTTAATTTAGCCACTCACGAAAATAATACCTTAATTAATTAGCCGTGTGGCGACCTCCACCCAGCAGACAGACAAGCGCGATGCGGCGACACTATCGCCCAAAGTTTGACCTCCACTATCCCGCCATCGACTGTGATGGATGTGCTCGAATCACGCCGCCGCTGACCTTGATGGTTGAGCTCCTCCTATCTCCCACCGCAGACCGAGGATTGACCTCCTATGACGCCGCCACCGCCCATCGACCGAGGATTGACCTCTTCTCCGGTAGCCGATGCCTAGGCCACCGCCACCATCTCTATATGTAGAGCGGCTATTTTTTTACGGATATCCGCGAAGCGGCTATTTACACGGTATCTCAACGTAACTCAATTATATGGACAGGGTAGTACATCACATATGGTTATGTAACGGTAACCCTGTCTAACCTACGTTGTCTTCTCACACAGTTTGGTGCGGAAATCGTGTGTGACGTTGTAATACCAAACACAAACGACATGTACAAACAGTGTGCCGTATACAACATATATATACTGCCATTAGTAGTTCCCGACCATTAGCTTATCTCCATAGTTTCCCCATTTCCCCCAAATTCCTACATAGCCTCCAAATTCCCTCACATGGCGCTGACATTGGGGGAATGTGGATGAGTGGTACTGATGGTTTCGGTGCGGCTGCTCCTGCTCCTATCGCCCCCATGACGGCGGTCACTGCCGAGCACTTGCGTAAGGTCATCCGAAGGCAGGTGTACTACGGATCCGAATCGTCCTGTCAGGTTCCAATCTATCCCGATCTTTTTAGCATGATCAAAGTATAGCTCCTTGCTGAATCTGTCCTGAATGACCCCCCCCCCAGGAAAGCGATCTACCGCCGGATCCGGAGCTTGACTCCAGACTCCCGCAACACGAGTTCGATTCCGAATTTTGCGCCACTGAGTAGTACTAAAATCTGAGTTGTGTGCACGGGCACACTCCCGTTCGACGTGTATGCACGGAGGGATTTGACATTGGCAGGCAGGTTCTCAGTTGCCCCTTAGAGGTTAGTGCTAATTAAGTTCATCATTTTACTTCACTTAATGCCATCGCTCATCCATAATACTATTTAACATTGGCAGGGATATGAGGCTTGTGCCTTTGTTAACTAGCTGTATGAAGAATGGCATGGCAAGGCTCAGAGTGTTATCACCAAGCTCGCAAAAGATAATGTAAAGCTGAAGAAGAAACTGGCTGATCTGGAATGTACAATCAGTAAGATGAAACAAGAAAGAATCAATCACAGGCAACCGATGAAAGCAAGAGACAAGAAGGAACTAGCATGTGTAGTTGTGGTTGTCGCATTAGCCATGTTCTATGCACTGTTTGCAATGATGATTAGGGGTTTTGTTTGACAGTATTGCTAAAGAACATCTAGATGTGCTCGAAGTAATGCACATCTAGGTCCTATGCCATTACGCGAAGATTCGTGCAGATATTTTTCTTTGTCTTTTTCCTTTTCATTTCTAGTTTGATTATTATTGGCTTTATCAATAAGAAGAGATCAATGTATTGCTTGCCAACTGTCCTACTCCGTTCGTACCGGTACCGGTGCATAATCCCAAAATTCATTCCTCATTTTTGTCCTGAAAAAGGAAACCAGCCAAATAGCCAATAGGGGTCTTGCGCAACCCTGGGAATTTGGAGCGTCTGGGTACAAATAATTGCGGTTGATTATATCAGCGGTTAGATAATACGTCAACCCCGCTTC